>NC_092144.1:10256799-10587632 GCF_043159975.1 Macaca nemestrina
CAGCAGGCTGGGAAGTGGCAGGAACCTGCAGAAGTACCTGAATTGTGCGGAAGTGGCTACCTTTCCTTCCCAGCATCCTGCAAATCAAGTTGCATCCTGCAAATCAGGGCAGAGGTGCTGAGCTTTGACTCCTGAACTCTCCTGTCTTCTGCAAAGTGAGAGGAATAAGTGGGCCTTCTTTGATTGAATGGGTGAATAATCGAAACAAGCTTAGCTTGAGCCTGACTCGTAGCCAGCATTTGCCATTGGGAGCTCTTGAATTTGGTTTATTTGTTTTAACATAGACAGAAGACATTTTGCTGCTGAAGAATGGTGAAAGAACAGTAAACCTTGGCTTGACTTGGAACATCATTCCAGAGCAGTGTGGAAACCTCTGCTTTGATGCTTGCTTTTTCCTTTTCCTTATAGGATGGTCCAGCAGTTTGGGGTGGATTTTGAGAAGAGGATCGAGGGCTCAGGAGATCAGGTGGACACACTGGAGCTCTCCGGGGGCGCCCGAATCAATCGCATCTTCCACGAGCGGTTCCCATTTGAGCTGGTGAAGGTAGCGCCCCCGGGGGCTGGGTCAGGCACCCTCTTGATGGTCTCCAGCCAGGCCTCCTCCCAGGCAATAAGGTCTCAAGCTCCTACCTCTAGGCCTGAACCTGTGGTGGGCAGGGTGTGGCCTGGATGAGATGCCCCATGGCCTTCCTTTCCTGACACTAAGCTTTGAGGTTTGGGGTAGAACAATATGAAAACCCCTGTGTTTTTCCTCTGACAAAAGCCAATGTACATTCTTTGCAAAATACATAGAAAATACAGATAAATTTACATGAGAAGATGGCCCTAGCATGTCATTGAAGAAAGGAAAAACATAGGCATTGGAGCCAGCATGTGCAGTATAGCACTCAGCTGATACATACAACATCTTTATGTATGAAACTGAACACGGATGTCTACAAGTGTTTCTTTGGTTTTTTTTTTGTTTTTTTTTTTGTTTTTTGAGATGGAGTCTCGCTCTGTCTCCCAGGCTGGAGTGCAGTGGCCGGATCTCAGCTCACTGCAAGCTCCGCCTCCCAGGTTCCCGCCATTCTCCTGCCTCAGCCTCCCAAGTAGCTGGGACTACAGGCGCCCGCCACCTCGCCCGGCTAGTTTTTTGTATTTTTTTAGTAGAGACGGGGTTTCACCGTGTTCGCCAGGATGGTCTCGATCTCCCGACCTCGTGATCCGCCCGTCTCGGCCTCCCAAAGTGCTGGGATTACAGGCTTGAGCCACCGCGCCCGGCCAAGTGTTTCTTTGTATTTGCGAGGATGTTTGCAAAAATGTCAGCCCTGGGTGCTAGGATTTAGGACTTTTTCCTCTTTTTTTTTTTTTTTTTTAATGATTTGCTTGAAGTTTTATACTGTTTACAATAAGCACATAACTTTTTTTAAATTTTTTTTATTTAAAAAAAAAAACAGTTTTTAAAATCAGAGGAGCAAGACCAAATGCAGTGGCTCACACCTGTAATCTGTGGGAGGCCAAGGGGGGCTGATCACTTGAGCCCAGGAGTTCAAGACCAACCTGGACAACATGGTGAAACCTCATCTCTACTAAAAATACAAAAATTATCCAGATGTGGTGGCGTATGCCTGTAGTCGCAGCTTCTTGGGAGGCTGAGGTAGGAGAATCACTTGAGCCCAGGAGGCAGAGGATACAGCAGTGAGCCAAGATCGCACCACCACACTCCAGCCTCAGTGACGGAGCCAGACGCTATTTCAAAAAAAAAAAAGAAAAAAACAGGTGTGGTAGTGCATACTGATAGTCTGAAAAATCTAAGTTCACATGAATTTATATTCCCACCAATATAATGAGAGTGTTGGTTTCATGTCAGGCTTTCTGAAACTGGGTTTTAATTAATTTGTTTGTTTTTATTTTTTTTGAGACAGGGTCTTGCTCTTCCACCCAGGCTGGAGTACAGTGGTGCAATCACAGTTCACTGTAGCTTCGACCTCCTGGGCTCGGATGATCCTCCCACCTCAGCCTCCCAAGTAGCTGGGACTATAGACGTGCACCAGTCCACCTGGCCAATTTTTGTATTTTTAGTAGAGATGGGGTCTCACTATGTTGCCCAGGCTGGTCTCAAACTCCTGGGCTCAAGCCATCTGCCTGCCTTGGCCTCCCAAAGATTACAGGTGTGAGCCACTGTATCTGGCCAGTTTTCAATTTTTTTGTAAAATTCTGACGAGTTAAATATTCCGCCTTGTGAATACAGCTGCACGTGGGAGAGAATGTTCCCCAGATGCACGCCTGCCATGGGGGCGTCCCAGGTACCTCCATGCATGTGCTTGGTTTCTCTTCTCAGATGGAGTTTGACGAGAAGGACTTACGACGGGAGATCAGCTACGCCATTAAGAACATCCATGGAGTCAGGCAAGTTCCACGAGGAGAGTCACCACTGTCCCTTCCTCTCCGCGATGCCACCCCCCAGCTAACTGGGTCGTCCAAACCTCTGAGCCCCTAATCGTTAGGCCTTAAGAGGGCTCTTGCATGGTTTTCAGTAGCTGTGAGCCCCTCCCTGTGGGTCTCCAAGGGCACGTGAGGGTGGATGTGTCTCAGTCCTGCGTCTGTCGCAGGCTTCAGGGCTGTCTGTGGCTCCTGATCAAATAGGGCTTGGTTCCTGCCCAGTCAGTCGGTTGGTGTGAACCTCATGCTAAACTAAGAAAGCTCACTGCAGGTGTGCCTGGGTAGGGGCGGGGCGGCACTGAATCAGGGTTTCGGGAAGCCGGGTTCCTTGTGAGCCTCTTGGGTCCCCTCCTTATTCTAACAAAGGTAGTCGCTGCAGGTGTCTGCCCTTCCATCGCCGTGGGGTCCTCGGGTCACCCTGAGGGTTTCCGGGCAGTGGACTCAGGCGTCCGGCCCCACACGTGACGCAACCTTCGTTCCTTGTTGGGGACCCGGCCAGGGCCGATGAAATTGCTGACCATGCTTTGTTTCTCTCTGACTTATCTCCCTTGCCCCCGGGTCTGGATGGTTTCAGGACTGGGCTTTTCACCCCGGACTTGGCATTCGAGGCCATTGTGAAAAAGCAGGTCGTCAAGCTGAAAGAGCCCTGTCTGAAATGTGTCGACCTGGTTATCCAGGAGCTAATCAATACAGTTAGGCAGTGTACCAGTAAGGTATTGCTCCCTTGGCAGGGTGACTCCTGACCTTGTGGAAACGGGGGTATGGGGGTTTGGTATCAGGCTCCCAGCGCCTCATCGGCCCCCACTGGTGCCTTTTCTCCCCATATCGCTTCGTGTCCGTGAACTTGGCCTCTCCCCAGAGGCTGGGACAGGAGCATGTCGGCCTGGGCCCAACAGGGAATGCCAGGCCTCCTGGACTGGCCAGATAGATGCACAGTTGTCCCTGGGACCCTGATACCAAGCCTAGCATGTGTCTGATGAAATTGGGGTTTCACTGGGCTGTTGCTTTGCTGCCTCCTGGGAAGCAGAGAGGGACCCCCCGCGTCAACTGCTGGAGGCTGAGCTCCTTGAAGCTCCCTGGCTGTGGCCCCTTCTTGACCAATGCCCGGCATTCGCAGATTTCCCTGAAGCCACCGACTTCTCTGTCCCTCAGCTCCGGGAAAGGCCCGAATGCCAGCGACATAATGAGAGCCAGCTGGGCTCCTAAGTGCCCCTGCCACACCCTGCACCCCATGCTGTCCCCCAGGGGCAGCCCATTTTTGGATCCACTCAGTCACAGTGCCTCTATGCGCCCTCGATGAGCCACTGCCTCCATTCGGCAGGACACGCCGGGCTCCCCCAACCCGCTCCAACGCCGCGGGCCTGGTTCCCAGGGCAGCACGCTTTGGCCAAGCAGCTGAAATGCCTCCCAGTGGGCAGTCTGTGCTTGCGCGACCACAGTGTCCCCAGCGCTCCGGGTTGCCAGGGAATCTCTGCTTGAGCCCCTCTGTTCTCAGTCTGGAAAAGCCCACATTTGCTGCTTAAGCTTCTTCGATTAGAAAAGGGAGGGGGAAAACAGCCCAAACAGGTTGGAAAATACTCATCCTAGAGCCAGGTGTCATGGACATGAACGTTAGAGGCCTCCGCACACCTTGGCTGGCTGGCTGTGCAATGACAACCCCCCGTGGCCCTTCTGTAACTATACCCCAGACCGAGCCCACACCCCCAAACCCCAGACCTCTTTGATCCGAAGCAGCTTCCGGGGCAAATGCGGGCGCAGGCTCCCCCGTGCATGGACTAATCAGATGACTCTCGTTTCTTCTCTTCTCTCTGTCTCCTGTCCTGCGTGTGTGGCCTGCACTGTCCCTGGGTGTCTTTCTGCCTCGTCCTGCCCTCCGCATGACCCAGGACGGGGCTCTTCACCCCCGACATGGCCTTTGAAGCCATTGTGAAAAAACAGATTGTAAAACTCAAAGAGCCGAGTTTGAAGTGTGTTGATCTCGTGGTCTCAGAGCTGGCCACGGTCATTAAAAAGTGTGCCGAGAAGGTAACAGGTTTCGTTCTCACCTCCGCATTTATCCCCTTCCTCCCCCTCCATGTGTTAGCCTCAACCCGAGCATCTGGAAAATTCAGCCTCGGCAGGAACCCCCTTCCCCCTACCAGTTGTCACTTTGAGATGTCGCCACGTTGCATTGGCAGATGGAATGGGGGCAGTGGCATCGCACACGCATTGTGGCTGCCCGTGGGGGCGGTCAGCCTTTGATGGTGCCAAACGCATCGCATTTACTAAGCAGTGCCCTTTCCTGGAACCCCTAGAGAAAGGGGTTTCCCAGCCAGCACCAAAACAGCAAAACACAGGAAACACATCATCAGTGTGGCCCTGCGTGTTCTCATGGTCTAGGCCACCTGAGAGTAACCTTTCCATTTTCCCCAACTCATGGGCTTGACCCAGACTGCAGAAGATGGCACTCCCCTGTGCATGAGGTCTGGTTAAGTTGGTGCTGCAGATGAAGCCTGGGGAGGTGGGTGCATTTGGGGAGTGGGTGCCACAGATACAGCAATCAGGAGTAGTTCTCTGCAAGGAGTTCCCACCGAGGCTGATGGCCCAGATGCCCCCCCTTACCATTCTAGAGCAGACGCTACTCACTCATGCTGGCGAGGCCCTTCAGGGTTCCTGCTGTCACCCAGTGCTGGGCAGGAGGGGGGTGCCCTGAAGCCCTGGGTGGCAAACACGTCCCTGCTTTTCTGCTTTCATGCCGCCTCCTGCCTCCTGGCCGCTGGCTGGAAAAGCAGCTCTGCTCTCCTGCTCTCTCCGGTCCACAGAGCCCCCACTCTTCCGCTCTTAGCTCCCAGCTGGACTCACTGGGGGCCAGGAGCAAGGTGTGGGCTCGGTGGGCCCCCTCATATCTCATTCCCCACCCCCCTCCACATTTTTCACCTGTGTGGTTCGTGTTGCTTCCCGTGCCACGAGGACCCCGCCAACGCGGCCACTCTGCTTGTTCCCCCAGCTCAGTTCCTACCCCCGGTTACGAGAGGAGACAGAGCGAATCGTCACCACTTACATCCGGGAACGGGAGGGGAGAACCAAGGACCAGGTACTGGCCTTTTGTCTTCTTTATTGGGTATAATTTACATGCAGTAAATGTCAAGTGTACTGTTCCGTGTGTGCTGACAGCTGCATATGGCAAAGTAACCCTCACCTCAATCAAGATACGGAGCAGTTCTATCACCTCCTAAAATCCCTGTCCCTATGCCTCTTTGTAGTCAACCCCTCAAAAACCCACAGGCCAGACTGGGTGTAGTAACTCACGCCTATAATCCAGCACTTAGGGAGCCTCAGGCAGGAGGATTGCTTGAGCCCAGGAGTTCGAGACCAACCTGGGCAACACAGCAAGACCTTGTCTCTACAAAAACATAAAAAAATTAGCCAGGCGTGGTGGCACATGCCTGTGGTCCCAGCTCCTTGGGAGGCTGAGGTGGGAGGATCCCTTGAGCCCACAAGATCAAGGCTTCAGTAAGTTATGGTTGTGCCATTGCTCTCCAGCCTGGGAGAAAGAGCGAGACCCTGTCTCTTCAAAAAAAGAAGCAGCAAAGGAAATCCCCAGGCCCTGGCCACCCCCAGTCCGCTCCCTATCCTGTAGTCTTTCCAGTGGACTCCCACAGTGTGAGGCCCATTGACTCTTGACTCCCTTCCTGCCTCCCTTCTTCCCTCCCTCCCTCCCTCCCCTCGGCGTCGTGCATTTGGGAGCCAAGCCTGTTGTTTGTTGTATCTGCAGTTTGCTGCCTTGATCACTAAGCAGTCTTCCAGGGAATGGATGGAGCACAGCATGGGCCTCCACTTGCCTGCTGGAGGGTGTTTGGGATGCTTTTTGTGTGTGTGGGGTGTGTGTGTGTGTGTGTGTGTGTGTGTGTGTGTGTGTGTGTGTTTTCGTTTTTTGGGTTTTTTTTTTTTTTTTTTTTGAGACAGAGTTTTGCTCTGTCGTCCAGGCTAGGGTGCAGTGGCACGATCTCGACTCACTGCCACCTCCACTTCCCAGGTTCAAGCGATTCTCATGCCTCAGCCTCCCAAGTAGCCAGGACTACAGGCCTATGCCACTACACCCACCTAATTTTTGTATTTTTAGTAGAGACAGATTTTCACCATGTTGGCCAGGCTGGTCTTGAACACCTGACCTCAGGCAATCTGCCCGCCTCAGCCTCCCAAAGTGCTGGGATTATAGGCATGAGCTACCACACCCAGCCTGCTTTTTCTGTTTCAGCATTTAACACTTTCTTGCAAAGGCTTGCAAGCACACACCCAAAGTCTCTGCCCCCCCTTGCAACTGAGACTGTCACCCACTAAGCACTGGGCCATCCTTACACTCTTCTGCAGCCTCAGCTTCCCAAGTAGCTGGGATTACAGGAGTGAGCCATCACGCTTGGATAATTTTTGTATTTTTAGTAGAGATGGGATTTTGCCATGTTGGCCAGGCTGGTCTTGAACTCCCGACCTCAAGTGATCCGCCTGCCTCGGCCCCCCAAAGTGCTAGGATGACAGGTGTGAGCCGCCGCTTCCGGATCTGTTTTGAGTCACTTTCTCTCAGTTGTCCTCTGTGTTCTTTTTACAACTGTTTGTTGAAACCAGAGCTTAATTAAGCCCTTGCTTGTTATGTCACCATGTTTAAAATGGTCCTTCTCCGCTTGCCGTTGATGGGGATGAAATCGGCTCATTCGTCCTGCAGAGAGGCGCCCAGTTTTGATTTGGCCAATTGCTCCCTCAGGGCACCGGTGCGCCTATGCCTCAGAGCTGCTGTAGCTTGGAAATTGTACCAAAAGTCTGGAAGAGTCTGATTCTTTTTGTTGTTACTGTTAGTGAGAATGCTGCTGGCCCTTCCACAGCCCCTGGTGCTCACCTGCCATGCTCCCGGGCCGGATCTGAGAGCGCTGGGTTGAGGGGACTCAGGCCTTATTAAACCAGCCACGCTTGCTCCCACAGACGGAGCACCCTGGCATTTTCCAGCGGGCCGACAAGTCCGGGTGCCTTGCCCTACTTTATTTTCGGAAACTTGAAGGTGCAGTGAGGGGAAGTGACTGGCCCAGGGCCAGGGGAGTCCAGTGATGAGCATCCGAGCCCCTCCTCCCCAGCAGCCTGGCCTGTTGTGAATGGGAGCCAAGCCAGTGAGCTGCCTGGATCCATGGTTCCCATAGACCAACTTCATCCTGGGCAAAGGACAAGAAACATGAGGGAGGGAGAGTTTCAGCAAGTGCTGTGGACTCGCAAGCCCTGCTCTTTACCTGAGACTTTACCTTTCTAGCTTAAGTATGTGTGTGTGTGCATGTGTGCACACACGTGTGTGTTTTATTTTAGTGTTCATAGTTGGCCAAATTAGCTTCGCAGTTTTAATGCAGCACTTTGAACACGCCAGGCGCTAAAGACTTTACAGGGTGGGCACGGTGACTCACGCCTGTAATCCTAGCACTTTGGGAGGCCAAGGTGGGCGGATTGCCTGAGCTCAGGAGTTCGAGACCAACCTGGGCAACATGGTGAAAACCCGTCTCTACTAAAATACAAAAAATTAGCCGGGTGGTGTGGTGTGTGCCTGTAGTCCCAGCTACTCGGGAGGCTGAGGCAGGAGAATTGCTTGAACCCAGGAGGCGGAGGTTGCAGTGAGCCGAGATTGCACCATTGCACTCCAGCCTGGGTGACACAACAAGACTCTGTCTCCGAAAAAGAAAAAGAGATTTTATAAGGCAGTGGCTTGCAATGGCTCACTCTTGTAATCCCAGCACTTTGGGAGGCTGAGGCAGGAGGATCACTTGAGCCTAGGAGTTCAGGACCAGTCTGGGCAACATAGTCAGACCCTGCCTCTACAAAAAAAAAAAAAAAAAAAAGGAAAATCAGCCAGGTGTGGTGGCACATGCCTGCGGCCCCAGCATCTTGGGAGGCTGAGGCAGGGGTGTTGCTTCAGCCCAGGCGTTTGAGGCTATGATTGTTCTACTGCACTCCAGCCTGGGAGACACAGTAAGTTCTTTTCTCAAAAAAAAAAAAAAAAAAAAAAAAACCAGGCGCAGTGGCTCACGCTTGTAATCCCAGCACTTTGAGAGGCCAAGGCGGGCAGATCATGAGGTCAGGAGTTTGAGACCAGCCTGGCCAAGTCAATGAAACCCTGTCTCTACCAATAATGCAACAATTAGCTGGGCATGATGGTAGGCGCCTGTAATCCCAGTCACTTGGGAGGCTGAGGCAGGAGAATCGCTTGAACCCAGGAGGCAGAGGTTGCAGTGAGCCCAGATCATGCCACTGCACTCCAGCTTAGGTGACAGAGTGAGTCTCGAAAAAAAAAAAAAAAAGACTGCACATTATTAAACCCTTGGCAGTTGGGCCTCCTGTCACCCTATTCCACAGGTCAGTAACGTGAGGCCCAGGGTCACATGGCCAGTTAGTGGCTCAATCAGAACTCCAGACCTTGGGGACAGTGGCCCTGCCTGTGACTGGCCCATTGGGCTGCCTGGCTGTGCTCTGTTGTCCAGGCTTTCTTGCCTGTGAGGGTGTGGGGAGTGCGACACCAGCCCCCTGTTCTGTCTGGGAAGCCTCCTAGTTCGCACGCCTTCTCTGCTGGCAAGACCAGGAAATGCTCCTGTCACCACCCCCGCTTACCAGGCTTGGCCCTGTACTCACAGTGACCCCCACTTTCCCCCAGATTCTTCTGCTGATCGACATTGAACAGTCCTACATCAACACGAACCACGAGGACTTCATCGGGTTTGCCAAGTAGGTACTTTTGGAGACAGTGGCTGGTCGGGTGGCACCAGTCCTTACTCTTAGATCCAAGGAGGTGATCAAGTTGGGATTCTCTGAGAGGGCGGGGGTCACACAGTCTCTATCGGGGGTCCTGGGGTGAAGGCAGAGCCACCTGAGAATATCTGGACACTCTCCTGGGCTGATAGTGGTCCACTGTCCCAAACCAACGCGCCTTCTGTGGGGCATCCCTGTGGTTAGTTTCGGGAGAGGGCGAAGCCAGCCAGCTGCTGCACCCCCTCTCCCACAGGACTTGTCAGAGCCTTTAGCGACCAGTGGGCAGCTTTTCGCAGACTCTGCCCCTTCATGGACAGCATCTCGTGGGCTCAGGGCTCCAGAAGCTGCTCTTTGGGAACTGCTGCCTGGGGTCTCCCTCGCTTCAAGGCGTACACTGTAGATTTAAACCAGAACTTTCCATGGCACCTAGATGAGGGCCCAGATCGGGGAGCTCTGATTTCAGCAGGATATCGCTATCAGTGCTAGTGGTCTCAGGCATCACCCGCCGATTCCTTCAGTCCCTCGGCGCGCCTGGGCCTCACTCAGATGGTTGGGGAGGCTCACGCAGGCCTTCCTGCCTGAGGCGGGCTGGATGGTGCCACTGGTATGCCCTCTCGCGAGGCCCTGTGACAGAGCAGTGGGCAAACCCACACCCAGCTCCCCACCCTCAGAGGAAGGCCCCATGCAGGGAACCAACAGGGACACAGGCCGTTACAGCGTAGTGTGCTGGGTGGGGCCGTGCGGGGCCTGTCGAGGTCCAGAGGGCGGCTGTTGGGCCTTGCCTTGACGGGCCAGGCGGGCTTCCTAGGGGAGGGCCTCTAGAGCCAAATCTCAGGCTATGTGGTTACCGGATAGAACGTTTATTGGTGCACCTGACAAAGCTGATTGAGGACCTGTTCTGTGCTGGGCACCAGGTAGGTGGGGAGAAAGGAGGAAGGCAAAGAAAGGAATGAGGGCCTCATCAGAACCCCTCCTAGAGATGAGCTGAGGGCCCTGACTGGGCCTCCCCTGCCTGTGGGAGGCAGCCCCAGCCCTGTGCTCCCGGCTGACAGGTGTGTATGGGC
Source organism: Macaca nemestrina (assembly GCF_043159975.1). Taxonomy (NCBI): domain Eukaryota; kingdom Metazoa; phylum Chordata; class Mammalia; order Primates; family Cercopithecidae; genus Macaca; species Macaca nemestrina. The sequence continues at coordinate 10,267,041 of NC_092144.1, forward strand.
TCACAGCGCTGGTCCCCATCTTTGGTTTGCTGCTGTTTTCCTCACCTTGATGTCTCTGCTTCTCGCACTTCATCCACAGTTCCTTCTCACACTCTCTCCTGTTTTTCCTTTGACCACTCCACTCTTTCCTCTGGATTCCTGGGCCTTCCCACTTACCCCAGCTGTTACTATACTGAGCAGCTGGTGACCTGGTGGGTATTGCCTGCTGTGTGCCTTTGCCCTGGTGTGTGAACGGGTACGCCCTGGCCGGGTGGCCCCAGCCCTGGGTGGGACGTCCCCGGGGCCCGCTGAAGAGCTATGGGGTGCTGAAGAGCCAGGGCCAGCGTTGGGCCTCCGGGCCAGGACCTTGACCGCACCAGCTGTAGCCCCTGCTGTTTCAGAGCCTGCAGGCTGGGGAGGTGGAGTCTCTAAGCAAAGTGTCACAAGGACGATGAGAGCAGGAAGAGAGGGTAGGGGATAGGCTGTGGGAAAGGGGAGCCAGGGATGTGGCCTGGAGAGATCTTCCTGAAGAAGTCAGGTGATGCAGGGGGCACCCCAGAGAATTGAACCTAGGGAAGGACGGTACAAGACCAGGCAGGTGGAGGTAAGAGAGCCAGAGGCCAGGCCCTGTTATCAGGAGGGCCCTGCAGGTCCAGGGGAGGATTCTGGATTTTCCCCCAAGACACCAGGATGCTTCCGATTAGGTCCAGGCTCAGGAGAGGGGCCACCTTGTGGGCTGCTATTTGAGGGAGCCCTGGCAAGGGTGGGAGCCAGGAGGCCCTTAGGAAAAGCACCTCTGGGGCATCACTTGTCACCCAGCCATCACTGTGAAGGTTGGCTCAGCTCAGTGCCACCTCCTTCAGATGCTGCTGATCAAAATCCTTCTTGTGCTTGGATGTTCTGGACTTCCCATTACCCTCCAAATAAAATATTATAAACAGGGCCCAGGCCTGGCGCAGTGGCTCATGCCTGTAATCCCAGCACTTTGCAGGAGGCCAAGGTGAGTGGATCGCTGGAGCCCAGGAGTTTGAGACCAGCCTGGGCAACATGGTGAAACCCTGTCTCTATAAAAAAATACAAAAATTAACTGGGCGTGATGGTGGTGCGTAATCTCAGCTACTCAGGAGGTTGAAGTGGGAGAATGACCTGAGCCTGGGAAGTCAAGGTAGTGAGTCACGATCACACCAGGGCTCTCCAGCCTGGGTGACAGATGAGACTCTGTCTCAAAAATAAATAATAAACAGCCCAGATGAGCAGCCCTATAATAAACTTATTGAATGTTGGGGATAACATTGGATAAAATTCTGCCTTTGTTCTTAGTTTTCCAGCCTTTTCTTTTTTTTTTTTTTTTTGAGACGGAGTCTCGCTCCGTCGCCCAGACTGGAGTGCAGTGGCGCGATCTCGGCTCACTGCAAGCTCCGCCTCCCGGGTTCACGCCATTCTCCTGCCTCAGCCTCCGGAGTAGCTGGGACTACAGGCGCCCGCCACCACGCCCGGCTAATTTCTTTTTGTATTTTTAGTAGAGACGGGGTTTCACTGTGTTAGCCAGGATGGTCTCGATCTCCTGACCTCGTGATCCGCCCGCCTCGGCCTCCCAAAGTGCTGGGATTACAGGCTTGAGCCACCGCGCCCGGCCAGTTTTCCAGCCTTTTCTGATCTAGAAACAGAAGCCTACTTTCTCCCTTATCCTACAGCCAACTTGCACTCTAAAACAAAACCTCCAAGGTATTCAGGAAAGGAAAGTGACCAAGCTGATTTGCTTCTCCATATTGTTCTGAAAGTTTCAGCCAAAGCAATAAGAAAAGAAAAGAAAATGTGATGGATAAGTAACAGGAGATGTATGTTGTTTGCAAGTGATCATATGATTGTCAGAGTAGAAAATATACTGGAACCGTAAGGTGGTGGAGTAGGTGTCCACATATAAAATATAGTGGGTTTTGTCTATGCTGGCATGAACTAGCCAGGAAGGAGGATGGATAAAGAAGAAAAGAGATCTGGGATTGTGGCTGCATAGGAACCTTATAGAAACACACCCCATAGACCTTGGATGTCCTCTAAATTTGGGTCAGGAGTCGTGCAAGATACGTGCCGTTTCATGGCCAGCAGCTGTCCCACACTCTGATGTCGAGGACTGGATGGCTCTGTGGTTAGAGCCACTTACAGGCTGGTGTTGGGATCAAATCATGAGAAGAGTAGGAAGAAGGGCCGGGCGCAGTGGCTCATGCCAGTAATCCCAGCACTTTGGGAGGTGGAGCCAGGTGGATCCCTTGAGTCTAGGAATTTAAGACCAGCCTGGGCAACATAGCGAAATCTCATCTCTATAAAAAATCAAAAATTAGCTGAGCCTGGTGGTGTGCACCTTTGGTTCCAGCTACCCGGGAGACTGAGGCAGGGGAGTTACATGAGCCCGGGAGGTCAAGGCTGCAGTGAGCTGTGATTGCGCCACTGCAGTCATCTTAGGCAACACCTTCTCACAATTCCTCTTAGAAACTCCGGGATCCTAGTGACATCTGGAAGTAACCAACACTTTAGTAAGTCGGCTGAGCTGAGGGCCTAAGAAGCCTCAATCGAACCAGATACATTTTCTTGTTCCGTGTGCCCAGGCCGTTGCCCTTGTGCAGCTCCTTGTGTGCAGGGGGCTTCTCTCTGCCTCTGCCTCTGCCTGCTCACTTGGTCCCCAGGGAGAGAATGGCCACATGCGCCTCTTGCCCTTCTTCCCCCTCAGCATCCTGTCCACATGAACCCTGTCTGTTCTTTGATTTCAGTGCCCAGCAGAGGAGCACGCAGCTGAACAAGAAGAGAGCCATCCCCAATCAGGTAGCACACCCCTCTGCAGCCTGCCACTCTACCCTGGGGGGTGGGAGGACACTAAATGACAGCCCAGCCCCAGGGATGGAGCTCGGCCTGTGGAAAGCGCCCCCACAGCCTCAGTACCAGGCCATCTGCTCTCTCGGCCTCTGGAGGCCACTTAGGAATAGACACTTCTGGGAGATGGTCTAAGAGCCGACACTCTGGCAGGGCCTAGTGGGCACATTTTACCCACCCAAAAGACCGTATGTGCTATCCAAGGCCAGGGTTAGAACTTGACTCTTGGCTGGGCATGGTAGTTCACGCCTGTAATGCCAGCATGTTGGGAGGCTGAGGTGGGAGGATCACTTGAGGCTAGGAGTTTGAGACCAGCCTGGGCAACACAGAAAGACCCTGTCTCTACAAATAATATTTAAAAATGAGCTGGTTGTGGTGGCTCATGCCTATCACCCCAGCTACTTAGGAGGCCAAGGCAGGAGGATCACTTGAGCCCAGCAGTTCATGACCATCCAGGGCAATACAATGCAACCTCGTCTTAAAAATTAATAATAGGCCGGGCACAATGGCTCACACCTGTAATTCCAGCACTTTAGGAGGCCGAGGCGGGTGGATTGCCTGAGCTCAGGAGTTTGAGACCAGCCTGGCTAACATGGCAAAACCCCATCTCTACTAAAAATACAAAAATTAGCTGGGCGTGGTGGCGGGCGCCTGTAGTCGCAGCTACTTGGGAGGATGAGGCAGGAGAATGGCGTGAACCCAGGAGGCAGAGCTTGCAGTGAGCCGAGATTGTGCCACTGCACTCCAGCCTGGAAAACAGAGTGAGATTCCATCTCAAAAAAAAAAAACAAACAAAAAAAGAGTTAGAGACCAGCCTGCCCAACATGGTGATATCCCATCTCTACTAAAATACAAAAAATTAGCCAGGCATGATGGTGGGTGCCTGTAATCCCAGCTACTCAGTAGACTGAGACAGGAGATTCACTTGAACCCAGGAGATGGTGGTTATGGTGAGCCGAGATCGCACCACTGCAATCTGGCCTGGGCGGCCGAGCGAGACTCCATCTCAAAAAAAAGAAAAAAAAGGAAACCCATAATCTTTGCCAAATTTCGCCTATGTCCCTCCCTTCTCCCCACTGGGCAGGGGTGGGGGCGGGGACTCCGCCGTGTACCTTGCACGATCATAGAGCCTACTGGAAGGAGGAACGTAACCATTGCATGATTTATTTTTGCGCTTGCTGTAGGTAATACATATGTTGTTGCTTTTTTGTTTCTTGAGATGATAATGAATTAAATATTAACACCATGAATATGATTAATAGCATGTAATTTTTTTCTTTTGCTGTTTTTTCCCCTGATCTTCTCTTCTCCTGTTTTTGTGCTTTTCCTGCTTTTTCTTTGTCCCCTTCATGTCCCTTCCATCTCTTTTCCTCTGCCTGCTCTTCCCTGATTCACCCACAACCTTAACTTTGCATATTCAAAGGGGGAGATCCTGGTAAGTACATGCTTAGTGTGGTAGCAAACGTTAGAGAATCTAGTGGTGATGGAGACCCCACCCACCCCTTAACATTCCCTGTTCCCCATCCCCTCCAAATAACAAACATACTAAAAATCAAGCTAACCTAGAAACCCCATGCCACAGCCGGCGCTGGACTGCGCGTTGCCCTGGGTTTAAGTTGACTCACACAGGCACTAACTGAACCGCCACCCTTGAAGGCACACTCCTGCAGCCAGTTCCTGGCAGGTTTTCCTGGTTTCCTGTAGGTCAGGGATGGCAAATACTTACACACTGCCCCTGCCTCCCCTCATATCCCTGACTGTGGAAGATCTCGCTTAAGCCAGACCAGAATTCATTCTTGGCACTGCCCCTCCTGGATCAGAGCATATTTTTCCACATGGCAGAAATCTTCCCCTCTTGTGCCCATGGCAGACATGGCTAGTTGATACAGCATTCTTTGCCTTATGCCGCTCCTCTAGCACATGCCCATGGCAGACATTGCTAATCAATCCTGGCATTCTTTCCAAATAAACTTGCCAACATTCCTGTTCTATAGCAGATGTGGCTAAGTTATCAAGGTATTGTTTTTTTCCCCATATGATACCCTCTTCTCTACGCATGGCAGGCATGACTAGTCAATCAGGAGCCCCTTTCCTAGATGCTGCCTCTTGTCCTCCGGATAAACTGATGAGACTCTTCTGTTGCACTTATCCCTTTCTCCTATCCTTTGCCTGTAACAGGCAACACTAATTGATCCTAGCACCGTTTCCTGCCACGCTCAGAATTCTCACCACAGTGCTCCAGGTATCTCGTACCAGTCGATTGACATGGCCCCCAAGATGAATCATATTTGCTGTCCGTCCCTGCTGTGGGTAACACCTCCTTCCTTTGTGCACAGCCCTCAGCTGGGGCTCAGTGTGGGGCGTAAGATGGGCGTGAGACCCAGTCCAGCCCAGCCCAGTGGGAAGCAGCCTGCTACTCATATCTGAGAGCTGAGCCCAGTTCAAGGAGCTCGCCTCTAGGCAGCTCGCCTCAGCCCGGCTCTCACACTTGGACAGCACAGTCTGGGCCTCCAGTCCTAGCAGGGGCTCACTTTTGCTGGACATTCTCCCACTGCCAGCCACCAAGGCACTGGTCATCCCTGCCACTGCCCTCTAGCAGGGATCTTCTGGCAATCCCAGGGTCTTTCTTGTAGCTGAGCCGATCTTATGCCAGGGCCTTGCTGCTCCCAGGGCCTGGGTGGTGCAGATACGGCCATGGGTGGGGGCAGTGACGGGAGGAATCATTTGGCCTTAGGCTTGTGGTTTTCAGGTTCCTCACGTATTTCCCCCAGTCCCCTTGAATTTGACAGGCCAAGGCCAGGAACCTGCTTCTCCCTTGCACCCCAAGAGGTTAGGTGTTCCTCTTTTCCTACCAGAGGCCACATAGCCCAGCCCTGTCATGAGTGTGGCCGTGGCCTCTGGGTCTCCCAGCTGTGGTTTCCCCGGGAGACTCGGGGCAGGACCCTCACCCAGGAAAGAGGCTGGAGCAGCCTGCCAGGGGATCCCTGCTCTGCCACCCCCTGCCTGCCCTGCCGCCCATGCCGCCCCATGTGCCTGCCTGCCTGTCACTGTGCACCCCAGCCCGCGACGGCCTGCAGCCTCTTCTGTCTCTCCCACCCCCACTTTCTTCTAAGCCCAGTCCCATTGGGATGTGTCCCTTGGATGCAAACCTGACTTTCTGCTGAGGCCTGGCCCCTCCCTTTTCTCTGGGTCACAAGTTGTGGATGGCTGACGGTGCCTGTGTTCGCCACCCACAGCTTGCAGCTCCCTGGGGTGAGATTTTGTCTCTGAACCCATGTGGAGAAGGGCACCTCAGGGCTTCTGCCAGACCTCCTGCCCCGAGGCTCAGTGTGCCATCCCCAGCATGGCCCCGATCAGTGCCCTGGCCCTGTGGCCATGTACCCCAAAGCGTAGCATGGGCCCTGTCCTCCAGCTCTGAGCAACACTAAGCCCGGCTGGAGGCAGGAGAGCCAGGCCACCGAGGGGTGCGTGGGCACATCCCTCTCCTTGGGATCCAGGCCAGGCCTAGGAGTATGGAGGCCTCACATTTCTCTGGGGGAGCGCTGACAGCCTGTCTCCCTGTTTTCCCTCACCTGGTTGTCATTCAGTCACGGAACCAGGGCCTACTAAGCACTCGTTCTGTGCCCAGCCCTGGACTGAGACAAGGCAGTGCACCCACCCCGCTCCCCCGGGTGAATGGCGGCATTCCCAGAATGCCAGGCCTGATGCTAACACCAGGACCTCCTGGGCAGACCAGGAAGAGCTCGTCACTGCACTCCCAGAGGGGATTCTGTGACCTCACAGGGGCTGCTGGCCTCAGCCCCCTCACCCACCACCAGGCAGCCTGTGAATGGCCAGATGCCAGGGGTCACTGCCTGCTCCAAACAACTGTGAGAGTCCTGTCTGCTCATCCCACGGAGGGAGAAGTCCGTACCCTTGGCCTTAACAAGGGGCACCCGGTGGCATCTCATGCTGTCCCCAGCCTGGGCAGTGACTTCTGCATGGTTCAGGGTCCCTGGGTACTCTTTAGCCACCTCTGTCTTCATGGCCACCTGGGGCTTAGCACTCACATCCAGCCACCAAGGAGCCACCGGAACTGTGGGCTGGTGGCCCTGTTCAGAATGACAGGCCTGGGGTGGGTCGGGGTAGTCCGGGTGAAGCCCCTCCAGAGGACTGCCCCTGATTAGGACAGCATCTGGGCCCCAGACAGATTCCTGGAGACCCCATCTCTGGCACTCCTGTCATGCCATGCCCTGCCCCAGGGGGCGCACGCTAGCCCTTCGCAGCTGTCCGTGGCCACGCTCAGCCCACCCTTTGTAGCTTGGCCAAGTCTGTCAGTGCCTGGGTCCCAGGCCGCCCTGTGCGTGCCTCTGTGTGCTTCCCGCAGTTCCCAGGGCCCCTGTCCTGAGGGGGGTGGGGAGCTCTGGCCCACACATGCCTCCAGCGGCCAGGGAGCGTGGGAGCACAGCCCCCAGGCTGCCTGCCGTTAGCTGTCAGGTGAGTCCCTGAACAGGCCTGGGTTCTGACCCCCACTCAGATGACACCTACAGCCACACGATCCCCATCCATGGGGTCTCCCAGCCCAGAACCCTGATGTGTCAGTAAAAAGGACGACCACCAGGCTTGCAGCCAGCTTGGGACATGAGCCGCGCTCCTTCAGTGTGCTTGGAGAGGGCCCCTGGGCTCACACCTTTGACCCTAGCCCTCTGTGTGGATGCCACCCTTGGAAGCTTATCTCACGCAAACAAGTGCAGTTCCTCAGATGTCACATTTCATTTGCCACAACCCCACACACAAGCCCCAGGGACTCCTCCTGTGGACCCCTTTCCGTCAGGCCTCCGTGACTCTGTCCCCCATCAGCCCCTGACCCAGTGAATCTGCCCACCTGCCCAGGTGGCACCCCATGTTGGTTTCCAGCTGGACATGCTTGGCACAGGGTGGAACTGGGTTTCCTGGGCTTCGGGGCTGGAGGTGTCTATCGCAGTCCCTGGCTTCCCACTGAGCTGTGGGCGTGACTGCTGCGCTGGGGGATGGCTGGGGCGCGGAGCGAGGTTCTCCGCTAAGCTGCGCGCTTCCCCCCAGGTGATCCGCAGGGGCTGGTTGACCATCAACAACATCAGCCTGATGAAGGGGGGCTCCAAGGAGTACTGGTTTGTGCTGACTGCAGAGTCGCTGTCCTGGTACAAGGATGAGGAGGTGAGTAGCAGGTGGGAGCAGGGCTGCTGGGGGAGGTGGGGCAGCCAGGGAAGAGCGGGTGGGCGCTCCCTCTGGGCAGAACTCATTCAGTCACTGCGCCACTCGGCCCCAGAGTCACCACTAGGACCATAACCCACCGCGCACAGTGGCTCCTGCTTATAATCCCAGCACTTTGGGAGGCCAAGGCAGGCAGATCACGAGGTCAGGAGTTCGAGATCAGCCTGACCAACATGATGAAACCCTGTCTCTACTAAATATACAAAAATTAGCCAGGAGTGGTGGCACGTGCCTGTAATCGCAGCTACTCAGGAGGCTGAGGCAGGAGAATCGCTTGAACCCAGGAGGCAGAGGTTGCAGTGAGCCGAGATTGTGCCATTGCACTCTAGCCTGGGCAACAGAGCGAGACTCCGTCTCAAGCAAGCAAGCAAACAAACAAAACACAACCATAACCCAGGGCTGGAGAGCAGCCACTGTGTGCCAAAAGACTCACATTGTAGCTGGCCCCCATGGGGCCAGCTCCTAGAGTGCAAAAGGGATATGGCGGGTAACAGAGTCACTGGCAGGCTAGAAACAGGCCCTGGCCTCCAGTGCCACTGCGACTGCCCCGTGCTCAAGAGAAGAGACCATGCCTAAGGGTCAGGGGCTCAGGCATGCAACCAGCCTCCAGGGGCTCCATCACTTACAGGCTCAGTCAGGCCCTTTGCCTCTCTGGGCCTCGGTTTTTCTATCTGCGAAGTGGGCTAGAATGGTCCCCGCCCACTGTGCGGTGCTTGGCCACAGTGTGCAGAACGATCCCCACATGCTCGTCATTATGGGAAGGAAGTGGAGAGGCCCCTGGGTGATGGTGACTGCAGGGAGCAGTGTTGAGTGCTGAGTCATGGGAGGGACTCGTTCACTGCGAGTGAGGGGGCAGGCCTCGAGCAAGGACACTGCCGACCGGCCCCTGCTCTCCATGCTGACCCAGCATCCCTCCTGATTGTCCTGTGTAAAAAAAAGATACATAATGTTTGACATATTTATGGGGTCCCTCTGATGTTTTATTAGATGCACAGAGTACGTAGTGCTCACGGCAGGCTGTTTGTGGCGTCTGTCACTTTGGAATTCCTCATTTCCCTGTGTTCAGAACAGTTCAGGTCCTCTCTTCTAACTACTATGAAATATACAAGGCCGGGCACGGTGCCTCAGGCCTATAATCCCAGCACTTTGGGAGGCCGAGGTGGGAGGATGGCCTGAGTTCAGGCGTTCAAGACCAGTTTGAGCAACATAGCATTACCCTGTCTCTTAAAACTCAAAAAAAATTAGCTGGGCATGGTGGCGAATTCTTGTAGTCCCAGCTACCCAAGAGACTGAAGTGGGAGGGTCAGTCACTTGAGCCCAGGAGATGGAGGCTGTAGTGAGCTGTGATCGCACCACTGCACTCCAGCCTGGGTGACAGAGTGAGAGACTCCGTCTCAAAAAAAAAAAAAAAAAAATAGGCTGGGCGTGGTGGCTCACGCCTTTAATCCCAGCACTTTGGGAGGCCAAGGCGGGTGGATCACCTGAGGTCAGGAGTTCGAGACCAGCCTGACCAACATGGAGAAACCCCATCTCTACTAAAAATACAAAATTAGCCTGGCGTGGTGGCGCATACCAGTAATCCCAGCTACTTGGGAAGCTGAGGTGGGAGAATCGCTTGAACCCGGGAGGCATAGGTTGCGGTGAGCCGAGATTGTGTTATTGCACTCCAGCCTGGGCAACAAGAATGAAACTCTATCTCAAAAAAAAAAAAAAAAAAAAAAAAACACCAGACAATTGTTAACTATAGTCTTAACTGCGGTCACCCTACTCTGCTGTTGAACAATAGAAGTTAATGCCTTTTCTCCAACTGTATGTTTGTACCCATTAGCCCACCTCTCTTTACCCCTTACCTATCCCTACCTTTCCCAGCCTCTAGTATTTATCCTTCTACTCTCCACCTCTGTGAGATCCCCTCTTCTACCTTTTTTTTACCTCCCACATATGAATGACAACATGCAAGATTTGTCTTTTTGTGCCTGGCTTATTTCACTTCACATAATGGCTTCCAGTTCCATTCATGTGGCTGCAAATGACAGGATCTCATTCTTTTTTATGGCCCTGATCAACCCATTTCTTGCTTAATTCTCCTGACGTAACCATGGCTTAGTGGCCTGGAAGGGAAGCCACTTCTGTGTGACAGCTTGTTGCTGCTCTGATGAGGTCCAGGTTGGCTTTCAAGAGTCCCTGGCAAAGGGAGCTGTGTTTCTCTCAGTGTCCCGGTTGCTCCGGGAGAAGACTGCAGACTGTCCTGTGAGCCATGGCTGTGTTACGTGGGCAGTGGATTTGCGTCTGTAATAGAGGCCCAAAACGAAGGCACTTAAAGAGATGAAGTCTTTTTCTTGCTCACGCCTCAGTGAGCTTGGTGATCCTGTGCTGCGAGGCTGTCCAGGGCCTGGCTCTGCCTCTCCTGTTGCCACCTTAACACAGGGCTCCCTTCATAGTTTAAAATGGCTGCCCCATGCCCATCACCATGTAGCTTCTAGCAGCCCGAAGAAGGGAAAGAAGGGCCTCTGTGTGTGGGAACTGTGAGTCCAGCTAATAGTTCTAGCACTTTCTAAGAAGGAAGTGGATATTGGTTGTTTCTGAGCATGACAGCTGGGGCTTGACACCCAGAATTCACCAGGATATCGATTGAGTGGCATCAACCCTTCGTGTCTCGTCTCCCCACAGGACTGTGGCCTGTCCCCTCTGGACTGCAGGAGCCAGTGGGGGAGTTCTGGTACTCGAGCCCAGCACTGTGCTTGGCTCACCGCATGTGTCCCAGGTTTTGTCCTGGTGGCTACCAGTATCAAGTCCTCCCAGCTCCTCTCTGTAGGAGGGAACCTACCCACCTACCCCTAGTTCACAGAGGAGGAGCTGGAGGCTGTGTCAGGTGCAGGGCCAGCTGGCCTGTCCCCATGGTCCCTGGGATGGCACAGCCACCAGCTCAGTCCAGGCAACCTCAGTGGAGAGGCTGGGGTTGCCTGAGTCCCCTGGAGCCACCCTGCCTGGCTGTCTTCCCCTTGGGTTTGAGGGAATGCCCTGTGGGAGTACCCCCGACTGGGGGCTTGCTGGCAGCCACTTCAGCCCCAGGACAGGCAGGACTTGGCTTGGAAGTTCCAGGCTTAGAGAGAAGGCAGGTTGGAGGGCCCCGGCTGGCCCCAGGGAGGAGCAAAGAGAGGAGGGCCTCGTGGCTGTGAACCCCTGCTCTGTGCTGGGCTCATTGGCTAAGAGCCCACTGAGGCCACACCTGAGGAGAACCCTGCTCCCCGTGAGGAAACCCTCACGCTTGCCATTTGGGTGGCTCTGTGGTCACCCCCGTCTAAGGCTCTGAGCAGTGACTTGCCCCACGTCGGGGAGCGGGGCAGGGTCCCCTCTGGGGTGGACGCTTCTCCGGTGCACGTCTGCAGGCCCGTGCTCCCTGACCTGAGGGACACCCCAGCCCGACATCCAGACACCTCCGCCCAGCCCAGGCCTGATGTCCCCTTGACCGAGGGCGCTGGGGTAAAAGGGTCATCCCACTCCACACGAGGCCAGACGCTCATCTCTGGAATGTTCCGGAAGCCTCAGGAGCCCTGAGGCCTCTGCGGGACTCTGGGGTGCTATTTCTTAACCCAGGGTGGTGGAGTCTGCTGAGCCACCATGCAAGCATTTCTGGGGTCCCTGTGGAACCTTCCAGAACCTCAGATCCAGCGAACCTCATGGGGTTGGGATGTGGGAGGAGTGTGGGGCCAGGCGTGGTCTGCAGTCTTCTCCCTGCCTCACGCTCCTCTAGGAACTCACGTGTCCGGATCGGATGGCTCCTCAAAATGGCCGGGGTGGGGTGGGGTGCCCTTCACTTTCCTCCCCTCTTTCCTCCTTGCAGTCAGAAAGCAGCCTGCACTGTGGCGTGTGGGCTGTCGGGCTGGCTGAGAGCTGGTCCCCTGCCTTTCAGTTAGGGCTGTGGGGACCTTCCAGGGTCCCCTGGGTGGGAGTGCCAGGCCTGGGGCGGCGAGCCCTGGAGGAGCCTCTGGGCCTGAACCTTACCCTGCCGGCTCTCTGCCTGGCAGCACTGCAAGTCTGGTTGTCAGATCTCTTCTCTCACATGAGGGGCCCTTCGTGTTTTCCTCCTCTCAGGGTTGAAAGCCAGAGCCCCCGACCCTCCTGTGGAGCCCCAGATTGGAGTCTGGAGCAGCGGTGGGAGAAGGGCCGGGCACCGGCCGTAATGAGAAACAGCCGACCTGTGAAAGGGGCCCTGTGTGCGCCCCAGACACAAAGCAGGCTCTAGTCAGGAGGGGGTAGCCATGGAACGTGTCCCCTACCACCACCCAAGTTAGGATCCCAGCAGGGACCCTTGGAGTCACACATGTGGCAGCCACCCCTGAGGATCAGGCCACCCTCTTAGATGCCTCAGTGGGACGCAAGACATCGGTATCTCTTTATTTAAAGATTAAACGAGAAGACGTTTATAGCCATGGGGTGGGGATGGCGGACTGATAGGGCCAGGGCCCCCAACCCCTCGGCCGGCCTCAGGGCTCCCTCTGCCTTTCCCCAGCACCTCTTCTCCCACCCAGGCCCTCGAATCTTCTATGTCAGGCTTCACCGCAGTGGGAAACGGGGTGGTGGAAAATGACACTCACCTGCCGGCGAGTTTGGGGGGCCTGTCTCGACGCGCCGCTCACCCAAGCCCAGCCTAACCAATGTGCAGACTACTGTACACGTTGAGAGCCTCCTGAACAGGTAGTCTGAACACTGGGTTGGCGAGGCCGGCTGTCCATCCCGCAGCACCCCCAGGCAGACGCCGGAGCCACCAGGCCAGGCCGCGCCTGAGCACCTCTGAGCAGCCAGGGAAACCACCACTCCTCCCGAGACGATCCGCTCTGTCCCTTCTGACGTGGCAAGGCTGGGGCCGGCTTGCATCTGGAGAAAGTTCTGGGTTTTCAGGAAATCCTAAAGAGTGGGGGAGGCGGAGGCAGGAGGCAGGGTTTGGGATCGTGGCTTCTGGGCTCAGGAGAAAGTCTGACTCTCTGGGGGTCGGGGGTGGGGAGGAGGGGCGCACACATGCCTCTGTGTGTGTGTGTGTGTGTGTGTGTGCGCGCGTGTGTGTGTGTGTGCGCAAGTGTGCGTGCCGGCAGCCCCAGGAAGGCGGCCACTGCTTTCTGGGCAGAATCGCACTGTAAACAGTTCCAGATGTGGTGTTAGCTGGAACGGCCTGTGACTCAGTTACTTGGCCCCGCTGGACGGAAGCTTCCGGCCGCATGACACGATAGAGTCAGGACAGCAAAGGCCCTTGGGCAAACGTCCGGGTGGGGGGCAGGGCTTCTGCAGAGCCCCCTCTCCTGGCCCCTTCTAAAGCCCCCAAAACTCTTCCCCGAGAGGCAGGAGGGACTCAGGCCCTGTGTTACCCAGCCTTGCCTGGGATGGGGGGTACAGGCCTTCTTCAACACCCTCCCTCCCTTGGGTCTGCAGCGGCGTCCCTCCCTCCATGGCCACCGGGCCGCTCTTCTACGCTCTGCTCCCTCCACGGCTGCTGGGCCCTTCTTCCTATGCTCTGCCCTGCTTCTTCCTTGCCTAGAAGGCTAATTCTGGAGCCACTCACAAGAGCAACCAAAGAAAATCCCGGGTGCTCATGGGCACCAGCTCTGCAGCGGGCACCGAGCTCCTCCGTCCTCCTTGGACAGATGAGGAAACCGAGGTGCAGATGGGGGGATGGTGGAAGTGGCTTGCCTAAGGGTACACGGCCAGGAAAGGGCAGGGCTGGCATCACCTCAACCATGCTGAGCTCCTAACGCCTTGAGACTGAGCCCATGTGCCAAGCCCACTGCTTCATCCTGGCTTCCCTTGCAAAGTCCTGACACTCCCAGCCGGCCCCCACTTGCCAGGGAGCCCCAGCCGCCTTCTCCACAGTCACTGTGGCTGCTCTTAAACTTGGAGGCGGCAGGCAGGTTAGGCTTTGTGCTGGGGCAGCACAGCGAGGGGACATGAGAGGAGTTTCCAGAGATGGCCCAGGGAGAAGAAAGGCCAGGGGCACTGTGGAGAGGACTGGGCTTTGGATCACAGGGACCTGGCCTCTGAAGTCCTGCTGTGGCTTGCACTGCCTGCTATGTGGCCTTGGGCAGCCAGCTTCCCTTTCTGAGCTGGGAGGGATCCGTGAACTGAGATGAAGCAGTGCATGGCATGGGTCCCCAAGAGCTGCTGCTGTGGCGGGTGGGCACACATGTCACTGGGTGAGCATGGGGCTCCAGGGTGGCATCCCCAGACTCCGTGACTCCGTGACCCTTGCCCCTGGCTGAGGGGCCCAGCTCCTCTGAGCTGCCCCCTAGCATTTTGGGTAGCCATGCCCGGCACTTGTTTGGTGCTTCCTGAACAGGGCCAACCTTCGAAAGCAAGTGATAGGGCCAGGTATGGTGGCGCACACCTGTAATCCCAGCACTTCGAGAGGCTCGCTTGAACCCAGGAGTTTAAGACCAGCCTGGGCAACACAGTGAGACCCCATCTCTATTAAAATAATGAAAATGATAATAATAAAAAAAGGGACTAAGACTTCTGCAGCACCTGGCCCAGGCGTCAGCTATCCAGCCCTGAGATGTCCTAAAGCGGCCAAGGTTGAAATCTCAGCCCTGCTCCTCTCTGCCTCAGTCTTCACCTCTGTAAAATGGCATCACAGAGGTAACTCACTCCTAGGCTCGTTTCAAAGATGGAGCCCAGATAAAAGTTCCACTCACTCCACGCAAGGCGAGGGGTGGTTTGGTTGCGCATGCAGTCAGCCACATGTCAGCAGTGAACTCAACAGGAGAAACTGAGTCAGTCCAGTGGCAGTCAGCCATCTAGGTCAATAAGCACAGGCAGTCAGGCACCTAGGTCAACAAGTGCAGAATACGTGATGTGTTGTGTGCGGGGAAAGGAGGGTGGAAGTGGGGAAGGTGCGGGTGGAGTTAGGGCAGGAGGGAGCCATGCAGGTGTCTGGATCAGGCAGTGGCCTGGGTCATCCAAAGGCCCTGGGGTAGGAACCCACCTGGGATACTCAGGGAGCATCATGGAGGGCAGCGTGGCTGGGACAGAGTGACGGACGGGGAGGGGCTGGCAGATGGGCTCATCCACAGCAGCGACCAGCAGCATTGAGAAGCCCCTAGGGCCGGTGGTGGCGCACGCTGCACGCTCTGGCCTGGGGCATCCTGAGTTGTCACGTGGACAGCACAGGGTGACTTTTCCGTCCACCCTCAGGAGAAAGAGAAGAAGTACATGCTGCCTCTGGACAACCTCAAGATACGTGACGTGGAGAAGGGCTTCATGTCCAACAAGCACGTGTTCGCCATCTTCAACACGGAGCAGAGGTGAGGGCCCCAGGGTCCCGGGGAGGGCTCGGGGTGAAGACCAACGGCCTCATTCACACTCCACAGCCTTCACTGAGCACCTGGCTGTCAGCAGCCCCTGCCCTTGGGACCGACCTTCTAGAAAGGGAGTCGGGTGAGAAACAGCAAATGCCAGGGATGCTTCCGGTGCTGGGTCAGAGGGGACCTCTCTGGGCAGAGACGAGGATGAAGGCAGGGTCCAAGTCAGGTGGGAACATGGAGAGTTCTGAGCACAGGGTAACCAGGACCTGGCTCAGGTGCTCGCAGGCGCCCTCTGGTGGCTGAGAGGGAAACAGTATGAGAGGGTGGGAGACCGGGGACCAGGGCAAAGGCCACTGCCTCGTCCAAGTGGGCGATGATGGGGCCACACCCCATAGGGAAGAAGGGTGCAGATTCTGGGTAGAAGAGTCAGGCAGAGCCCTGGTGGGCATGGATATGAGAGAGAAAGGCACCGATGGTGACCCTGAGTACCTGGGCCTGAGCTCCGGCACTGCCTGGCTGCTGCCATTGGCCAAGGTGAGGAAGGCAGCGGCGGGGTAGACCTGGAGACAGCCAAGAGCTCCATTTAGTCCAATCCAAGGGAGAGGGCGCATCAGGCAGGCACCTGGATAGATCGAGGAGTGTGACGTCCAGGAACGAGCTCCAGTCTGGGATGTGAACTGGGCAGTCACCATTGTGTAGACAGTATTTCAAGGGATGAAACCAGATGAGCTCCCAGGAGAGTGAAGCTGGAGAATGGGAGGCCCCAGGAAGCTCACAGTACATCTGTCCCATGAAGCAGTGGCTGGAGACTTTAGCAGGGACACTGCTCTCAGGAAGAGACCCGGCTGGCGGGAGGGCTCCTCCCATGCTCAACACAATCGCGTTCATCCAGGAAGCAGGGCCCACCTGAGTCAGGGCTTAGCTGTCAGCAAAGGCCCGGTGGTACCCTGAGACCCGCAGGCAGGCACTGACATCCTCCCTGCTGGCCCCAGCACCTCCTTGCCTACTGCTAGGCTACACCCACCAACTCCAGCTGAGTCTCCTGGTTCCCTCCTGCTTTGCTCTGGCTGGCCTAAAGCTCTGAGACCCATTTGTCCACTAGCTGGCCCTGAAAACCTTCATAGCTCTTCTAGGCTTGCCCCTGGCCGTATGGCACCTGGCAGCTGTCCCAGGTCCCTGAGCCGTGTGCCTCCTCTACAGGGAGGGTGACGATATTACCTGATACATCTTTTAAGAGCAGGTTCAGGAAACCCAGAGTAATAGCTGCAAAAACAAGATAGATGGTTGATGGGTTTTTATGTAAATCGAGTCCAGACTTTAGTATCCCAGGCAAAGTGGAGCAGCTCCACAGGGATCGGGATCCAGGCCCTGCATGTTCCTCAGGATTCCACCTGGTGTGCAGAACCCGAGCTCTGCGGTAGGACAGTCCTGCCACGAAATCCTGACTCTTTTTTTTTGAAACAGAGTTTCGCTCTTGTTGCCCAGGCTGGAGTGCAATGGTGCGATCTCAGCTCACTGCAACCTCTGCCTCCTGGGTTCAAGCGATTCTCCTGCCTCAGCCTCCCGAGTAGCTGGGATTACAGGCATCCACCACCATGCCTGGATAATTTTTTATTTTTAGTAGAGACAGAGTTTCTCCATATTGGTCAAGCTGGTCTCAAACTCCCGACCTCAAGTGATCCACCCACCTCGGCCTCCCAAAGTGCTGGGATGACAGGCATGAGCCACCATGCCTGGCCCAAAACCCTGACTGCTACTTCTTTGCCCAAAATGGCTGCCCAGGCTCCGGCCATTGTGATGATATTCCAGGCAGCAGCAGAAAGGAAGACAGGAGGAGCTACAAGGGCATGCCTCTCCCCACACAACCCCATCCAGAGGTCCTTCAGGGCAGCCACTTGCTGACCACAAACCCAAGTCTCACTTAAAGGCTTTGGGGGCAGCTTGGCTGTCTCAACCACACCTGCATGTGGGACAGGAAAACATGCATGGCATGTGGCACGGGGCCTGGCCTATAGACCACCATCTGCAAGCATTGTTTAGCATCTATTCCATTTATCTCCCAGCTTTGAGACCCTGGTTCTTTTTTTTTTTTTTTTTTTTGAGACGGAGTCTTGCTCTGTCACCCAGGCTGGAGTGCAGTGGCGTGATCTCAGCTCATTGCAGCCTCCACCTCCCATGCTTAAGTGATCCTCCCACTTCAGCCTCCCAAGTAGCTGGGGCTACAGGTGCACGCCACCATGCCCAGCTAATTTTTGTATTTTCTGTAGATATGGGGATCTTTCTGTGTTGCTCAGGCTGGTCTCCAGCTCCTGAGCTCAAGCAATCCCCCTGTCTCAGCCTCCCAAAGTGCAAGAATTACAGGTGTGAGCCACCATGCCTAACCTTTACAAAAATTTTTTTGTTTCGTTTTGACACGAAGTCTCACTCTGTCACCCAGGCTGGAGACGGTGGCACAATCTCAGCTCACTACAACCTCTACCTCCCAGGTTTAAGTGATTCTTCTGCCTCAGCCTCCCGAGCAGCTGGGACTACAGGAATGCGTCACCACTCCCGGCTAATTTTTTTTATTTTAGTATTGATGGGGTTTCACCATGTTGGCCAGGCTGGTCTCAAACTTCTGACCTCAGTTGATCCTCCTGCCTCGGCCTCCCAAAGTGTTGGGATTATAGGCGTGAGCCCCTGTGCCCGGCCAAAATTTTTTTTAAAAAAACTCACAGCCGGGCGAAGTGGTTCATGCCTGTAATCCCAGCACTTTGGGAGGCCGAGGTAGGCAAAACACCTGAGGTCAGGAATTCGAGACCAGCCTGATCAACATGGAGAAACCCTGTCTCTACTAAAAATATAAAAATTAGCCAGGTGTGGTGGCGCATGCCTGTAATCCCAGGTACTTGGGAGGCTGAGGCAGGAGAATCCCTTGAACCTGAAAGGTGGAGGTTGCGGTGTGCCAAGATTGCGCCATTGCACTCCAGCCTGGGCAACAAGAGTGAAACTCCATCTCAAAAATAATAATAATAATAATAATAATATTCTGGTGGACAGTGCTGCTCTGGGCTTTCCTGAAAATGCCCCAGTGGGAGCTTCCCAGCTACAGTGGGTGTCAAGGGTCACATGCCTACTTCTGGGGGCCCAGGAAAAGAGAAGAGTCAGCTAATCCAACAGAAATAAAGAAACACAGACACCTGCCGAGCTAGTGCACAGTGATCTTCTGCGTAGGCATCACTCACCATGATCCCTCGGCATGACCGGGTGAAGCCTGGGTTGGGTTTGGGTTCCTGATCAGTCAGAAAGACCCCTAGAGCCCACTCCTCCCAGTGGTCTGCCAGACCCATGGCAGGGTCAAGCCTGCTCCTCTCCCTCCCCCCGCAGAAACGTCTACAAGGACCTGCGGCAGATCGAGCTGGCCTGTGACTCCCAGGAGGACGTGGACAGCTGGAAGGCCTCGTTCCTCCGAGCCGGCGTCTACCCTGAGAAGGACCAGGTGAGGAGCCGCCCTGCGCAGCGGCGGCCCAGCGGCCCCCACCTGGGAGAGGAAGCAGAGCTGGCTTTCCCCAGGACAGGTCATTTTCAGGCCATGTTAGCCAGGAGCCTCTGAAATCATGTAGCAGATGCCCACTTGAGCAAGCAAAGGAGAACTTGGAGATACTTTGTCATCAGGGCCCAGAATGTTCCCTCACGGAAGCCAGTGACCAGGGCACGCAGGGGATGGGGTATCGCCTTCTTTGTTCTCCTCTCTTTTCCCCTCCATCCTGAGGTGGAGTGAACATGGCCACCCTTGGCCCCAATATTAAAATGTCTTGCCGGGCGCGCTGGATAGTTCGCGCCTGTAATCCCAGCGCTTTGGGAGGCTGAGGCAGGCAGATCATTTGAGCTCAGGAGTTCGAGACCAGCCTGGCCAACATGGTGAAACCCCGTCTCTACTAAAACTACAAAAAGTAGCCGGGCATGGTGGCACATGCCTGTAATTCCAGTTACTCGGGAGGCTGAGTCAGGAGATCGCTTAAACCTAGAGGTGGAGGTTGCATTGAGCTGAGATCATGCTATTGCACTACAGAGCGAGACTCCATCTCAAAAATAAAATAAAATGTCCTAAGGTTGGGTGTGATGGCTCACACCTGTAATCCCAACACTTTGGGAAGCGATGCGGGCAGATCCTTTGAACCCAGGAGTTTGAGAACAGCCTGGGCAATGTTGCAAAACCCTGTCTCTCCAAAAAATACAAACATACGCAGGCGTGGTGACGCACCCCTGTAATCCCATCTACTCCAGGGGGCTGAGGTGGGAGGATCACTTGAGCTGTACCCAGGAGGTTGAGGCTGCGGTGAGCCGTGTTTGTGCCACTGCACTGCAGCCTGGGTGACATAGCAAGACCGTGTCAAAAAAAAACAAAAAACAAAAAACGATGTTCCAATGCCCAGGTGAGGGGATCCACCCCAGCATCAGCCAGTGTCACCCCATTGTTTGGGCAGCTCTGGCCCGGGGCAGGCAGGCCTACCTGGTACCAGTGGGGCTGTCAGGGGCCAGCCTGGGGTCAGTTATTGGTGGGACAATAGGGCAGATGGTTTCCAGAGAACCAGGACTTGCCCCAGGCCATAGTCACCCCTCAGCACCTCCCCTCCCGCTTGCAGGCAGAAAACGAGGATGGGGCCCAGGAGAACACCTTCTCCATGGACCCCCAACTGGAGCGGCAGGTGGAGACCATTCGCAACCTGGTGGACTCGTACGTGGCCATTATCAACAAGTCCATCCGCGACCTCATGCCAAAGACCATCATGCACCTCATGATCAACAACGTGAGTGGTGAACTAAAAATGAGAAGGAGGCAGCTGAGTGCGGTGACTCAGGCCTGTAATCCCAGCACTTTGGGAGGCCAAGGTGGGCGGATCACTTGAGGTCAGGAGTTCAAGACCAGCCTGGCCAAAATGGTGAAACCCCACCTCTACTAAAAATACAAAAACGAGGCCGGGCGCGGTAGGTCACGCCTGTCATCCCAGCACTTTGGGAGGCTGAGGCGGGAGGATCATGAGGTCAGGAGATCGAGACCATCCTGGCTAACACGGTAAAACCCCGTCTCTACTAAAAATACAAAAATAATTAGCTGGGCGTGGTGGCAGGTGCCTGTGGTCCCAGCTGCTTGGGAGGCTGAGGCAGGAGAATGGCATGAACCCGGGAGGCAGAGGTTGCAGTGAGCCGAGATCATGCCACTGCACTCCAGCCTGGACAACAGAGCGAGACTCCGTCTTAAAAAAAAAAAAAAAAGATATAACAGGATTATTCTGCCAAGGTTAAGGAAATAAATAAATAAGCTAAACAGGAGAAAAGATATCAATAGAAGAGGCAAGATAGTAGAAGTAAGTTGAATAAGAATCTCATAATCAGCCTGGGCCACATGGTGAAACCCCATCTCTACAAAAATTACAAAAATTAGCCAAGCATGGTGTCACGCACCTGTGGTCCCAGCTACTCGGGAGGCTGAGGCAGGAGAATTGCAAAAACGTCTGGGGGTGGCCCCGCCCTGTGGGAGACGTTTTTCCAGCAATCACTGTGGGTTGTGGGTTGGGGTGATGTGCAAGCCTGACCCTCCCCAACCCCTGCCCACAGACGAAGGCCTTCATCCACCACGAGCTTCTGGCCTACCTATACTCCTCAGCGGACCAGAGCAGCCTCATGGAGGAGTCGGCCGACCAGGCGCAGCGGCGGGACGACATGCTGCGCATGTACCATGCCCTCAAGGAGGCGCTCAACATCATCGGCGACATCAGCACCAGCACCGTGTCCACGCCCGTACCCCCACCCGTCGACGACACCTGGCTCCAGAGCGCCAGCAGCCACAGGTCTGGAATCCTGGTTCCCCTGCCCTCAAGCATTCAGCCCGCAGGTTCCTGGCCTTCCTGTGTGTCCTGCAGGGTCCTGGCAGGAAACAGGACGCAACCCAAGGGTGGGCAGAAGGGGTGGCACCCAGGGCTGGGCACTGTGGGAGCTGCTGCCCTGCTGCGGCCGGAGGAGGGAGAGAAAGGGTATGGGGGCCAGCCAGCCCCGCAGCTCTAGGGCAGGACCTTGTGAATGAATACCCTGCCTGCCTCTGCGGGTGCCTTCCGTCGGCACAGCCCAAATGGAAGCCGGGGTAAGAGGCTGGAGGGGCAGCAGCCACAGGAGAGAGACGAGCCTCCTCAATCACAGAGTACGGCAGATGGGAGGCTCTGGAGGGGCAAACGCAAGGCGTGGCCAGAGCTGCCGCCGCCCCTGAGTTGTCCATTGAGGCTGTCGGGCAGGGAACCTCAGAGGGGGCCGCCCTGCAGAGCCCTTGGGGAACCATGGCGTTCCCTAGGGGGAGGACATCGTACCCAGGCCTGCAGGCAGCAGGTGCTGAGGCCCAGGAGGGAACCTGGGTGTCTGGACAGGGCTTGCAGGTTCCACGGCCCCTGGAGGCATTAGGGCTTGATCTGGAGGACTCTGGAAGTGTCTTTGTCTGTGAGGGTGGATCCCAGGCCCAAGACCTGAGGGGGCCCTGTGAGTGCGAAGTGTCTGGCCGTGTGGGGGCTGTGGTGATGAGGTCAGAGGGCAACCGGAGTCCTTGGGGGCCGAGGGCAAGGGAAGGTGGGACTAGCGCTCAGGTTGGGGTGGGAGGATCCCACTGTACCTGCACTGTCCCCCCCAGCCAGCCCCCACCTCAAGTTCTGGCAGCCACAGTGGCATGGCGGGGGCTCCTACTCCATCTGTATCTGTAGCTCACAGCCTCTCCTTCCTCACAGCCCCACTCCACAGCGCCGACCGGTGTCCAGCATACACCCCCCCGGCCGGCCCCCAGCGGTGAGGGGCCCCACTCCAGGGCCCCCCTTGATTCCTGTGCCCGTGGGGGCAGCAGCCTCCTTCTCGGCGCCCCCAATCCCATCCCGGCCTGGACCCCAGAGCGTGTTTGCCAACAATGACCTCTTCCCAGCCCCACCTCAGATCCCATCTCGGCCAGTTCGGATCCCCCCAGGGATCCCCCCAGGAGTACCCAGGTAAGGCTGACCCTCTGCCCTCCACCCCAACTGCCTGCACCCTGGGGTCTCTCCTGTCTTACTTCCTCCAAGTGAGCTCTCACCACGTGCCCAGCTGCTGGAGTGGAGGAATCGCCCTCATCCCTGTTTGGCTCACAGGAAAACAGGCCCAGATAGGTCAAGAGGCTTGTTCAGTGTCTCAGAGTAGCCTCCAGCTTGCCCTCTGCCCACTGGGGTGCGCCACCAGGCAGCTGTGAAACCCTCACGCTGGGCACCTCCTCCCACTGTTTACCTCCCTCTCCTTCCTACCCCTGCCTGCCTCAGCCTACCCCGTGGGCCAGGCTTTATTCTCCCCACTTCTCCAGTGGGGAAGCTGAGGCCCAGGGAGGGCAAGGGCCTCACCGAGGGTCAAACAGCAGGCGAGTCGATGCCTGGGTTTGGCACTCCTCCCCAACGCCTTGGTGGCTTGCGGAGGTCAATCTGGTGAACACCGTGGGGTGCTGTGTGGGTGGGGGCTGGGTCCTCAACCCAGGCCTGCCTCCTGCTCATGGCCTCACTGCCATCTCCCCCTCCCCACCTGTCTGTCTTCTCTTTGCAGCAGAAGGCCCCCTGCCGCGCCCAGCCGGCCCACCATTATCCGCCCAGCCGAGCCATCCCTGCTCGACTAGGCCTCGAGGGGGGCGTGCTCTCGGGGGGGCCTCACGCACCCGCGGCGCCGGAGCTTCGGTGGTCTGGGGCCCTCTGCCGCCCCTATGCCGGGACCAGGCTCCCAGTGGGCAGCCCTGGCCTCTTCCTTAACGCTGGACCCGGCCCAGGGCCGGCCCCCATGCCTGGCTGGACACCGCACTGCGCAAAGGGGCCCTGGAGCTCCAGGCAGGGGCGCTGGGGTGATGCACTTTGGGGGATGGAGTCTCAGGGTGGCAGAGGGGGATCTGAACCCTTGACGCCATCCTGAATGAGGGGTCCAGCCTTGAGAGGACTCTGCCTGGGTCTTCTCGGGCTGGGAAGGCCCATGTAGGGCAGGCCTTCTAGAATTGGGGGCACCAAGGGCGCCTATGTCCCCAGGCCTTGCTGGGGTGCAGGGGTATATCAACTTCTCATTAGCAGGAGCTCCCCAGCGGCAAGCCTGGCCCAGTGGGCTCAGTAGTGCCCGGCTGCCAGGCCTGAGGTGTACATAGTCCTTCCTGGCCATATTAACCACGCAGCCTGAGCCCGGCCCAGCCTCGGCTGCCAGAGGTGCCTTTGCTAGGCCCGGAGCCGTTGGCCCGGGCCGGCCTTGCCCTACTCCTCTCTCCTCCTCCTCCTCCTGGGTCCCCCAGGGTGGCTGGGCTTGGGTTATGTGGGTGGTGGTGGTGGGGGGCCTTGGGGGCCTCTCAGCTCCCACCCATGCCTCCCTGATGGGGTGGGCCCCGGGCAGCCTCTCTCTGAGCAGACCTCACCCACTCCTCGCTCGGTTTGACCACTGTAAGTGCCTGCACTCTGTGTCCTATTAATAAACTAAAATAAAGGGAAGACGCTGCTGGTGGCTGCTGTGTGGGCCTCTTGTGTTAGTGTTCGGGCTGGGGACGTGGGCGCCACCTCCCCCATCAGGCCTCCCATAAGGACGCCCAGGTCCCTGCAAACATAAGCACCTCACACCTCCCTGAGGGCTCTGCTTTCCTGGGTGTCGCCTTTCAGAGGAAGCCACTGGATACAGGCGAGAACTTTTACTTTCCTTAGCACGGGAGGAGTGGGAGCAGATGTTCTCTGATCCCCCACACACCCCCACGTGCACAGGCCTGGCTGCTGCCTGGTGAAGCCGGGACCCCAGTGCTCCACCCACTTCCTACCCTCAGGCCCTGCTTCTCTCACCCTCTCTTGGGGAAGCCCAGGCCTCGTGGCCCACCTGGGACTCAGTTAAACTTTGCTTTCTGATTTTTCTCTTGTGCCAGGCGACCCCCTCCATCGGCTCCCGCCAGACCTTTCTTCTGAGCTTCGTGGGAGGCCCCTCCCGCCTGTCTGGCTGCCCCCTTCGCGGGCCGGTCTGTCCTAGCTGGTGTCCCTGAGCCCCAGTCAGCAGGCTCTGTGATTTTCTGACCATAATTTATTGACTCCGACGCCCAGGCCACACCACCCTTTGTTCCAGGAGGCTTCTGCCTAGACTTTGGCCAGGCCATCCCTCATGCCTGTGTGGGGCCCCTGCAGGAAGAGGGGCCGGGGCAGGTGGTCTTCCAGGCCCCCTTCCTGGCATTCTGTTACCAGCCCTCAGCCTGGCTTGGAGGGCCCAGGTTTCCTTGTTAGGCCCTGCCCCGCACCAGGCAACGGTAACACAGGATGGAAGGCTTAGGCTAAGGCACATGTACAGTAGAGGGGCCAGGAAATCTGAGGCTCACGTTCCAACGCTGCAGTGCCCACCATGTGAGATTTCCAGGACCGTCGGTGCAGCCGCTGAGCCGTCCCTTCTGCAAGCCAGAGGTGTTCCCTGCCCACTGAGGACGGAAGGAGACTCACGGGGCCAGACCACAGGCCCCGACTGCACACTCCCATTTTGGCAGGAAACTGAAATGGGGAGGGACCCCCAAGTCTCATACGCACACACCCCGCTGCCCCTCCTTCGTCCCGTTCTTCCTTCCGTGGCAGGGGCTACGTGGGCACCGGGCGCTTGTCCTGGAAGAAGCGCTTGAGTGTGCAGACCTGCAGCACGGCCACCAGCAGCAGCACCGCCACGTTGACAGCTGACCAGAAGTTGACCCGCTCCAAGTTGCCCTCTTGCAGGTTGCGGTCACGTGCCTCGAAGGCCCGAAGTAGCGTCAGCATCTGGATGCTTCGCTCCAGCCGGGTCCGCATGGTCTCAATGGACTCCTGCAGGGCAGAGGGAGGGGAAGGGTCAGGCGTCCCTCCGCCCATCGGGAACCAGAGACCAAAACAACCGGGAGATATGGAGGGAGGCTGTATTAGCCC
The DNA here is from genome assembly GCF_043159975.1 of Macaca nemestrina. Classification (NCBI taxonomy): domain Eukaryota; kingdom Metazoa; phylum Chordata; class Mammalia; order Primates; family Cercopithecidae; genus Macaca; species Macaca nemestrina. Next base: position 10,292,329 of record NC_092144.1, read on the forward strand.
AGGAAGGTACAGCCGCAAACACAATTTAATGCCTAAATAAATGCACAAGGACGAGCATGGTGGCTCATGCCTGTAATCCCAGCACTTTGGAAGGTTGAGGTGGGAGGATCGCTTGAGCCCAGGAGTTTGAGACCAGCCTGGGCTACATAGCAAAACCCCATCTCTACAAAAAATTAGCCAGGGGTGGTGATGCACAACTAATCCCAGCTATTCAGGAGGCTGAGGCAAGATTACATGTGTAATGCAAACACAGACCAAGACAGGAGGATCATTTAAACTCAGGAGTTCAAGACCACCCTGGCCAGCATGGTGAAACCTCGTCTCTACAGAAAACAAAAAAATTAGGCATGGTGGTGCACACCTGTAGTCCCACTGAGGTGGCAGGACTGCTTGAGCCCAGGAGTTTGAGGCTGCGATGGGCTATGATCACACCACTGCACTCCAGCCTGAGTGACACAGCAAGACCTTGCCTCGCCGTAGCTCACACCTGTAATCCCAGAACTTTGGGAGGCCAAGGTGGACAGATCCCCTGAGGTCAGGAGTTTGAGACCAGTCTGGCCAACATGGTGAAACCCTGTCTCTACTAAAAACACAAAAATTAGTCAGGCGTGGTAGTGCAGCTACTCGAGAGGCTGAGGCAGGAGAACTGCTTGAACCTGGGAGGCAGAGGTTGCAGTGAGCTGAGATCGTGCCACTGCAATCCAGCCTGGGTGACCAAGAGAGATCTGTTTGAAAATAAAGAAGTCGGCCGGGCGCGGTGGCTCACGCCTGTAATCCCAGCACTTTGGGAGGCCGAGACGGGCGGATCACGAGGTCAGGAGATCGAGACCATCCTGGCTAACACGGTGAAACCCCGTCTCTACTAAAAAATACAAAAAACTAGCCGGGCGAGGTGGCGGGCGCCTGTAGTCCCAGCTACTCGGGAGGCTGAGGCAGGAGAATGGCGTGAACCCGGGAGGCGGAGCTTGCAGTGAGCTGAGATCCGGCCACCGCACTCCAGCCTGGGTGACAGAGCGAGACTCCGTCTCAAAAAAAAAAAAAAAAAAAAAAAAAAAAAAAAAAGAAAATAAAGAAGTCGTTAATTAAAATACTAATAAATGTACAGAACATATTTGCTTGTGGTTAAGAGAATAGTTGCTGAAACCAGCGTGGGTTCAATACCAACTCTGCTAGTTGATCTGTGTGGCCATGAGTTGCTCAGCCATCCTGTATCTCACTTTTCCCACCTGTAAAACAGGGATGATGTGAGCACGGGGTCTACTTCACAAGGTGGTTATAGAGTTTTACGGTATGAAGGTATTTATGATACGAGTTCCTTAAACCTTTACACCAGGGTTTACACCTAGAAATGAACTACCTTTCTTTTTTTTTTTGAGACGGAGTTTCGCTCTTATTGCCCAGGCTGGAGTGCAGTGGCATGATCTCAACTCACTGCAACCTCCACCTCCTGAGTTCAAGTGATTCTCCTGCCTCAGCCTCCTGAGTAGCTGGGGTTACAGGCGTGCGCCACCACACCCAGCTAATTTTTGTATTTTTAGTAGAGAGGGGGTTTCACCATGTTGGCCAGGCTGGTCTCGAACTCCTGACCTCAGGTGATCCACCCACCTCAGCCTCCCAAAGTGCTGGGATTACAGGCGTGAGCCACCATGCCCGGCCTGAAATGAACTACTTATTTTAAGAGCTGCTACTGTTACTATAATTCGGTTGGGGGCACAACTTCGGAGGGGAGGCTAGGTCAGCCCAAGGGGGGTGCCCCAGATGAATCCTAGAGATCTGGAAGGAGTGGCCTCAGTGCACCCTGGACACACCTTGATGTCCTCCATTTTAACATCCAGCATCTCCTCGGGCTCCACAGCCTCTGCCCATCCTTCGACCTCCTCGTCATCCTGGAGGCTGTCAAAGATCAATTCAAAGAACACCAGCTTCTCGGAGATGGTGCTGAAGGAGTTGTCAAAGCACAGCTTGTAGTCCCCGGCCTCCGTTGGCTCCACGCTGGGCAGACAGACACACAAACATGAACCAGGGTGGCCGGCCAGCCGACTCTGGGGCAGTCAGGGCGGTAACCTGAGGCCGCCTGGGAGGGGCAGGGCTGTAACTGAACCCAGGAAGGCATCAGGACTGAACTCACGTGTGTACCCCATCAGCCTTGCGGGACTCGCTGACCAACAGCACGCCCTGAGGGCTCTCCAGCGTGAAGTCCACGTCCAGCCCCGCACCTCCGATCACCTGGGGGACAGGTAAGAGTGGGTGGAGGGCTAGCGGTAGGCCAAGGGCGCCTGCCAAAGAGGGCTACTGCTGAACCAACACTGATCAGTACAGACCACCAAGGGCTTACCTGAACGGTGGCACACCCACAACCGGTCCCGCCCCCACCTGTCCCAATGGCTGCGCCCCTTGCCTCTACCCTCATTGATATGACAGCTTGGGGTCCATACTTTCAGCTGACCACGCACCTATCAAAAGTACTTAATGGAAGTTTACCTGACCACGCCCCCGCTTGGCTCCGCCTCCGAAAGAGGATAGGCCCAGCCTTTTTCCTTAGTCTAACTCCCAAGAAAGGCCTGTGTCGGCAACGTCCCCATAGTCGACCTATCAGCACTATCGCCACGCCCACCAGCGAGAATCCTGTCCTCAGAGGCTCCCTATACTTACGGTTGGCCCCGCCCACTCCATCTCTCACTCTAGCCCCGCCTTATTACTCCCTCCCCTTCCGCTCCCACACACCGTCCCCGCCCCATCTGTCCATCTCTTCCTAGCTCCGCCCCCGCGCTCCCAAGCACGGACTCCTCCCCCTTCCTCCTAAAGCGCGCCTCGCCCCGGCCGCTTGGCCACGCCCCCTCCCCCTGACTCCGCTGGCTGCCCAGCTCGCGACCCGCTACCTGGTATTCGGTCTCGAGGCTTGCGTTGGCCGGCGCGGACTGGTAGAAACACTGCTTCCTCCCCGCCGGCAACAGGAACGTGAACTCACCGTCCTGGATTGGCGGGGGCCCCGCCCCTCCCACCCCCACTGGTGGCATTAGTAGCCACAAGGCCAGGGCTAAGGCCGCGCCGGCCGCCATCATCCGGGTCACCCTCTGGTCTGCAAAGGGGTCGCGGCTCCTTTAAGCGCTAGCCCTGCCCCTGTCCTACTCAGCGGAGCTCATTGGCAGTCGCTTCTGTACGTTGTCTGTAACCAGAGGTGCCGGGAGTGAAGGACCCCTCCAGAGAGACAGGCTGCCCGAATGAATGCCTGATGCGCCCGGAAACACAACCGTCTAGGAATATTTTTTTCAAAGGCTTCGGCTCTCGTCTCGGCCGCTGGTGGAGGAAAATTACAAAAATAAGTGCCACAATGGCGCATCTTTTGTAGGCAGTAGCTAAGACAACTAAAGTTAGAGGCGGCAGGGTCCGCTTTAGGCACCTCCCGCGGTTTTCCCACAGTGCGCCGCGCGAGACAACCTTTGGCGGGATCCACGGGGTGGAGTGGACCCAAAAATAGGGACTAGGTGTGGCCCTGTACGCGACCCGTAGGACTCGCGTATAAAAAGGCTCAGCTGGGGGGCGGGGCGGAGATAACCTGTGGCGTCGTGTTTTGCTTGCCCTGGGAGCGTGGCTCCAGGTTCGACGCCTTTAGAGCCTTAGAAGCATCAGCGTATCAGTTTCCTCGTAAGTCGGGAGTGATGGAACGACCACCCTATAGTCCGGCTGTGAAAATTGACATGAGGCTTGGTTCATATTTAGCACTTTCCTGGCTTATAGACAGTGGAGGGGTGTGGCCACACCATGCACCTCAAGGGCCAGCAGGTAAACAGAGCCATTACAGTAGACTCGGGTCAGAAAAACCACAGCCCAGGTAGGAAGAGGTGAGGAGAGTGTGGGACTGGGAGCCACCTTGCGATTCTCCCACATTGCCTCAGGCGTCAAACGTGGCGTCGAACTGGGAGCTACATTTCAGCTCCTGCCCCACCCATTACTTGAGGCAGTCCCTCTGTTGAGCGTCAGTTTCCTCTTCTGCAAAATGAGGATAAAAGGTCTACCCTACTGGGCTGTCTTAAGGATAAGTGAAATGCTTGTTGAGTGCTTACCTCCACAGTGCGTGGCATATCACAGGCCCTTAGTAAATAATAATCTGTTATTTGGTTCCCATCTAAACATAAACTGTGTACACGGAAATGTTTAGTCTTCAAAGATAAACCCTGAAAAGGTTGGCAGGTGATGACAAAGACCCCTCAAATACAGCTGGCTATTGTCAGCACTTTCCTGCATTTGGAAAATTTGGGGAAGTAGCTCTTTGTAATGTCAGTTTGGTATTCCTTTTCACTCCAAGTTTTTCTATCATTTACACTCACTGCTTGGACAATTTGAAATAATAGTGGAGAATGGATGATTCCTTTTTTTTTTTCTTTTGAGACGGAGCCTCCCTCTGCTGCCCAGGCTAGAGTGCAGTGGTGTGATCTCGACTCACTACAACTTCCACCTCCTGGGTTCTCCTGCCCCAGTCTTCCGAGTAGCTGAGACTACAGGCACGTGTCACCACACCCGGCTAAATTTTGCATTTTTAGTAGAGATGGGGTTTCACCGTGTTAGCCAGGATGGTCTCAATCTTCTGACATTGTGATCCGTCCACCTTGGCCTCCCAAAGTGCTGGGATTACAGGGGTGAGCCACTGCGCCCAGCCGGATTTTTTTTTTTAAGACAGGGTCTTGCTCTGTTACCCAGACTAGAAAGTAGTGAGGCCATCATGGCTTACTGCAATCTCGACCTCCTGGGCTCAAGTGATTCTCCTGGCTCAACCTCCTGAGTAGCTCGGACCACATTCCTAATTTTTTGTAGAGATGAGATGTCCCTATGTTGCCCGGGCTGGTCTCAGACTCTTGGACTCAAGCCATCCACCTGCCTCCTCACCCTCCCAAACTGTTGGGATTACTAAAATTGATATTTTAAAAATACAGTAAAATTCACATTGCATAAAATTAACCATTTTAAGGCCGGGTGTGGTGGCTCACGCCTATAATCTCAACACTTTGGGAGGCTGAGGCAGGCGGATCACAAGGTCAGGAGATCAAGACCATCCTGGTTGACACGATGAAACCCCGTCTCTACCAAAAATACAAAAAATTAGCTGGGCATGGTGGCAGGCGTCTGTAGTCCCAGGTACTCAGGAGGCTGAGGCAGGAGAATGGTGTGAACACGGGAGGTGCAGCTTGAGGTGAGCCAAGATCACGCCACTGCACTCCTGCCTGGGCGACAGAGCAAGACTCCGTGTCAAAAAAATAAAAATAACTATTTTAAAATTAGCAATTCAGTGGCATTTAGTACATTCCAATGTTGTCTAGTGACTTCTGTGTAGTTCCATTTTCATCAGCCCAGTAAGGATCCCTGTACCCATTAAGCAGTGATTCTGAAACGGCCTCGTTGTCTTGAGTCACAGCCAAGGTTTGTTGTCTCACAGCTGTGGAGAACAAGGACCGGGACACACAAAGAGTGAGGTTGAGAACGAAAGTTTAATAGGCAATGGCGAAAATAACTCTCTGCTACAGAGAGGGGTCCCAGAAAAATGGTTGCTGGTCCACAGCAAAATGCAGAGGTTTTATAGATGAGCTGGTGAGGAGGCAGAGCCTGATTTACATAGGGGCTGAAAAACTGGTTAGAATAGGTGTGCCGTTTGCATAGGGTGCGAATTTCTGGTATCTGCTAATCTTTCATTATGCAGCTGGGGTCTCTACCTGAGCTGTGCCACATTGCTCATTTCTTTTCTTTTCTTTTCTTTTTTTTTTTTTTTTTTTTTTTTTTTGAGACAGTCTCGCCCTGTCACCCAGGCTGTAGTGCAATGGCGTGATTTAGGCTCACTGCAACCTCCGCCTCCTGGGTTCAAGGGTTTCTCCTGCCTCAGCCTCCCAAGTAGCTGGGATTACAGGCGCCTGCCAGCATGCCCGACTAATTTTTTGTATTTTTAGTAGAGACAGGATTTCACCACTTGGCCAGGCTGGTCTCGACTCCTGACCTCAGGTGATCTGCCCACCTCTGCCTCCCAAAGTGCTGGGATTACTGATGTGAGCCACCTTGCCCAGCCCCATGTTGCCCATTTCTTAGTTCCTGTATACGTGGTAGCAAAAATGGGGAGATGGAGCCTCCGTGTTGGATATGCCTGGCTCCAAGGTACCCCTTTTCTGTTGGTGCAGCTACCAGCATTCCCACGTGCAAGCTTCCAGCTTCCTTACCTATGTTTGCAGCTCGAGTTTCCAGGCTGCTCTTTATTAGAAAAGAAATTATTTAGGGGGCTACTTTCTGTTAGAATTAAGAAATTCTTCACGCCTGTAATCCCAGCACTTTGGGAGGCCGAGGCGGGTGGATCACAAGGTCAGGAGATCGTAGCCATCCTGGCTAACACGGTAAAACACCATCTCTACTAAAAGTACGAAAAGAAATTAGCCTGGCGTGGTGGCGGGCACCTGTAGTCCCAGCTACACGGGAGGCTGAGGCAGGAGAATGGCGTGAACCGGGGAGGCAGATCTTGCCGTGAGCCAAGATCACGCCACTGCACTCCAGCCTGGGCGATAGAGCGAGATTCCGTCTCAAAAAAAAAAAAAAAAAAAAAAAGAAACTCTGCTGAGGATTATTTGCCCTCACTGTTTGCCTAAATAATTTCTTTCTAGTCTCCTGTGTGAACTCCTCATTCCACTTTGCCCCCAATCTCTGGCAACCAGCCATGTACTTTTGGCCTCTAGGGATTTTCCTGTTCTGGATATTTCATATGAATAGAAGCAGACAATGTGTCACCATTTGTATTGAACTTCTTTTACTTGGCATGTTTCTAGGGTTAGACCATGTATGGTCCTTTTTATGGCTGAGTAGTATTCTATTGTATGCACATACCACAATTGATTTTTCTTTCCTTCTTTTTTTTGTTGAGACAGTCTCGCTATGTCACTCAAGCTGGAGGGCAGTGGTGTGATCACAGCTCCCTCCACTTCCCAGGCTCAAGTGATCCACCTCAGCCTCCCAAGTAGCTGGAACTACAGGTGCACACCACCACATGTGGCTAATTATTTTTCTCTGGAGACAAGAGGTCTCCCTGTGTTACCCAGGCTGGTCTTTAACTCCTGGGCTTAAGTGATTCTCCTGCCTCAGTGCCCAAAACACTGAGATTACAGTTGTGAGTCACTGTGCCTGGCCTCACAATTTCTTCAGCCATTCATTACTGATGGACAGTAGGGTTATTTCAAGCTTTTAGCTATTGTGAGTACAGCTGCTGTTAACATGTATGTATGTGTATTTGATTACCTGCATTCAGTTATTTGGGGAATAGATCTTGCAGTGGAATTGCTTGATCCTATGGTATGTCTATGTTTAATTTTTTGAGGAACAACCAAAGTTTTTCAGAGTGGCTGTGCTGTCTTCCATTCCCACCAACCTTGTATGAGGGTTCTAGTTTCTCCACATCCTCACCAACACTTGTTATTTTCCATTTTGTTTTTGTTTTGTTGTGTTTTGTTTTTGAGACAGAGTCTTCATCAGTTTGGCGGGACTGCAGTAACTGCAATCTCCATCTCCCAGGTTCAAGCGATTCTCCTGCCTCAGCCTCCCAAGTAGCTGGGATTACAGGCATGTACCACCACGCCCAGCTAATTTTTGTATTTATAATAGAGACAGGTTTTGTTTTTGTTTTTTTGAGACGGAGTCTTGCTCTATTGCCAGGCTGGAGTGTGGTGGTGCAATCTTGGCTCACTGCAACCTCTGCCTCCCAGGTTCAAGTGATTCTTCTGCCTCAGCCTCCTGAGTAGCTGGGACTGTGGGCATGCGCCACCACACCCAGCTAATTTTTGTATTTTTAGTAGAGACAGGGTTTCACCATGTTGGCCAGGATGTTCTCAATCTCTTAACCTTGTGATCTGCCTTCATAAGCCTCCCAAAGTGCTGAGATTGCAGGCATGAGCCATTGTGCCCAGCCTAGAGACAGATTTTTGCCATGCTGGCCAAGCTGGTCTCGAACTCCTGACCTCAAGTGATCTACCCACCTCAGCCTCCTAAAGTGCTGGAATTACAGACGTGGGCCACTGTGCCTGGCTCTGTTTTGTTTTGTTTTTGTTTTTTTATTATAGCCAAACTAGTGTATGCGCATCTCCCAAATGACTAGTAAGGTTGAGCCTCTTTTTTTTTTTTTTTTTAAACAAAGTCTTGCTCTGTCGCCCAGGCTGGAGTGCAGTGGCATGATCTTGGCTCACTGTAAGCTCTGCCTCCCGAGTAGCTGGGACTACAGGCGCCCGCCACCATACCCGGCCAATTTTTTGTATATTTAGAAGAGATGGGGTTTCACCGTGTTAGCCAGGATGGTCTCAATCTCCTGACCTCGTGATCTGCCCATCTCGGGCTCCCAAAGTGCTGGGATTACAGGTGTGAGCCACCACGCCCGGCCTAGGTTGAGCATCTTTTTATCTGCTTCTTGGTCATATGTATATGTATATCTTCTTTGGAAAGATATCCATTCATATATTTTGCCCATTTAAAAATTGGGTTGTCTTTTTGTTGTAGGAGGTTTTCTTAATACATATTACAGAGAGGAAAAGATAGAAAAGTGAAACAAAAAACTTCTCTGGCTGGGCGCTCATGCTTGTAATCCCAGCACTTTGGGAGGCTGAAGCAAGAGGATCGCTTGAGCCAAGGAGTTTGAGACCGGCCTTGGCAACATAGACTCTCCCTCTCCCACCACCATCTTTACAAAGTAATGAAAAATTAGCCAGTTGCAGTGGCGTGCACCTGTAGTCCTAGCTACTCAGGAGGCAGAGGTGAGAGGCTCGCTTGAGTTCAGGAGTTCAAGGCTGCAGTGAACCATGATTGGCCCACTACACTCCATCCTGGGTGACAGTGAGACCCTGTTTCATAAACACACACGAAAAAATACCCTCTCACCAGGCGCAGTGGCTCACGCCTGTAATCCCAGCACTTTGGGAAGCCAAGGTGGGCGGATCACTTGAGGTCAGGAGTTTGAGACCAGCCTGGCCAACATGGTGAAACCCCATCTCTACTAGAAATAAAAAGATTGGTTGGGTGCGGTGGCTCACACCTGTAATCCCAGCACATTGGGAGGTCGAGGTGGACGGATCATGAGGTCAGGAGATCAAAACCATCCTGACTAACACGGTGAAATCCCTTCACTATTAAAAATACAAAAAAATTAGCTGGGCATGGTGGCACATACTTGTAGTCCCAGTTATTTGGGAGGCTGAAGCAGGAGAATGGTGTGAACCCAGGAGGCAGAGCTTACAGTGAGCCGAGATCGCACCACTGCATTCCAGCCTGGGCTACGGGGCGAGAGTCCATCTCAAAAAAAAAAGAAAAAAAAAAAAATTATAGCTGGGCATAGTGGTGCGTGCCTGTAGCCCCAGCTACTCGGGAGGCTGAGGCAGGAGAATCGCTTGAACCCTGGAGGCGAAGGTTGCAGTGAGCTGAGATTGTGCCATTACACTCCAGCCTGGGCAACGGACCAAGACTCTGTCTCGAAAAATAATTAATTAAATATGCCCTCTCCCAGTGTCTGCAGATCTATGAAGGGATACTCCAGGGCTTAAACAGGATGCTAACAACTCCACCTCAGCCTTTACTTCCTGCTCATGCTAAGCCTAGAGATCAGCCAGAGGTGACAGTTTAGGGACTTTGAGGGGCATGCACATTGCTTTCTAAATTCTTTGGTATAAGCCAGACACGGTGGCTCATGCCACCGTGTAATCCCAGCATTTTGGGAGGCTGAGGCAGGCGGATCACCTGAGGTCAGGAGTTCGAGACCAGCCTGGCAAACATGGTGAAACCCTGTCTCTACTAAAAATGCAAAAATTAGCTGGGCGTGGTGGCACGTGTCTGTAGTCCCAGCTACTCAGGAGGCTGAGGCAGGAGAATTGCTTGAACCCAGGAGGTGGAGGTTGGAGTGAGCTGAGATCGTGCCACTGCATTCCAGCCTGGGCAACAGAGCAAGACTCCATTTCAGAATTATTAAATAAATAAATTATTCAGTATATATGGGTACTTTAGAAGGCTCTCATTGGCCACAGAAACATTCTCCGCAGCTTTCCACCCAGGCTTTGGTGCATCTGTGGTTTTCTTCCATCGCAATTTTTTGTTCCAGGTGGGTGTGGGTTCTTCCTTCCCTCTACAGTGTTTACAAGGAACACATTCTGAGTTGAAGACAGACGCCTTGAGTCAATCCTTCTGTAGCTTCTGGACATATTAGAACAGACCAATGCAATATAGTCACGCCTGGCTTACCAATGGGGATACTGTAAAAAAAGAAAAAAAAAAAAAAAAAGGCCAGGCACTGTGGCTTATGCCTGTAATCCCAGCACTTTGGGAGGCTGAGGTGGGCGTATCACCCAAGGTCGAGAGTTTGAGACCAGCCTGACCAACATGGAGTAACCCCACCTCTACTAAAAATACAAAATTAGCTGGGCGTGGTGATGCATGCCTGTAATCCCAGCTACTCCGGAAGGCTGAGGCAGGACAATCGCTTGAACCTGAGAGGTGGAGGGCACGATCTCGGCCATTGTACTCCAGCCTGGGCAACAAGAGTGAAACTCCATCTCAAAAATAACAACATAGGCCGGGCGCGGTGGCTCAAGCCTGTAATCCCAGCACTTTGGGAGGCCGAGACGGGCAGATCACGAGGTCAGGAGATCGAGACCATCCTGGCTAACATGGTGAAACCCCGTTTCTGCTAAAACGTACAAAAAACTAGCCGGGCGAGGTGGCGGGCGCCTGTAGTCCCAGCTACTCGGGAGGCTGAGGCAGGAGAACGGCTTAAACCCGGGAGGCGGAGCCTGCGGTGAGCTGAGATCCGGCTACTGCACTCCAGCCTGGGCGACAGAGCTAGACTCCGTCTCAAAAAAAAAAAAAAAAATGACAACAAAAAAACCGGTGGCTGGGCTTGGTGGCTCATGCTTGCAATCCCACCATTTTGGGAGGCTGAGGCCGGCAGATCGCTTCCGTCCAGGAGTTGAGAACAGCCTAGGCAACATGGCAAAAACACGAGACTACAAAAACTACAGAAATTAGCCGGGTATGGTGGTGTGCGCCTGTAGTCCCAATTACTTAGGAGGCTGAGGTGGGAGGATCGCCTGATCCCAGGAGGTCCTGGCTGTACCACAGCACTGTGGTGTGGTGATCACACCACAGCACTCCAGCCTGGGTGACAGAGTGAGACCCTGTCTCTCATATATATATTCATATATATATATAGTATATATCATATATAATTATAAATATATATTGCATATATTGTATTTATAAATTTATATATATTATATATATTTTTTAGGCTATAAGGCATGGCCTGTTGTTTCTATGATTCAAACCTGTATAGCATGTTCCTGTACTGAATTTTGTAGGTAACTGTAACAATGTATTTGTGTATCTAAACATAGAATAATACAGTAAAAGTATGGTAAGGTCACCCATGAGAGCAGCATTGTGTATGTGACCCATCACTGATAGGAATGTCATGTGACACATGACTTCTTTGCGAATGGGGGCTGCTCTGCTACCCCCTGGTTCCACAGGAACCAGGACTGGGAACATAGGCTGCTGTCTTCAAGGCTTCTGCAGTGCTGGCGAAGGACATGGGTCAAAGGCAGGTAAAAACACCCCGGAGCTTTCCTCCCATATTCCAGGTGCCTTTTTCTCAATTGAGTGTTTGCTTGTTTGGCACAAACCTGGATTTTCTGGCTGGGCGTGGGGGCTCATGCCTGTAATCCCAGCATCTTGGGAGGCCGAGGAGGGCAGATAACCTGAGGTCAGGAGTTCGAGACCTGCCTGGCCAACATGATGAAACCCCGTCTCTACTAAAAATACAAAAATTAGGTGCGGTGGCGCACGCCTGTAATCCCAGCTACTTGGGAGGCTGAGACAGGAGAATCACCTGAACCCTAGAGGTGGAGGTTGAAGTAAGCCGAGATCGTGCCATTGCACTCCGGCCTGGGTCACAGAGCAAGATTCCCTCTCAAAACAAAAACAAAAACAACCTTGATTTTCTAGTGTCAAAGGACAGAATTACAACTAAATTACAACTAATTCGGTTAAAGATCTCAATTGGCCTTATTTGTGATCATAGACTCTAGAATCCAGCAACAGTCATGAGGAAGGTCAGAAAACAGCTCAGTTTCAGTTTGGTGATGTAGAACTTTAGCAGAAGTGACTCCTTTTTGATTTTTAGTCTTCTCTGTTGGGGCTCAGTGCAGAAACTTAGTCTGAAACAATGGTCTCCAGTAGCTTTTACTTAATACTAGAGCTCAGATAAAGTTGATTCTGACAGGTTTTCCCACCCTGTTTTTTCTTTTCTTTTCTGTTCTGTTCTTTTTTTTTTTTTTCCGAGACAGAGTCTCTCTCTGTTGCCCAGGCTGGAGTGCAGTGGCACAATCCCGGCTCACTGCAACTTCTGCGTCCTGGGTTCAAGCAATTTTCTGCCTTAGCCTCCCAAGTAGCTGAGATTACAGGTGCCCACCACCCATGCCCGGCTAATTTTTGTATGTTTTTTCAATGTTTCTACGCAAGGACAGGTGCCCAGAGCTCCCCACTCCACCATTCTCACTGGCCTCTGGGGTCTGAATGGGCGATTTATGTCCCTTGAGTAAACAAAACCAAAAACTCTCCTCCCCAATTATTCACCAAATATTTACTGAGCCTCTGACAGTTAATAACACAGACACTGTCAAAGCCAGGTGGAGTGGCTCATACCTGTAATCCCAGCACTTTGGGCAACCAAGTTGGGAGGATCTCTTGAGCCCAGGAGTTCCCGACTAGGCTGGGCAGTGTAGTGAGATCCCATCTCTACAAAAAAATTTTTTTAATTAGCTGGGCATGGTGGCACATGCCTGTAGTCCCAGCAACACAGGAACCTGATGTAGGAGGATCACTTGAACCCAGGAAGTTGAGGCTGCAGTGAGCCATGATTGCCCTACTGCACTCCAGCCTGTGCAACAGAGAGAAACCCTGTCTCAAAAAAAAACCAAAAACCAGAATTCCAGGTTGTAGATTCCTGCACCATATTGACTCAGGATGTTTCTCAGCCACTTTGCCAACCGGGGACATCTATGGCCGGCAATGCCCCCAACCACCTGTGGGGGCCTGACACTGGAGGCACCCTGTCCACTCAGCCCACCTGTGTTATAGTTTGTACCTACATTCAGCAGTTCTCAAGCTCTTGTCCTGCATCCAAGAAGAATGAGGAGATGCTGACAATTGAAGGGTGAGGATGAGAGCAGAATTTTTTTTTTTTTTTTGAGATAGAGTCTTGCTGTCACCCAGGCTAGAGTGCAGTGGCACTATCTCGGCTCACTGCAAGCTCCACCTCCCGGGTTCACATCATTCTCCTGCCTCAGCCTCCCGAGTAGCTGGGACTACAGGTGCCTGCCACCATGCCCAGCTAATTTTTTGTATTTTTTTTAGTAGAGATAGGTTTTTACCATGTTAGCCAGGATGGTCTCAATTTCCTGACCTCATGATCCACCTTCCTTGGCCTCCCAAAGTGCCGGGATTACAGGCGTGAGCCACCACGCCTGGCTGATGGGAGGAGAATTTTTTTGGGCGACAGAACAGCTCTCAGCGAAGAGGAGATGTGGGGGTGTGGTTTCTCTTTCAGTGTTGCTGGGTCTAGGGCTTTGTATGGACTCAGAATGTGGAGAATGTGTGCTGATTGGATCATGAGTGTGCACAAAAGGTTAAAGTGAAGACACCACTCAAAGGTGGGCACAACAGTGTAGAAAACCAATTAGAAAAGCATAGTCTCTACTAAAAATGCAAAAAATTAGCCAGGCATGGTGGCAGGCGCCTGTTGTCCCAGCTACTCAGGAGGTTGAGGCAGGAGAATGGTGTGAACCCGGGAGGCGGAGCTTGCAGTGCTCTGAGATCTGGCCACTGCACTCCAGCCTGGGTGACAGAGCGAGACTCCATTTAAAAAAAAAAAAAAAAAGATAAAGGTTTAAAGTTAATGAGCTGCCTGTAATCCCACACTTTGGGAGGCTGCGGCAGGAGGATTGCTTGAGCCCAGGAGTTCAAGATAAGGCTGGGTAACATAATGGGACCTGTCTCTACAAATATATTTTTTTAATTAGCCAGGTGTGGTAGTGGACACCTGTAGTCCCAGCTACTCAGGAGGCTGAGATGGGATGATCTCTTGAGCCCAGCAGGTTGAGACTGCAGTGTGTCATGATCATGCTGCTGCTCTGTAGCCTGGGCAATAGAGCAAGACCCTGTCTCAAAAAAAATTATTTTTAAATAAAAAGAGTTTATATAAGCATCCATCTTAAGAAGGTATTAATACAAATTTCTGCAGGTGAAGTTTAAATTAAAAACAGGCCGGGTGTGGTGGCTCACGCCTGTAATCCCAGCACTTTAGGAGGCCGAGGCAGGTGGATTACGAGGTCAGGAGATTGAGACCATCCTGGCTAACAAAGTGGAACCCCATCTCTATTAAAGAATACAAAAAATTAGCCGGGTGTAGTGGCGAGCGCCTATAGTCCCAGCTACTCGGGAGGCTGAGGTAGGAGAATGGCGTGAACCCAGGAGGCGGAGGTTGCAGTGAGCCGAGATTGTGCCACTGCACTCTAGCCTGGGTGACAGATCAAGACTCCGTCTCAAAAAAAAAATGAAAATAAAAACAAATTAAAAACAAAACATGAGCTAGGAAAAGAAGAGCCAATTGAACGTAAGGTAACCAGAAAAAAAGAAAAGAATAAAATCAAGTCAAAAGGCAATAAAATAGAAAGTGAAACCACAAAGCGAAACTGTGGCACTTTGAAAAGATCAGTAACAATGATTAGCTCCTAGCAAGACCAATAAGAGACAAGGAGACTTCACTAATTTTTGTTGTCAGGAATGAAAGAAAGAACATTACTACAGACCCTACAGACATTAAAAGGATAGTAAGGGGATAAGAACAATATTACACCAATACATTTGACAACTTAGATGAACAAATTCCTTGAAGATACAAGCATGACAATTGCAATAAAGGAATATTACAGAGCACTGTGGAAGAATTTACCTGGGGGATTATTCTAAGTCCAGAGGGGCCTTGAAAGTTTTCCCAGAAGTGATATTTAAACTGAGATCTGAGGGAGAAGCAGGATTTGACCAGGTTGATAGAATTGTGTTCCAGGCCAGGGAAATAGTGTGTGCAAAGGCCCTAAGGTTGGAATGACTTTCTGTGGCCAAAGAAAAAAGTTCACTCTAATGATGCATTTTGGTGTTTGATGACCACACACCATGTCCTTCTTGGGTCCAAACCCCCAAGCAAACCCGATTGGCTTGAACAGAAATGTTTAAAAAGATAAATGCAAACCCAGTAGTAAGAGAAACTTGGAAGTTTCTGCGCTGTAAACAGGAGGCAGTTCATCCTGTGAACTCTATCACAAACTATATCCAGAACTGATCTGGAACTGGAATTCCCTTTCACCTGGCTAATCAAACTTCTGAGCCTTTTTCCTCCCTGTAACTTTACCTTGTGAGCACTCACTACCCACTAGGCATTGCATTTCCTACTACAAGTTCTTTGAATCTAATGTCCACTACTCTTTTTTTTTTTTTTTTTTTTGAGATGGAGTTTCACTCTTGTTGCCCAGGCTGGAGTGCAGTGATGCAATCTCAGCTCACCACAGCCTCCACCTCCTGGGTTCAAGCAATTTTCCTGCCTCAGCCTCCCAAGTAGCTGGGATTACAGGTGTGTGCAACCATGCCCGGCTAATTTTTTGTATTTAGTAGAGACGGGGTTTCACCATGTTAGGCTGGTCTTGACCTCCTGACCTCAGGTGATCTGCCCACCTCGGCCTCCCAAAGTGTTGGGATTACAGGCGTGAGCCACCGTGTCTGGCCTAATGTCTACTACTCTTAGCCCCATTCTGCAGAACAGTATACTGAAGGCTCAAAGGAGGTAAGCTGTGCCTGAGGTCGCAGAGGCCAAGCCCTAACCACCATGTCCTCCCACTCCTGTCCGTATTTGTTTAAATGTTGGCGCTGGTTAGGCTATGGTTTGTGTCTTGGGTGTGGGTTTCCAAACATCCCACTGCTGTCACCCTGTCTCATTCCCAGGAGTTCTCTTAGAAGGAGAGACAAAAGGCTGGGCACGGTGGCTCGCTCCTGAAATCCCAGTACTTTCGGAGGCTGAGGCAGGCGGATCACGAGGTCAAGAGATCGAGACCATCCTGGCCAACATGGTGAAACCCTGTCTCTACTAAAAATACAAAAATTAGCTGGGCATGGTGGCTCCTGCCTGTAGTCCCAGCTACTCAGGAGGCTGAGGCAGGAGAATCGCTTGAACCTGGGAGGCAGAGTCTGCGTTGAGCCGAGATTGCTCCACTGCACTCCAGCCTGGGCAACAGAGCAAGACTCTGTCTCAAAAATAAAAATTTAAAAAAAAGGAAAAAATGGTGAAAACCACCTAACCATCTCATCCATTTTTTCTCCTCTAATCTGCAGATCAGCAGCCAGAGAGGTGCCCGGGTCTAATGTATGTTTGGGGAAGGGGTGGGGAGAGGAGAGAGTCCCTTTCAGTGCTCAAGCCTGTGTGTGCAACTTCCTGCCAGTGAGGAAACTCTCAGCTTGAGAATTAGCCCTGGTTCTCCTTTCCCCGATCTGGCCTCACAGGAGGAGTTGGCAGGGAGCCTTGGGCCCCTCTGGCCTCTGCCGGATTTCCCAGCCAAACGCGGGGGAGAGATGCCCTGGACCATCTTGCTTCTTGCAGCTGGTGAGTCTGAAGCCCCCCTTTCAGATCCCCCACGCCTTTCCCCCCTTCCCCTGTCCACCTTGCCGCTCTGGGGGCAGAAACCAGTGCAGGGGCTGCCGTTCGAGGGCATCGAGGAGGCTGAGCCCTGGGCAGATGGGTTTGCCCATGAGCCTTGGAAATTCTCCAGCAGTGTTGCTTTTTTCTTGTTAGGCTCCTCATCACCCCCAAGTTTACGAATATCAGAAATATCACCCCTCTGGAGTCAACTGTGCCCACACCCCATGACTCAGCCCCGCTTGGTCTCCGAAGGCTCCTTGAGTGCTGGGGCAGGAGGAGGGTCTACCCAGGGGGATATCAGTGTGGCAGGGGTGGGTGGGGGTTGAAGGCTGGACGAGGGAGGGTTTATGTAGACCTCCACCTGGCCAGACACTCTGTTCAGAAGCCCGTGGGCAGTCAGGAGAGAGATGGGTCCCCAGGAAACTTCATCCTGCAGGAAGCTATGCTCCAAAATCCAAATTCCTCACCCCAGCCTGGAAAAGAAGATAAAAGTCCTCTGCCCTTCCTTCTCCTGCCCTCCCCATCACTCATCCCCTCCCGCTCCTGCCACCCCCCTCACTCACCTCCTCCCTCCTGCCATGATAGCCTCCTTGCTGCTCGTTTTTTAATTTTAATTTTTATTTTTAGATAGAGACAGGATCTCACTGTGTTCCCCAGGCTAGTCACAAATTCCTGGGCTCAAGCAATCCTCCCACCTTGGCCTCCCAAAGTGCTGGGATTACAGTCATGAGCCACTGCATCCGGCGTTTGCTCCTCCTTAAACACCCCCATGCCCCTTCCATCCCCTGGACCTTTGCCTATGCTGTTCCCTCTGCTGGAATGCCCTTCCCCAGCTCTCCAAATGGGTCCTTCCTCACCACTCAGGACTCAGCTCATGGGAGGCCAAGGTGGGAGGATTGCTTGAGGTGAGGATCTGGGCAACATAGTGAGATCCCATCTCTATACAAAATAAGCAAAATTAGCTAGCCAGGTTCACCAGCCTGGCCAACATGGTGAAACCCCGTCTCTACTAAAATTATAAAAATTAGCCGGGCGTGGTGGCACGTAGTCCCAGGTACTCAGGAGGCTGAGGCCACTGTACTCCAGCCTGGGCAACAAAGCAAGATTTTGTCTCTAAATAAATAGATAGTAAATAAATTAAATAAAAATAAAGTAATAAGGGTATAGTTGTGCTGCTGTGTAATAACCAATGCTATTACTGAAAATTGATGGCCAGGCATGGTAGCTCACGCCTGTAATCGCAGCACTTTGGGAGGCCAAGGTGGGCAGATCTCATGAGGTCAGGAGTTCGAGACCAGCCTGGCCAATATCGTGAAACCCCATCTCTACTAAAAATATAAAAATTGGCCAGACGTAGTGCCACATGCCTGTAATCATAGCTACCTGGGAGGCTGGAGGATCACTTGAATCCGGGAGGTGGAGGCTGCAGTGAGCCAAGATCACGCTAGTGCATTCCATCCTGGTGGCAGAGTAAGACTCCGACTCAAAGGAAAATGAAAAATGCGGTGGCTCACACCTGTAATCCCAGCACTTTGGGAGGCCGAGGCGGGCGGATCACGAGATCAGGAGATCAAGACCGTCCTGGCTAACACGGTGAAACCCCATCTCTACTAAAAATACAAAAAATTAGCCGGGCATGGCGGCGGGCGCCTGTAGTCCTAGCTACTCAGGAGGCTGAGGCAGGAGAATGGCGTGAACCCGGGAGGTGGAGCTTGCAGTGAGCCGAGATCGCGCCACTGCACTCCAGCCTGGGCGACTGAGTGAGACTCCGTCTCAAAAAAAAAAAAAAGAAAAATGAAAATTAATTCAACTACAGGGAGCCGTCACCATGTGCCAGGCAGTGTGGGGTAGGGTCACTAGCCTCCCGACTCACAGAAAACACAAGGCCGAGGGAGGGTGATCTACTTGCCGGAGGCCACAAAGCCAGGTCAGCCTCCACTCTCACCACGCACCCACCCACCTTACCGTCTGCATCGCAGGCTCCTTGGCGATCCCACGACCGTCCATCCGGCTGGTGCCCCCGCACCCAAGCAACCAAGAGGACCCCATCCACATCGCATGCATGGCCCCTGGGAACTTCCTGGGGGCGAATTTCACACTGTATCGAGGGGGGCAGGTGGTCCAGATCCTGCAGGCCCACGGAGACCAGCGCGGGGTGACATTTAACCTGAATGGCAGCAGCAGCGAGGCTCCAGGGGAACCCTTCCACTGCCAGTATGGAGTGTTAGGCGAGCTCAGCCAGCCCCAGCTGTCAGACCTCAGCGAGCCCGTGAACGTCTCCTTTCCAGGTAAGGCCATTCTATGGGATCTCACTGCCAGGGGCTTCATTTTCCCACACAGACCTCTCGTATGTACTGTTGCCTCAGAGACCTTCCCAGAAAAAGCCAGGCTTACACCCTGCCAGGACTTACTCGCCTTTCCTTTTTCCATCTTCTCAGCTAGCCCAAAAGGGGATTTGTTGGTTCACTGAGCTGAAGTCAGCTCACAGGGTCAACTTCAGGTATGGCTAGATCCAGGTGCTGAAAGCTGTCAGGAACCATTTGCCCCATCTCCGCTCCACATTGTTCTCTGTCTTATTGTCAGGTAGCCCATCTCCCTCATGGTACCAAAATTGTTGCTGTGATTCTTCCCATTTTGCAGATAAGGAAACTGAGGCACAGGAGGTACAGCTTATACACATGTAACAGGTAGCTAGTCTGGGATGCCATTGCCTTCCAAAAACCATGAATTACACCTCCGTGACCTACATTACTTCCCCTCTTGGCCACATACTTTTTCCCCCCCCCGAGACGGAGTTTTGCTCTTGTTGCCCAGGCTAGAGTGCAATGGCGTGATCTTGGCTCACTGCAGCCTCCGCCTCCTGGTTCAAGCAAGACTCCTGCCTCAGCCTCCCGAGTAGCTGGGATTACAGGTGTGTGCCACCATGCCCGGCTAATTTTTGTATTTTTAGGAAAGACGGGGTTTCACCATGTTGGCCAGGCCAGTCTCGAACTCCTGACCTCATGATCTTCCTGCCTCGGCCTCCCAAAGTACTGGAATTACAGGCATGAGCCACTGCACCTGGCTTTTTTTTTTTTTTTAAATGAGACAAGGTTGTCCAGACTAGAGGGCAATGGCACAATCATAGCTCACTTCATCCTCAAATTCCTGTCCTCAAGTGATCCTCCCACCTCAGCCTCCTAAGTAGCTGGGACTACAGGTGTGCATCACCATGCCCAGCTAATTAAAAAAAAAATTATTTTAGAGATGAGGGTCTCGGCCGGGCGCGGTGGCTCAAGCCTGTAATCCCAGCACTTTGGGCGGCCGAGACGGGCGGATCACGAGGTCAGGAGATCGAGACCATCCTGGCTGACACGGTGAAACCCCGTCTCTACTTTAAAAATACAAAAAACTAGCCGGGCGTGGTGGCGGGCGCCTGTAGTCCCAGCTGCTCGGGAGGCTGAGGCAGGAGAATGGCGTGAACCCGGGAGGCGGAGCTTGCAGTGAGCTGAGATCCGGCCACTGCACTCCAGCCTGGGCGGCAGAGCGAGGCTCCGTCTCAAAAAAAAAAAAAAAGAGATGAGGGTCTCAAAATGTTGACCAGGGCCGGACATGTCTTGGGCATGGGTTTCCAAACATCCCACTGCTGTCACCCTGTCTCATTCCCAGGAGTTCTCTTAGAAGGAGAGACAAAAGGCTGGGCGCAGTTTCACACCTGAAATCCCAGCGCTTTGGGAGGCTGAGGCAGGTGGATCACGAGGTCAAGAGATTGAGCCCATCCTGGCCAACATGGTGAAACCCTGTCTCTACTAAAAATACAAAAATTAACTGGGCATGGTGGCTCCTGCCTGTAGTCCCAGTTACTCAAGAGGCTGAGGCAGGAGAATCACTTGAACCTGGGAGGTGGAGTCTGCAGTGAGCCGAGATCACTCCACTGCACTCCAGCCTGGGAAACAGAGCAAGACTATGTCTCAAAAAATAAAAATAAAAAAGAGGAAAACATGGTGAAAACCACCTAACCATCTCATCCATCTTTTTCCCCTCTAATCTGGACATGGTGGCTCATGCTTGTAATCCCAATACTTTAGGACGCTGAGGTAGGTGGATCACCTGAGGTCAGAGCTGAAGACCAGCCTGACCAATGTGGTGAAACCCTATCTCTACTGAAAATACAGAAATTAGCTGGGCATGGTGGTATGCGTGTATAATCCCAGCGGCTTGGGATGCTGAGGCAGGAGGATCATTTGAACCTGGAAGGCACAGGTTACAGTGAGCCAAGACAGTGCCATTGCACTCCAGCATGGGCGACAGAGCAAGATTCTGTCTCCAAAAAAAAAAAGATGTTGACCAGGCTAGTCTTGAACTCTTAACCTCAAGTGATCCTCCCACCTCAGCCTCCAGAGTAGCTGGGATTACAGATGTGAGTCACTATGCCCAGCATGAGCCACATAAGGCTTCTGGACACTTACTGTGCACCAGGAACTGTCCTTGGTCTTGCCCTCCTGCAGCTGACATTCCAGGCAGATGAGGACAGATGATAAACATGAAATCCGACATATATTCAACCTGCCAGCAGGGCACCAGATAAAATCCACCTGGGTGAGGATGTCATTATTTGAAGTAGAGTAGGGCGACTGGCCCAATGTTCTAATGGTCAGCCCTCTGGACTCTGAAGTAGAGTATTGCAATCAGGGAAGCCCTCTCTGAGGAGGTGGCATTTGAGCAAAGAACTGAATGATGAGGAGGAGCCAACCACGTGGATATCTGGGGCACATGTTGCAGGCAGAGGATACAGGCTGTGCAAAGGCCACGAGGCTGAAGCTTCCCTGGTGTGTCTGAGGAGCCCAGTATGGCTGAAGGATGGTGAACAAGGAAGAAAATAGGGAGAGGCGGGGCAGGGAGTTCACCAGGAGGATCGTGGGGGGCCTGGTAGACCACAGCAAGGATTTTAGCTTTTTACCCCAGTGAGACGGGAACCCCAGCAGGGCTGATGTCCTTTTCTGATCTCTGAGTGAGGAGGCTGGGCATGGGTTATGGGTCAAGAAGCAGGAGGGAGGAGCCCTCGATAGCCTTCTGTGTTACCATCAGTCAGAACTTTCCTGGCCGGGTGCAGTGACCCACGCCTGTAAGCCCAGGACTTTGAGAGGCTGAGGCGGGAGGATTCTTTTAGCCAAGGAGTTCAAGATCAGCCTGGGCAACATAGTGAGACCCTGTCTCTACAAAAAAAAAAAATAAATAATTTTTTTTTAGATAGGGGTCTTGCATTGTTGACCAGGCTAGAGTGCAGTGGCGCAATCACAGCTCACTGCAGCCTCCACTTCCTGGGCTCAATCAATCCTCCCTTCTCAGTCTCCCTAGTAGCTGGGACTACAGCCTTGCACCACCATGCTTGGCTAATATTTCTATTTTTTGTAAAGACAGGGACTCACTATGTTGCCCAGGTTAGTCTCAAACTCCTGGGCTCAAGTGATCCTGCCACTCAGCCTCCTAAAATACTGGAATTACATGAGCCACCGCACGCCTGGCTCCGGCCAATTTTTTTATTTTTATTTTTTTGGAGACGGAGTCTCACTCTGTCGCCCAGGCTGCAGTGCAGTGGTGTGATCCTGGCTCACTGCAGCCTCTACCTCCGAGGTTCAAGCAATTCTGCCTCAGGCTCCCTAGTAGCTGGGATTGCAGGCGTGTGCCACCATGCCCAGCTAATTTTTGTATTTTAGTAGAGATGGGGTTTCACCATGTTGGCCAGGCTGGTCTCAAACTCCTGACCTCAGGTGATCCACCCTCCTTGGCCTCACAAAGTGCTGGAATTACAGGCGTGAGCCACCATGCCCGGCTAATTTTTTGTATTTATTTATTTTTTTTTTAAGTAGGGGTTTCACAGTGTTAGCCAGGATGATCTTGATCTCCTGATCTGGTGATCCACCCACCTCGGCCTCCCAAGGTGCTGAGATTACAGGCGTGAGCTACCGTGTCCGGCTAATTTTTTTTTTTTTCTTAATTAGCAGGGCCTGATGGCATGTGCTGGTAGGCTGAGGCAGGTGGATCACTTAAGCCGGGGAGGTAGAGGATATTGTGAGCCATGATCCCACCACTGCACTCCAGCCTGGGTGACAGACGGAGACCCTGTCTATAAAAACATTTTTTTTTTTTTTTAATGTCTGACACAGAGTGTCACTCTGTTGCCCAGGCTGAAGTGCAATGGCCCGATCTCGGCTCACTGCAACCTCTGCCTCCCAGGCTCAAGCGATTCTCCTGCCTCAGCCTCCCGAGTAGCTGGGACTACAGGCGCCAACCACCCTGCTAATTTTTGTATTTTTTAGTAGAGATGGGGTTTCACCATGTTGGCCAGGGTGGTCTTGAACTCCTGACCTCAAGTGATCTGCCCATGTCGGCCTCCCAAAGTGCTGGGATTACAGGCATGAGCCCCACCACGCCTGGCCCAAAAAACTTTTTTTTTTTTTTTGAGACGGAGTCTCACTCTGTCCCCCTTGCTGGAGTGCAGTGGCCGGATCTCAGCTCACTGCAAGCTCCGCCTCCCGGGTTCAGGCCATTCTCCTGCCTCAGCCTCCCGAGTAGCTGGGACTACAGGCGCCCGCCACCTCGCCCGGCTAGTTTTTTTTTGTATATTTTTTTTTAGTAGAGACGGGGTTTCACGGTGTTAGCCAGGATGGTCTCGATCTCCTGACCTCGTGATCCACCCGCCTCGGCCTCCCAAAGTGCTGGGATTACAGGCTTGAGCCACCGCGCCCGGCCGAAAAAAAAAGTTCTTTTTAAAAGTTTTTTGGCCGGGCGCGGTGGCTCAAGCCTGTAATCCCAGAACTTTGGGAGGCCGAGACGGGTGGATCACGAGGTCAGGAGATCGAGACCATCCTGGCTAACACCGTGAAATCCCGTCTCTACTAAAAAAAAATACAAAAAATTAGCGGGGCGTGGTGGCGGGCGCCTGTCGTCCCAGCTACTTGGGAGGCTGAGGCAGGAGAATGGCGTGAACCCGGGGGGCGGAGCTTGCAGTGAGCCGAGATCGCACCACTGCACTCCAGCCTGGGCGACAGAGCAGACTCTGTCTCAAAAAAAAAAAAAAAGGAAAAAAAAAAAAAAGAACCTTTTCACTGCAAAAAAGAATCTTGTTGCCAGCGGAGGCCAACACGCAGCTATGACAGAGCAGTTCTCTGTCCTTCCCGGCCTCGGGCTCCTCTATCAAAGGTCTCCTTCTCTCACCTTGGCCTTGTGGTCTTGGAGTTGGGAGCTGACAACACCCCTTCTGCCCCAGGTGAATCAATGAACAAGGCTGACATTGTGAGAATACCAAACGTCTGTCTTCTTCCCCCTCCTGGCTTAGCTCCTCACCTCCCTTGGGGTCGGGGCATCTCCTCTTTCTGCAGGAAGGGGAAGCCAAGTCCTGTGCTGAGAAGGTGACTCTGGAACTGCCACTCCCATGCCTGTGTGACTAGCTTCTGGGTGGATCTCAGGGTCTACCGTTGGGCTGGGGGTGGATGTCATCTGGCCACTGGCACCCAGACTGCAAGTAATAAAAACCTGACTCACACTGGCTCTACCAACAAGAGGGGATTTGTTGGTTCACTGAGCTGAAGTCAGTTAACATGGCTGACTTCAGATGTGGCTGGATCCAGGCGCTGAAAAATGACGGAAAGCATTTGCCTTCTCAGTTCCTCTTCTGTCTTATTCTCAGGTTGTTTCTCCCCCTCACGGTGACAAAATTGTGCCCTGAAGCTTCAGATATATATTCTCTCCTTTTTTTTTTTTGAGACCGATTCTGGCTCTGTCACTCGGACTGGAAGGCAGTGGTGCAATCTCGACTCACTGCAGCCTCCGCCTTTCAGGTTCAACACAGGCACTTGCCACCACGCCTGGCTAATTTTTGTATTTTTAGTAGAGACGGGGTTTCACTGTGTTGGCCAGGTTGATGTCGAACTCCTGACCTCAGGTGATCCACCCTCCTCAGCCTCCCAAAGTGCTGGGATTACAGGCATGAGCCACCGTGCCCAGCCATCTCTTTTTTTGTTTGTTTCTTCAGACAGGGCGGGTTCTCTCTATGTCACCCAGGCTGGAGTGCAGTGGCACGATCTCAGCTCACTGCAGCCTCCACCTCCTGGGTTCAAGCTATTCTTGTACCTCAGCCTCCCAAGTACCTGGAATTACAGGCGTGCACCACACCTGGCTAATTATTTGTGGGGTTTTGTTGTTTTTGTTTTGTTTTGTTTTGTTTGTTTTCGAGACGGAGTCTTGCTCTGTCACCCAGGCTGGAGTGCAGTGGCACGATCTCAGCTCACTGCAACCTCTGCCTCCTGAGTTCAAGCAATTCTCCTGCCTCAGCCTCCTGAGTAAGTGGGACTACAGGCACATGCCAGCATGCCTGGCTAATTTTTTGTATTTTTATTAGAGACGGGGATTCAGTGTTAGCCAGAATGGTCTCAATCTCCTGACTTTGTGATCCGCCCGCCTTGGCCTCCCAAAGTGCGGGGATTACAGGCGTGAGCCACCGCGCCTGGCCAATTATTTATGTTTTTATTTTTTATTTTTTATTTATTTTATTTTATTTTATTTTTTTGAGACGGAGTCTCGCTCAGTCGCCCAGGCTGGAGTGCAGTGGCTGGATCTCAGCTCACTGCAAGCTCCGCCTCCTGGGTTCACGCCATTCTCCTGCCTCAGCCTCCCGAGTAGCTGGGACTATAGGCGCCTGCCACCTCGCCTGGCTAATTTTTTGTATTTTTTAGTAGAGACGAGATTTCACCGTGTTAGCCAGGATGGTCTCGATATCCTGACCTCATGATCCGCCCGTCTTGGCCTCCCAAAGTGCTGGGATTACAGGCTTGAGCCACCGCGCCTGGCCTTTATGTTTTTAATATAGACAGAATTTCCCTGTGGCTAGACTGGTCTTGAGCTCCTGGCCTCAAGTAATCCACCTGCCTTAGGCTCCCACAATGTTGGGATTACATGCATGAATCACCGCTCCTGGCTTAAGAGATCTATCCTATGCAATGCTAGGCAGAGGAGTAAAACTCTTTTCCCAGTGGTACCTCCAAAGTCCCAGACTTAGCTCTCATTGGCTTCACTTGGGTTACGTGCTCATCCTGAACCAATCATAATAGCCAGGAGTGAGGGATATGCTAATTGGCCAGACACAAAGTTTGCTAAGTCTCTTGGGTCCATCTGCATTCATGTTCTTTGGTTGGGGGTTATGGGGTAAGGGCTGGCTACTCAAAGGTTACCTGGAGAGATGGTACTGACCTGCCCACTCTCTTTTCTGATTTTCCTCCAGTGCCCACTTGGATCTTGGTGCTCTCCCTGAGCCTGGCTGGTGCCGTCTTCCTCCTCGCTGGGCTGGTGGCTGTTGTCCTGGTGGTCAGAAGAGGTAACAGCATGCAAAGAAAGCCTGGCACACAAGTTGCCAGTTGACAACTTCTGGAACCTGAAAATGTGCTTACACTCACAACTCACACCGTTTTGTTTTCAGGTTCAATAATTTGTTCATCACACCCCTTTTAAAAATATTTATTTATTTATTATTTTTCTTCTCAGGCAGAGTCTCGCTCTGTTGCCCAGGCTGGAGTGCAGTGGTGCGATCTCGGCTCACTGCAACCTCCGCCTTCGAGGTTCAAGCGATTCTCCTGCCTCAGCCTCTCAAGTAGCTGGGATTACAGGTGTGCACTACCGTGCTTGGCCAATGTTTGTATTTTTAGTAGAGATGGGGTTTTGCCATGTTTCCCGAGCTGGTCTTGAACTCCTGACCTCAGGTGATCCGCCCGCCTCGGCCTCCCAAAGTGTTGGGATTACAGGCGTGAGCCACAGTCCCTGGCCTAAAAGTTTTGTATTTGGAGACTCACTCTGTCACCCAGGCGGGAGTGCAATGGCAGGATCATAGCTCGCTGCATCCTTGACCTCCTGGGCTCAAGCAGTTCTCCTGCCTCAGCCTCCAAAGTAGCTGGGACCACAGGTGCGTGCCACCACACGCAGCTAATTATTTATTTTATTTTATTTTATTTTTTATTTTTTATTTTTTTTTTGAGACGGAGTCTCGCTCTGTCGCCCAGGCTGGAGTGCAGTGGAGCAATCTCGGCTCACTACAAGCTCCACCTCCCGGGTTCACGCCATTCTCCGGCCTCAGCCTCCCGAGTAGCTGGGACTACAGGCGCCCGCCACTGCGCCCGGCTAATTTTTTCTATTTTTTTAGTAGAGACGGGGTTTCACCATGGTCTCGATCTCCTGACCTTGTGATCCGCCCGTCTCGGCCTTCCAAAGTGCTGGGATTACAGGCGTGAGCCACCGCGCCCGGCCTATTTTATTTTTTTTAAGACAGGGTCTTGCTATGTTGCCCAGGCTGGGTAACTCCTGGGTTCAAGCAATCCTGCCACCTCAGCCTCCCAAAAGTTCTGGGACCACAGGCGCACACTACCATACCCAGCTAATTTTTTAAAAGTATTTTTTGTTGACTGGGTGTGGTGGTTCACGCCTGTAATCCCAGCACTTTGGGAGGCCAAGGCGGGCAGATCACCTGAGGTTGGGAGTTCAATACCAGCCTGACCAACATGGAGAAACCCTATCTCCACTAAAAATACAAAATTAGTTGGGCGTGGTGGCGCATGCCTGTAATCCCAGCTACTCGGGAGGCTGAGGCAGGAGAATCACTTGAACCCAGGACGTGGCAGTTGCGGTGAGCTAAGATTGTGCCATTGCACTCCAGCCTGGGTAACGAGCAAAACTCCGTCTCAAAAAAAAAATTTTTTTTGTTGTTGAGATAGGGTCTTGCTATGTTGCCCAGGTTGGTCTTGAACTCCTGGGCTCAAGTGATCCTCCTGCTTCAGCCTCCCAAAATGCTGGGATTACAGGCATGTGCCAGCATGCCCAGCCAAATTATGTGTGTGTGTGTGTGTGTGTGTGTGTGTGTGTGTGTGTGTGTGTGTGTGTGTATTTTGAGATGGAGTCTCACCCTGTGACCCAGGCTTGAGTGCAGTGAGGTGATCTCGACTCACTTGCTCTATTGCCAGGCTGGAGTGCAGTGGCACGATCTTGGCTCACTGCAACCTCCGCCTCGTAGGTTCAAGCGATTCTCATGCCTCAGCTTCCCGAGTAGCTGGGACTACAGGTGCGTGCCACTACACCCAGCTAACTTTTGTATTTTTAGTGGAGACAGGGTTTCACCATGTTGTCCAGGATGGCCCAGCACTTTGGGAGGCCAAGGTGGGCAGATCACAAGGTCAGGAGTTTGAGACCAGCCTGGGCAATATGGTGAAACCCCATCTCTACTGAAAACACAAAAATTAGCCAAGCGTGGTGATGTGTACCTGTAGTCCCAGCTACATGGGAGGCTGAGGCAGAAGAATTGCTTGAACCCAGGAGGCGGAGGTTGCAGTGAGTCGAGATCACACCACTGCACTCCAGCTTGGGCAACAGAACGAGACTCCATCTCGAAAAACAAAACAAAAAACAAACAAAAATCTGAGGCCTTCCAGGCCAGGCGGGGTGGCTCATGCCTGTAATCCCAGCACTTTGGAAGGCCGAGGCGGGTGGATCACTCGAGGTCAGGAGTTCGAGACGAGTCTGGCCAAAATGACGAAACCTCTACTAAAATACAAAAATAGCTGGGCCTGGTGGTGCGCACTTGTAATCCCAGCTACTCGGGAGGCTGAGGCAGGAGAATCGCTTAAATCCAGGAGGCAGAGGTTGCAGTGAGCCAAGATTGAGCCACTGCACTCCAGCCTGGGTGACAAAGTGAGACTCTGTCTTAAGAAAAAAAAAAAAAAAAAACAGAAATTGCCGGATACAGTTAGGACCAAAATCTAACACATGCTCATTTCTTTTTTGTTCCAGTTAAACTCAAAAATTTACAGAAGAAAAGGTGAGATCATCCCTGGAGACCCACAGAGGGAGGTTTGGGGATAGAAGGACACTTCCCTGGCGGGGTGGGCACTCCTTGCCCCCCCACAAACAGCGCCTCCTGGTGGGCATGCTGCATAATGGAAACAGGTGCCATTTATTAAGTGCCTCCTGTGTGCTGGAGGACTGTGCTAGGACTCTCTGAAGCTGGAGCTCCTTATCCTTATGGCAGCCCTGGAAACAGGCACTATGAATAGCCCTGTTTTACAGAAGAGAGGACTGAGGCTCAGCGCTGAGTCACAGAGCGAGCAGTTTGCCCAGGGAAAGGCCCTTCCCCATACCCCTTTACCCCCAGCTGCCAGAAAATGGTCACAATCACTCTAGATACCCACAAGCAGTTTCTAAAGAATGCCCCTGGGTGGCCGGGCGCCGTGACTCACGCCTGTAATCCCAGCACTTTGGGAGGCCGAGACGGGCGGATCACGAGGTCAGGAGATCGAGACCATCCTGGCTAATACAGTGAAACTCCGTCTCTACTAAAAATACAAAAATTAGCCGGACGTGGTAGCTGGCGCCTGTAGTCCCAGCTACACGGGAGGCTGAGGCAGGAGAATGGCGTGAACCCAGGAGGCGGAGCTTGCAGTGGGTGGAGATGGCGCCACTGCACTCCAGCCTGGGTGACAGAGCGAGACTCCGTCTCAAAAAAAAAAAAAAAAAAAAAATGCCCCTGGGGTTGTGCGATGCCCAATTGCACTGTAGGCAATGGCCCAGGTTCCTGGGCGCCAGGATGTCCTAACTGGCCCTGGCCTTAGTTTCTCTCCTCTGAGAGTGGGGAGACATCCTGCTGCCTGGTGGTAAAGACCTGCTCTGGAGATTGAATCCCAGCTTCACCTGGCTGTGGACCTCCTACCCAGAAGAATATATATATGTATTTTTTTTTTAGACGGAGTCTCACTCTGTCGCCCAGACTGGAGTGCAGTGGCGCAATCTCAGCTCACTGCAACCTCCGCCTCCCGGGTTCAAGAGATTCTCCTGCCTCAGACTCTGGAGTAGCTGGGACTACAGGCATGCACCACCACACCTGGCTAATTTTTGTATTTTTTAGTAGAGATGGGGTTTCATCATGTTGTCCAGGCTGGTCTTGAACTCCTGACCTCAAGTGATCCCCCGCCTCGGCCTCCCAAAGTGCTGGGATTACAGGTGTGAGCCCCCGCACCTGGCCCAAGAGAATTTCCATGTTTTTTTTCTTTCCCCGGCCGAGGGGCTGTCCTACAGTGTGACAGCTCCAGAAATCAGGATGTTACTGCTTTTCTGTGAGGAAGACCCATCGGTCAGTGGGTGGGGAGCAAAGGCTATGTTTTGGTTGTGGTTTGGGGCTAGAGCTTTCCCAATCAAGCCTCCTGACTCAAGGGGCAACCCTGGTCCCTGTCACTTTCTCCTGAATTCCTTTGCAGAGATCGAGAATCCTGCTGGGCCCAGATTAACTTCAACAGCCCAGGTCTGTGCCTCCACACTCCTGACTCCGGTGGGGAAAGGATTACACCTCCAAATGCCATCAGACCTCATCACACGCCACTCAAATTTCTGTGACTGCTTGTTCCCTTTAGGGTCAAAACACACCCTCACCACCTCTTCCCCTGGGTTCTCACCTTCTCTCCTTTAACTTAACCTAAAGGTCACCTCTTCTGGGAAGCCTTCCCTGACTCCCTAGACAGGGTCTGTGCCTGCTACTTACAGGACCCCAGGACCGACCATTCTTTTTACCCCTTGGTAGAAATACAATTAGGTGGCCTGGTGCGGTGGCTCACGCCTGTAATCCCAACACTTTGGGATGCCGAGGCAGGCGGATCACAAGGTCAGGAGATCGACACCATCCTGGCCAACGTGGTGAAACCCTGTCTCTACTAAAAATACGAAAATTAGCTGGGCGTGGTGGTGCGTGCCTGTAATTCCAGCTGCTTGGGAGGCTGAGACGAGAATCGCTTGAACCCAGGAGGCAGAGGTTGCAGTGAGCCAAGATGGCACCACTGCACTCCAGCCTGGTGACAGAGCAAGACTCTGCCTCAAAAAAAGGAAGAAAGAAACAAAAATGGGCCGGGCGCGGTGGCTCAAGCCTGTAATCCCAGCACTTTGGGAGGCCGAGGCGGGTGGATCACGAGGTCAGGAGATCGAGACTATCCTGGCTAACATGGTGAAACCCCGTCTCTACTAAAAATACAAAAAAAAAAACTAGCCGGGCGTGGTGGCGGGCGCCTGTAGTCTCAGCTACTTGGGAGGCTGAGGCGGGAGAATGGCGTGAACCCAGGAGGCGGAGTTTGCAGTGAGCCGAGATCACGCCACTGCACTCCAGCCTGGGAGACACAGCGAGACTCCATCTCGAAAAAAAAAAAAAAAAAAAAAAAAAAAACCTCAAAAAAAGGAAGAAAGAAACAAAAATGAAACAGAATTAAGTGATCATTGGGTGCTTGCATATTTAATACTCATTTCCTCTGCTGGACAGCCAGCTCCATGGGGAAAGGACCGTGTCTATCTCGGGGACTCTGGGGCCACACTTGCCTTCCAGAGCATGTCATTCTGCCAGCTTCCCCAAGGGGGTGAGAGGCAGCCAGTCTGTCATGTAGGATGTTCTCTTGAAGGCACCCCAAGCAGAGAAATGTATTCTCTGTATTTCATTCCTGGTCTGACACACACATTTACTGAGCACTTCCTGTGTGCTGAGGTCTGGGAGGGTCCTTTTATAACCAAGACAGATGTGCGCTCTGTGCACAAGCCCATTCTCCAATGGGGAACAGCCTGTGGTAGCACCAGACTGTGTCTGGGACAAGGCAGGTGGTCCCCTGAGGAAGTGATGCTTTGCTTTTTTTTTTTTTTTGAGGCGGAGTTTCACTCTTGTTGCCCAGGCTGGAGTGCAATGGCACAATCTCGGCTCACCACAACCTCCGCCTCCCAGGATCAAGCAATTCTCCTGCCTCAGCCTCCCTAGTAGCTGGGATTATAGGCATGCGCCACCACGCCTAGCTAATTTTTGTATTTTTAGTAGAGACGGGGTTTCTCCATGTTGGTCAGGCTGGTCTCGAACTCCCGACCTCAGGTGATCCACCTGCCTCGGCCTCCCAAAGTGCTGGGATTACAGGCGTGAGCCACTGCGCCTGGCCTCCTTTTTTTTTTTTTTGAGGCACAGTCTAGCTGTGTTGCCCAGGTTGGAGTGCAGTGGCCTGATCTCAGCTCACTGTAACCTCTGCCTCCCGGGTTCAAGCGATTTTCCTGCCCCAGCCTCTTGAGTAGCTGGGATTACAGGCGTGAGCCACCATGCCCAGCTAATTTTTGTATTTTTAGTAGAGGTAGGGTGTCACCATGTTGGCCTGGCTGGTCTCGAACTCATGACCTCAGGTATCTACCCACCTCAGCTTCCCAGAGTGCTGAGATTACAGGCAGTTACAGGCATGAGCCATCGCGCCCAGCCCTGTTTTTTGTTGTTTTTGTCTTTGTTTTTGAGACAGAGTCTTGCTCTGTCACCCAGACAGGAGCACAGTGGCTCAATCATAGCTCACTGCAGCCTTGACCTCCTAGGCTGAAGTGATCCTCCCCTCTCAGCCTCCTGAGTAGCTGGGACCACAGGTACACACCACCACATTCAGCTACTTTTTAAATTTTTTTTTTCTAGAGACAAAGAATTGTGTTGCCTAGGCTGGTCTTGAACTCCTGGGCTCAAGTGATCCTCCCTCCTTGGCCTTCCAAAGCATTGGGATTACAGCCGTGAGCCACCTCACCTGGCTAGAAGTGATGTTTAAGCAGAGACCTACAAGAATGGGTGATGGAGGCCAGGTGCAGTGACTCCCGCCTCTAATCCCAGCACTTTGGGAGGCCGAGGCAGGCAGATCTCTTGGGGCCAGGAGTTCGAGACCAGCCTGGCCAACATGGTGAATCCCAATCTCTACTAAAAATATAAAAATTAGCTGAGTGTAGTGGTGCATGCCTGTAATCCCAGCTATTAGGACGCTGAGGCAGGACAATCATTTGAACCCAGGAGGCAGAAATTGCAGTGAGCCAAGATTGCGCCATTGCACTCCAGCCTGGGCAACAGAGTGAGACTCCTTCTCAAAAACGAGAAAAAACAAAAAAATAGGTGATGGAGCAATTGGAGGAGAGCCTGGGGAGGAGGAGGAGCTGGCAGGTGCTCCTTCTGGAAGGCCTGAAATAAGATTCCCATTTTCCCCAGGGCAGTGAGATCCCCCCTAGGAAGGCTGTGTGTAGAAGGACTAGGTTCCGTTTGTAGCTGTGAACAGTTCACCATGCAGAATGGGTTGAAAGGGCACCATAGAGGATGCTGGGAGATGGACCCCAATTGCTTCCCTGTGGGCGGGGATGGCAGGGAGCAGGGAAGTTACAACTGGTCCCCAGTCCTGGGTTTTCTTTCTCTTTCTGTTTCAGACATGTCCTTCGATAACTCCCTGTTTACCGTCTCTGGGGTGAGTGGTTCTTTTTCTTGGAACCAGTTTTCTGCTGACCGTCCTACCTGGAGAATGGGGCGGGCTCAAGGGGCACCACGAGGCTAAGTTGACCTGCTGTCTCTAAGCTGCGGGGGGCAAAGAAAAGCCCAGAATCACTAAACAGGGACTTGGTGAGCCAAGCTTTGGCTCTGAAAAATCCCAGGGGGTGTGGGGATTGAAGGTGGTGACGTCAGGCTGTTGTGTGGCCACAGGCAGGCCTCTTGGGGGTATGTCCTGGCCTGGTCAGTGCTGCCTTTGGTCTCAGTCTTTACTGCCCCTCAGAATGGTGACAGAGGATTCCGGGTGACCTGGTGGCCTCTCTGAGGTTATTCATGGAGACTTGTGACAATCTGATGCATGCTGTGATCAGTCCCCTCTGGGTATAAAGAAAATGAAGTTGCTGGGCATGGTGGCTCACGCCTGTAATCCCAGCACTTTGGAAGGCCAAGGTGGGCGGGTCAGGAGTTTGAGACCAGCCTGACCAATATCGTGAAACCTCATCTCTGCTAAATACAAAAAATTAGCCAGGCGTGGTGGTGCATGCTTGTAATCTCAGCTACTTGGGAGGCTGAGACAGGAGAATCACTTGGACCCAGGAGGTGGAGGTAGCAGTGAGCCAAGTTTGAGCCATTGCACTCCAGCCTGGACTACAAGAGCAAAACTCCATTTCAAACAAAGAAACAAAAAAGTAAAAATGCCAAGATTACCCCAAAATGTAGCTGTGCAGAGAGTCCCACAGACCCAGGTTTAAATCTCAGCTCTGACACTGTGTGACGTTGGGGAACAATATCCCCCAAAAGCAGAGGGGAGGAATTTTTTTTTATTTTTTCGAGACGGAGTCTAGCTCTGTTGCCCAGGCTGGAGCGCAGTGGCATGATCTTGGCTCACACAACTCCCGAATCCCAGGTTCAAGTGATTCTCATGCCTCAGCCTCCCAGGTAGCTGGGATCACAAGAACATGCTACCACACCCAGCTGATTTTTGTATTTTTAGTAGCGACGGGGTTTCACCATGCTGGCCAGGCTGGTCTCAAACTCTTGACCTCAGGTGATCCACCCGCCTTGGCCTCTCAAAGTGCTGGGATTACAGGCGTGAGTCACCATGCTGGCTGGCTGCGGAAGCTGCTTTAGACAGGAGATCAGGAAAGTCTGAGATGGGTGACAAGCAGGAGGTGGGGAAGATTGGGGATGATTGATCCAGGCTGAGGACACATTTTTGGCACAGCCCAGGAAGCTGGGGTGGAGCGAGGAGTCGGAGGGGACCCCATGGGGAGCTTTGACTTGACCGCTATTGAGCTGGGAGCCTGGGAGGGTTCCCAGTATAGGAGGGAGGGGACCGGATTCAGGTGCATACAGGCGCCCTCTGGTGGCTTCTGCAGGGAGGACAGATTTGGGGAAAGCAGGGATCAGGGGAAGGCAGGAGCCTGGAGACTGAAGAGCAGGGCCAAGGGTGCACCAAGGGGTGGGTGGTTTGGCCCAAAATGTTGGCAGTGGAGTTCGAAGAAGTGATCAGATGCAGGTTAGGGGAGAGAAAGCACAGAGCTCGTTTTTGATGAGGGGGCCAAAGGAGAAGAGGGAGGCCAAGGAGGGCGAGGCTTGGAGGGTCAGGAGCGTAGAGTCGTCCACGGCCTGGGAGCAGATGGAGAGGGGAGTCTGCAGTTCCGGAGAGAGGTCAGTTCTAGAGATAGACTAGGAGTGCGCGGGATACAGATGGCAGGAAGGAAGGGGGCTTGGCATGGGCCCGTGCAGCCCTCTGAGGTCTTTGCTTCCAGAATAAATCCTGAGGCCATAAGAAAAACCCGGCAGGCAGGCCTCGATTTAAATGTTTCCATGAGAATCCACACTGCGCAGAATACCAGCCTGGTGATGCCCCCTCTCCCCACTTTTTGAGGTAGTTTTTATTTATTTATTTTTGTTTGTTTGTTTGTTTTTTGAGATGGAGTCTTGCTCTGTCACCCAGGCTGGAGGGCAGTGGCATGATCTCGGTTCACTGCAACCTCCGCCTCCTGGATTCAAGCGATTCTCCTGCCTCCGCTTCCTGAGTAGCTGGGATTACAGGTGCCCCCCACCACGCCTGGCTAATTTTTGTATTTTTAGTAGGGATGGTTTTTCACCATGTTGGCCAGGCTGGTCTCCAACTCCCGACCTCAGGCGATCCACCTGCCTTGGTCTCCCAAAGTGCTGGGATTACAGGCGTGAGCAACTGTGCCCAGCCTTTTATTTGTTTTTACTTGTTTTTTGTTTTTTTCTTAAGGACGAGGCGTGGTGGCTCATGCCTGTAATACCATCACTTTAAGAGGCTGAGGTGGGAAGATTGCTTGAGCCTGGGAGGTTGAGTCTGCAGTGAGCTATTATTGCATCACTGCACTCCAGCCTGGGTGACAGAGCAAGACTTTGTCTCAAACAAACAAAAAATGTCAGTATGAAAAACATTCACCTGTCAAAATATACAATAAAGTTTTCTTACTAAGTCACACTTCTTCATCCATTGGTATTCCTTTCTGCAGACATGCAGGTAACCACTGTTAGCAGCTGCATGTGGCAAACACACGCAGAGGTGGATCTGTACCTTCACCTACCACCCCTGCCAATTTTTTTTTGAGACAGGGTCTTGCCCTGTCTCCCAGGCTGCAGTGCGCGGTGGCACCATCATAGCTCACTGCAGCCTTGATCACCTGGGCTCAAAAGATCCTCCAGCCTCAGCCTCCTGAGTAGCTGGGACCACAGGCATCCACCACCATGCCCGGCTAATTTATTTTTATTTATTTATTTATTTTTCTTCTTTTTATTTATTTATTTTTCTTATTTTTATTTTTATTTTTTATTTATTTTTTGTTGTTGTTGAGACGGAGTCTTGCTCTGTCGCCCAGGCTGGAGTGCTGTGGCCGGATCTCAGCTCACTGCAAGCTCCGCCTCCCAGGTTTACGCCATTCTCCTGCCTCAGCCTCCCAAGTAGCTGGGACTATAGGCGCCCGCCACCTCACCCGGCTAGTTTTTTGTATTTTTTTAGTAGAGACGGGGTTTCACTGTGTTCGCCAGGATGGTCTCGATCTCCTGACCTCATGATCCGCCCGTCTCGGCCTCCCAAAGTGCTGGGATTACAGGCTTGAGCCACCGCACCCGGCCTATTTTTATTTTTATTTTATTTTTATTTATTTATTTTTTTTTTGAGACGGAGTCTCGCTCTGTCGCCCAGACTGGAGTGCAGTGGCGCGATCTCGGCTCACTGCAAGCTCCGCCTCCCGGGTTCACGCCATTCTCCTGCCTCAGCCTCCCGAGTAGCTGGGACTACAGGCGCCCGCCACCACGCCCGGCTAATTTCTTTTTGTATTTTTAGTAGAGACGGGGTTTCACCGTGTTAGCCAGGATGGTCTCGATCTCCTGACCTCGTGATCCGCCCGCCTCGGCCTCCCAAAGTGCTGGGATTACAGGCTTGAGCCACCGCGCCCGGCCTATTTTTATTTTTAAATTTTATTTTATTTATTAATTTTTTGAGATAGAGTTTTGTTCTTTTGTCCAGACTGGAGTAAAGGGTGGCATGATCTCGGCTCACTGCAACCTCCTGGGTTCAAGTGGTTCTCCTGCCTCAGCCTCCCAAGTAGCTGGGATTATAGGCACCTGCCACCATGCCTGGCTAATTTTTTTTTTTTTTTTTTGAGACGGACTCTCGCTCTGTAGTCAGGCTGGAGTGTAGTGGCGTCATCTTGGCTCACTGCAACCTCAACCTCCTGGGTTCAAGCGATTCTCCTGCCTCAGCCTCCCAAGTGGCTGGGATTACAAGCGAGCACCAGCACGCCCAGCTAATTTTTTTCTTTTGTATTTTTAGTAGAAATGGGGTTTCACCATGTTTGTCAGGCTAGTCTTGAATTCCTGACCTCAAATGATCTACCTGCACTGGCCTCCCAAAGTGCTGGGATGTCTTTTTTTTAACATACAGTTTCACTTTGTTGCCCAGGTTGGAGTGCAGTGGTGTGCTCTTGGCTTGCTGCAACCTCTGCCTCCTGGGTTCAAGAGTGAAAAAAAAAAAAAAAAAGTTCTTCCTTTTTTTTTTTTTTTTTTTTTGAGACACGGTTCTCACTCTGTTGCCCAGACTGGAGTGCAGTGGTATGATCTCGACTCACCGCAACCTCCGCCTCCCAGGCTCAAGCGATTCTCCTGCCTCGACCTCCCGAGTAGCTGGGATTACAGGCGCCTGCCACCACGCCCGGTTAATTTTTGTATTTTTAGTAGAGACGGGGTTTCACCGTGTTGGCCAGGCTGGTCTCGAACTCCTGACCTCAGGTAATCCTCCTGCCTCGACCTCCCAAAGTGCTGGGATTTGCCGGCCTGTTCTTCCTTTAAAAAGGAATCAGGCCGGGCGCGGTGGCTCAAGCCTGTAATCCCAGCACTGTGGGAGGCCGAGATGGGCGGATCACGAGGTCAGGAGATCGAGACCATCCTGGCTAACACAGTGAAACCCCGTCTCTACTAAAAAATACAAAAAACTAGCCGGGCGCGGTGGCGGGCGCCTGTAGTCCCAGCTACTCCGGAGGCTGAGGCAGGAGAATGGCGTGAACCCGGGAGGCGGAGCTTGCAGTGAGCTGAGATCCGGCCACTGCACTCCAGCCTGGGCGGCAGAGCGAGACTCCGTCTCAAAAAAAAAAAAAAAAAAAAGGAATCATATTCTATTGTATGGATGCACCAAGTTTTGTTGACGGACACTTGGGTTGTTTCCACCTTTTGGCTAGTGTGCAGAACCCTGCCATGACCATGAGTATGCAGATTTCTTTTGGAGTCTCTGCTTTCACTCTGGTTTCCTTTTGAAGCCTTATACAGCTTTGTTGTTGGCTGAAATGATAAGGCAGCAGCTGACCTGTCTCTAGCTTTCCCCATTACCTTGCTGAGGGTGTCTGATATGCAACTTTGTAACACCCTTTCAGGTGGGATCCACTATTTTCTTTTTACAAACAAGGACATTGAGGCTGATAATGGGCCTAGGGTCACCCAGCTTGGGAGGAACAGGACTATGGGTGGAACCCCCAGACTGATGTCAACTGAGTAGCTTCAGTTCTAGAAGTTCATCTCTCCTTAACTAGGATCAGAGTCAGAAACCTCCAAGGCAGAAGAGGTGGTAGACTTTTGAGGAATGTTTTGCTCAAAATGGGAAGGGAAGAGGAGATAATATTATTTATTTATTTTATTTTATTTTTATTTTTTATTTATTTGTTTTTTTTGAGACGGAGTCTCGTTCTGTCACCCAGCTGGAGTGCAATAGTGTGATCTCAGCTCACTGCAACCTCCGCCTCCCGGATTCAAGCCATTCTCCTGCCTCAGCCTTCTGAGTAGCTGGGACTACAGGCGCTCGCCACCACGCCCGGCTAATTTTTTGTATTTTTAGTAGAGACGGGGTTTCACTACGTTGGCCAGGCTGGTCTCGAACTCCTGACTTTGTGATCCACCCACCTTGGCCTCCCAAAGTGCTGGGATTACAGGCATGAGCCACCGTGCCTGGCCTTATTTATTTATTATTATTATTATTATTATTTTTTTTTTTTTTTTTTTTTTTTTTTTGAGACAGAGTCTCGCTCTGTCACCCAGGCTGTAGTGCAGAGGCGTGATCTCGGCTCACTGCAAGCTCCGCCTCCCGGGTTCACACCATTCTCCTGCCTCAGTCTCCCAAGTAGCTGGGACTACAAGTACCCGCCACCACGCCTGGCTAATTTTTTGTATTTTTAGTAGAGACGGGGTTTTACCGTGTTAGCCAGGATGGTCTCGATCTCCTGACCTCGTGATCCGCCTGCCTCGGCCTCCCAAAGTGCTAGGATTACAGGCGTGAGCCACTGCGCCAGGCCAATATTATTCATTTTTTATTTATTTATTTTTTGAGACAACGTCTCACTCTGTTCCCCAGGCTGGAGTGGAGTGCCAGGATCTCGGCTCACTGCACCCTTCACCTCCCAGGTTCAAGTGATTCTCCTGCCTCAGCCTCCCGAGTAGCTGGGATTACAGGCCTGTACCACCACACCCAGCTAATTTTTATATTTTTCTGAGAGGGTTTCACCGTGTTGGCCAGGCTGGTCTCGAACTCCTGACCTCAGGTGATCCACCGCCTCGGTCTCCCAAAGTGCTAGGATTACAGGCCTGAGCCACCGCGCCCAACAGAGGAGATAATATTAACAGTTGTGTTCACTTAGCAAAGAAGAGCTTATGATGTGCCATTTGCTTTATCTGTTTTACTCTTTTAAGCCTCATAAGCAGCCCTTAGCTGGGCATGGTGGCACATGCCTGTAATCCCAGCTACTTGGGAGGCTTAGGCAGGAGAATCGCTAGGAAGTGGTGGGTACTAGCATTCTCCCCATTTTGCAGAAGGGGAAACTGAGGTATAGAGAGGTTAAGCCACACAACTGAGGTTACACTGCTATAAAGTGATGGAACTGGGGTTTGAATCCAGGCTCTCTGGTCCCCAATTTAGCAGAGAGGAAGGCAGGAGAAGGGAAGACCAGGACAGGTGGGTGTGGGTGGAGGCAGGATGAGAGGAGACCTGCTGGGCAGAGTCTCAGGCTCAGAATATGGAGAAACCCTAGATCCTGAAACCCCAAATCACCCACTTCTGTGTTTCTTCTTCCATTGACAAAGAAAACGATGCCAGAAGAAGACCCGGCCACCTTGGATGATCACTCAGGCACCACTGCCACCCCCAGCAACTCCAGGACCCAGAAGAGACCCACTTCTACGTCCTCCTCGCCTGAGATCCCGGAATTCAGCACTTTCCGGGCCTGCCAGTGAGGCTGAGGTCTGGGGGCCCCCTCCTGTCTCCAGGCATTTGGGGACCTGAGGTCCTTCCAGCTACTTCTAGGGGGGCTCTGTCGGCTGCTTTCTCAGGGAATTGCACAGAGGAAAGGAAGGGGATTTTCATCACAGAGGAGTGGGAAAGGGAACACAGGCATGGGCCTGGCACTGGACAGACAACACCTTCAGCTCCTCAGGACCACCAGAGAAGATGTCAGGACCCCTTCTTGTCCCCCAGCTGGGCCATAAGAGGTCTCAGGTCTCTGCACACCCCTGGAATTCCTCCCTTCCCTGCTGGGTTTTTGAGCATAGGGTGCCCTTGGGTGTGTTGTGTGTCTGCCTGCTGGCTTGCTTAAGTTATTAATTATAACACGGGTCAAGGTGTTCCCAGGCCTCTATGGAGTGGAATCCTTCAAGCTGGGGACCTCTGGATCCCATGGTTGGATGGCTGGGGGGTGAGGCATGCCTGAATTCACCAAATTTGAAGCGTCTCTCAGGGGCAGTCAGGGTGGTGTATGCGGAAGCTCCTAGGGGTGTGGGGAGTGCAGCAGTGCCATGCCGGGGTCTCTGCAACAGTACTTGGATTAGAGGGTTTAGGAGGTGGAATGACAAGGGCGTAGGGGTGGAGGGACATGAAGGAGAATGAGGGCCCCTCGCAGTGGCTCACACCTATAATTCCAGCACTTTGGGAGGCCGAGGCAGGAGGATTGCTTGAGCCCAGGGGGTCGAGGCTGCAGTAAGCTGTGATGGCACCACTGCACTCCAGCTTGGGCAACACAGTGAGACCCTGTCTCAAAAAACAAAAGGGGGGCCGGGCGCGGTGGCTCAAGCCTGTAATCCCAGCACTTTGGGAGGCCGAGACGGGCGGATCACGAGCTCAGGAGATCGAGACCATTCTGGCGAACACGGTGAAACCCCGTCTCTACTAAAAAATACAAAAAAACTAGCCGGGCAAGGTGGCGGGCGCCTGTAGTCCCAGCTACTCGGGAGGCTGAGGCAGGAGAATGGCGTAAACCCAGGAGGCACAGCTTGCAGTGAGCTGAGATCCGGCCACTGCACTCCAGCCTGGGCGACAGAGCAAGACTCCGTCTCAAAAAAAAAAAAAAAAAACAGGCCGGGCGGCTGGGAGGCCGAGGCGGGTGGATCACGAGGTCAGGAGATCGAGACTATCCTGGCTAACATGGTGAAACCCCGTCTCTACTAAAAATACAAAAAAAAAAACCAGCCGGGCGTGGTGGCGGGCGCCTGTAGTCTCAGCTACTTGGGAGGCTGAGGCGGGAGAATGGCGTGAACCCGGGAGGCGGAGCTTGCAGTGAGCCGAGATCACGCCACTGCACTCCAGCCTGGGAGACACAGCGAGACTCCGTCTCAAAAAAAAAACGAAAAACAAAAAAACAAAAACAAAAGGGGCCGTGCACAGTGGCTCATGCTTGTAGTCTCAGCACTTTGGGAGGCTGAGACGGGCAGATCACCTGAAGTCAGGAGTTGAAGACCAGCCTGACCAACATGGTGAAACCTCGTCTCTACTAAAAATTAAAAAATTGCTGGGCGTCGCTACTAAAAATTAAAAAATGCCTGTAGTACCAGCTACTCGGGAGGCTGAGGCAGGAGAATCACTGGAACCCAGGAGGTGGACGTTGCAGTGAGCCGAGATGGAGCCATTGCATTGCAGCCTGGGCGACAGAGCGAGACTCCGTCTCAAAAAAAGAAAAAAAGAATGAGGCGTAAATGAGGTCTAGGGAAGAGTTAAAGCTGGGGCTGGGAAGTGGCCCAAGCCCACTGTATCGCCCAAAAGGGATGGAGTCACCCAAAATGAAGGGGGATGCGGAGAGAAGACGGGTTCGTGTGGTGGGAGAGGGGCCCTGCGCCTGGCCCGGCGGGACTCAGCAATGTTGGAGGAGGGGCTCAGAGGGGAGGAGGTCAAAGGATATCTTGTGCGAAAGGAGACAAACATTAAGGATTAAGAAGGGAGTGTGGGCAGAGATGATGGGGAAGGGAGGAGGATCGGTCGAATGTCGGGGAGGTGTCCTTTCAACCCGGCTCAGGTTGCGCCTGGAGGTCAGGGCTCATCGGAAATGGTCGGTGCGCGGGGCCGGGGTAAGAGGTTGGGGCCAAGGGGTGGGGGCGTGTCCCGGGCGCTGGCCACGCCTTTTCCCCCGCCCGTCCCCAGAGCGGGGCGCCTGACAAAGCGAGTCCGGGTGGGAGGGCGCGGACAGGTACGCGGGCGGGGCCTCGTTGCGGCTGGGCCCCGCCTCCCTGCGGGCTGCCTCACAAAGCCGGGAGGGCGCGAGGGGCGGGGCCCGGTCTCAGGGGCGTGTCCATGTCGGGGCAGGGAAGCCGCATCACGAAGCGCGGCTGCTCCTGCGGGGCGGGGCCCAGGGCGTGTTCGCGCGACCGAGCACCGCCCCCGCCATCCCAGCACCGCCTCACTCGAAAGCAGCCGTTAATGAGGCGCCAGCCTGGGGGCGGGGCCCAGTCTTCCGAGGGGCGTGTCCTCGCGCCCGAGCACCGCCCCCGACGTACCCTCCCGCCCCGCAGTTCCCGGGCGGTGGAGCCACCTCACAAAGCGGCGACCGTTCTCGCGGGGCGGGGCGAGGCCGGTCCCGCCCCACGGGGCGCCCTCTCGCTCGCTCACTAGCTCCCCGCACCGAGGGCGGCCAGCAGGGGGCGCTGCGCCACGGGGCCGGGTCGCGGCGACGGTGGCGGTGGCGGCGGCAGCGGCGGCGGTGAGGCGGCACGTGGCCGGCAGGCGGCGCTGCCCGGCTCGGCCTCGGCCTCGGCCTGCACGGCGGCGGCGGCAGCGGCGGCGGCAGCGGCGGCGGTAGCGGCGGCGGCAGCGGCGGCGGCCTGGGCCCGGGCGCAGCGGCGGCGGCGGCGGGGCCTGGAGCCGGATCTAAGATGGCAGCGGCGGCTGCGGCGGTGGGGCCGGGCGCGGGCGGCGCGGGGTCGGCGGTCCCGGGCGGCGCGGGGCCCTGCGCGGCCGTGTCGGTGTTCCCCGGCGCCCGCCTCCTCACCATCGGCGACGCGAACGGCGAGATCCAGCGGCACGCGGAGCAGCAGGCGCTGCGCCTCGAGGTGCGCGCTGGCCCGGACGCGGCGGGCATCGCCCTCTACAGCCGTGAGTACGGGGCCCCGGGGCGGGCGCAGGGCCGGGGCTGCGCACGAGGCCGGCCCGGGGCGGGGGCCGGCGGGGAGGGGCCCTGAGCGCGGGGGCCTGGCGTGGGGTCCCTGGGGCCGAGCCGGTGGCCCGCAGGGAGGGAGCGTGGAGGGCCGGTGCCAGGGGACAGAGAAAAGAGGGCGTGCTTGGTGGTTGGAGGGGCGAGGTGCCCAGAGTGAGCAGAGAAGCGCGAAATGGGGAGTGAGGGGCCAGAGATTTGGGAGGGATGGGTGGGCAGGAAGTGGGGGGCTCTGAGTGGAAGGGGAATTTGGAGGACGCCAGGCGTGGGGGGCTTAAGCGTGGGGGAGGGAGGCCCGGGGTGCGGGGGAGGTGGGTGTCTCGGGGGCGGGTGTGGCCGCCTCTGCAGGGAGGAGGGTGGGGCGTGGGCGGCCCGGGATCCCTCTGGGGACCCCCTGGATAGCTCAGGACGGTCGGAAAGTGTTCGCTGGTCTGTGGCGCCCGGGAGGACCGAGTTCCACCGCTGTGCGAGGCGTGGTGTTCAGGACCCCTGAGTGGGAAACTTAGGGACCTGAGGAGAGGGCCTATGCGAGGACGGTGGGAGACGCAGGATGAGCTCCTCGTGGAAACGTGGACGGGACGGGCCCCTTCCTGATGCCGGGCTTCGAAGCAAGGGGTAACAGCCTCCTCCCGTCTTCTTTTGGGGGATGTGAGAAGCTGGTTACATTTTCCGAAGCTGCTTTCAAAACTGACATTTCACTATGGGGGAAAGAAAATCACAAATGTGTTTGCCAGCACCCCCCACCCCCGCTCCCAGTCTTTGTAGTTCATTCTTCTTGTTACTCCTTTTCTTATCTGTTTTCTTTGATTCCTCGTTCACATTTTGCTACTCTGTGTCATTTGGCTTTGTCTCTCGGGGCTTCTTGCACTGATGCCCCGGGGAAC
The DNA here is from genome assembly GCF_043159975.1 of Macaca nemestrina. Taxonomy (NCBI): domain Eukaryota; kingdom Metazoa; phylum Chordata; class Mammalia; order Primates; family Cercopithecidae; genus Macaca; species Macaca nemestrina. The sequence continues at coordinate 10,336,201 of NC_092144.1, forward strand.
CCCTCAGGAGGCCTCTAGCTGGCTTGGGTCCCGTGTGAATTTTTTGCCACTTTGGGAACAGCCCGATTAAAGGAAAGCCCGAGGAGCAGTCCGTTCACACTGGGTTTTCCCTGCACCTCGACTTTGAAAACGTGGACTAAAGGAGTTGTGTCTGCCACCCGAGGGTGCCGTCCCTTTTTGCTGGGGCAGAGCCTGGGTCTTCTTGGCCCAGATGAGAAGAGGGGAAGGAGGGTATTTCAGAGTTCTAGGCAGACACTCAGCTCAGCAGAACCCCAGATCATAAGCAAAACCTATTCACTGGGCAAGCATTGGTGGCCAACTCTGTCCTGAACAGAACAAAGTGGTGCAGCGTTTCTAAAACTAGGGTCCCGGGGCTTAGCCTCAAAGGAGTTCCGGGAGAGTTGGCTATCATTTTTAAATAAACCTTTGAAAAATGTTTTTAGGACCAGGCGCGGTGGCTCAGCACTTTGGGAAGCTACGGTGGGAGGATCACTTGAGGTCAGGAGTTCGAGACCAGCTTGGCCAACATGGTGAAACCCCGTCTCTACTAAAAATACAAAACTTAGCCAGGCATGGTGGCGTGTAGTTCCAGCTACTTGGGAGGCAGAGGCAGGAGAATCACTTGAACCTGGGAGGCGGAGGTTGCAATGAGCTGAGATCATGCCATTGCACTCCAGCCTGGGAGACAGAGCAAGACTCCGTCTCAAAAAAAAAATTTTTTTTAGGAACAATTTTGGTTTTATAGATGTATTGGCAACATAGCGAGATGTTCTTATCATCTTACTCTTGGAGTAACATTTAGTGTTTGTGTTTGTGTTTTTGTTTTGTTGATACTCTTGAAAGTATTATTTGTTATTAAGACAGCACTTCTCTTTGAGAGGTAATTGGTAACTGAAACATTTTTTGTTATTAGAGACAAGGTTTCGCTATGTCACTGTGTTGCCCAGGCTGCTCTCCAACTTCTGAGCTCAAGTGATCTTCCTGCCTCCCAGAATGCTGGGATTACAGGTGTGAGCCACCCCACCTGACCGGAAACATTCATAAAAAGGAGAAAGTCCACATTCCTCAGAGATCCTCAGTCCCAGATGATATATCTTTAGGGGTCTGAAAGAATTTTTTTTCCCACTTTTTCCTTTTCTTTCTTTCTTTCTTTCTTTCTTTCTTTTTTTTTTTTTTTTTTTTTTTTTTTTGAGACAGGGCCTCACTCCATTGCTAAGACTGGAGTGCTGTGGTACAGTCTCAGCTCACTGCAGCCTTGACCTCCAGGGCTCAAGTGATCCTCATACCTCAGCCTCCCCAATAGCTGGGACCATAGGCGTGTGCCACAACCAGCTAATCTTTTGTATTTTTTGTAGAGAAAGGGTTTTCACTGTGTTGGCCAGGCCGGTATCAAACTCCTGGGCTCAAATGATCCTCCCTCCTTGGCCTCCCATAGTCCTGGAATTACAGGCGTCAGCCACCGCGCTGCCCCTCTTTATCCTTAAGTAACATTGGCATGGAGATAAAAAGCATGGGTTCTTGGCCAGGCATGGTGGCTCACACCTATAATCCCAGCACTTTGAGAGGTTGAGGCAGGCGAATCACTTGAGGTCAAGAGATTGAGACCAGCTTGGCCAACATGGCAAAACCTCATCTCTACTAAAAATACAAAAATTGGCCAGATGTGCTGGTGCCTGCGCCTGTGGTCCCAGCTACTCCAGAGGCTGAGGTGGGAGGATCACTTGAACCAGGGAAGCAGAGGTTACAGTGAACTGAGATCGCACCATTGCATGTCAGCCTGGGTGACAGAGCGAGATCCTGTCTCAAAAAAAAAAAAAAAAAAAAAAAAGCATGGGTTCTGGAGTTGGAGGTGATCAGTGCTGGGTGTATTAATTTCCCATGGCTGCCATAACAAATTATGACAAATTTATGGTTTAAGACAACAGGAATGGAGTCTCTCTCAGTTCATGGCCAGAAGTCTGAAATCACGGTACTGGCAGGGCCACACTCCCTGGGGAGGTTCTACGGGAAAATCCTTGCGTCTTCCAGATTCCAGTGGCTCCAACTGTTGCTTGATTTCCTTCAGAAAAACTCCAGTCTCTGCCTGTATCTTCACTCCTGTGTCTTGTGTCCTCTTCTTTCCTTTTTTTTTTTTTTTTTTTTTTTTGAGACGGAATCTTACTCTGTCACCCAGGCTGGAGTGCAGTGGTGCCACCTTGGCTCACTGCAAGCTCTGCCTCCCGGGTTCACATCATTCTCCTGCCTCAGCCTCCCAAGTAGCTGGGACCACGGGTGCCCGCCACCACGCCCAGCTAATTTTTTGTATTTTTAGTAGAAACGGGGTTTCACCGTGTTAGCCAGGATGGTCTCGATCTCCTGACCTCATGATCCACCCACCTCGGCCTCTCAAAGTGCTGGGATTACAGGCGTGAGCCACCGTGCCCGGCCCTTTTTCTTTTTAAGTGAGATGGAGTCTCACTCTGTTATAGGCTGGTCTCGAACTCCTAGGCTCAAGTGATCCTCCCACCTCAGCTGTTCTTTTCTTTTCTTTTTTTTTTTTCTTTTTTTGAGACGGAGTCTGGCTCTGTTGCCCAGGCTGGAATGCAGTGGCGCGATCTCGGCTCACTGCAAGCTCCATCTCCTGGGTTCACGTCATTCTCCTGCCTCAGCCTCCTGAGTAGCTGGGACTACAGGCGCCCGCCACCACGCCCGGCTAATTCTTTGTATTTTTAGTAGAGAGGGCATTTCACCATGTTAGCCAGGATGGTCTTGATCTCCTGACCTCGTGATCCGCCCACCTTGGCCTCCCAGAGTGCTGGGATTACAGGCGTGAGCCACTGCGCCCGGCCCCAGCTGTTCTTTTTTTATAAGGACGTTGGGGATTGGATTTAGGGCCCACTTATATCTAGGATGATCTCATCTCAAGATCCTTATCTGCAAAGACCCTATTTCCTAATAAGGTCACCTTCACAGATTCCAGGGGTTACAACTTGGATGTCTGTCTTTTTTCTTTTTTCTTTTTCTTTTTTCTTTTTTTTTGAGATGGAATTTTGCTCTTGTTGCCCAGGCTGGGGTGCAGTGGCGCGATCTTGGCTCACTGCAACCTCCACCTCCCAGATTCGAGTGATTCGCCTGCCTTGGCCTCCCAAAGTCCTGGGATTATAGGAATTAGAGGCATGCACCACCATGCACAGTTAATTTTTTTTGTATTTTTAGTAGAGACAGGGTTTCTCCATGTTGGTCAGGCTGGTCTCGAACTCCTGACCTCAGGTGATCCGCCCACCTCGGCCTCCCAAAGTTCTGGGATTACAGGCGTGAGCCACTGCCACCAGCCTCACGCATGGTTGATTTTTAAGTTTCTTCTAGCGATGGGGGTCTCACTATTTTGCCCAAGCTGGTCTTGAACTCCTGGGCTCAAGCAGTCCTCCTGCCTTGGCCTCCCAAAGTGCTAGGATTACAGACGTGAGCCACTGTGCCTAGCCAATAAACATTTGTGTCCATGTTACTGACAGCAGTGTTCATTGGTGTGGCATGGGAATGAGCTAGCTTTTCTAGAAGGAGCCCCGTATGCTCCAGGGCTGCCCCACTGTCTTGGCTCACCGGCCATGGGAGGGACTCCTGTACCTAACATAGGAGGTCCAGGAGAGGCATGTGATGAGGAGGACTTCCAGCCCCGTTCCTTGATGTCTGCACCCTCCAGGGGAAGGATGACAGCTGCAGAAGGGTCTGTATCAGTCACTCTGTAGTGAACAGTTACCCTACCCAGCCCTTCTTGCCATCTGAAGTCACCCTGGCCTACGTCCATGAGATTGGCCAAATGGCAGCTACCAACACCAGGCCATTTTCCCTGGGCAGAGGGGGAGGCCCTTTGGCGTGTTCTTCCTGGGCTTCAGGAAGCTTTGGCATGGCCTCTGGAGTTCCTGGGCATAGGCTGCCCTCCCTTGGAAAGGAGGCAGTTTCTCAGGGAGGGGTGCCGGGAAAGAGAACAGAACAAACTCTCGCTTCCCCAGCCCCGTGGCGCTCTTTCTGGAAATGACTGTGTTAGTTTTCTTTCTTGGTCAGCACGAGTCAGTGTGGCCGGTTCTCAGGACTCTCCCATCCCCTTGGCTAAGAAGCTTACACAGCAGCCTGGGCTCTGTCAGGGGTCAACTTCAGTTTGTGGGGGGCTGCCAGGGGGTGGAAAGTTCAGAGAAAAACCCTTTGTCCAAAGAAGGTGAAGAATGGCCTGCTGTCACTGAACCGGGGACCCTTGTGACTTCCTTTGGTTACACTCCTGGGATCCCCCTGGCAGCTGGGGGACAGAGAAAGTTAGTAACCCCAGAAAGGCATTTGTGTTTCAGTGGTGCCTGCATGTTGCTAATGGATATTGTCATTTATTGAGCATTTACCATGTACCAGACTGTACATAAACTTGTGCTGACTCAAAATGCTTGACCTTGGGGGCAGCTAGGGAAAGGGCAGTGGTGTAAATTAGGCCTATAGGCCAAATTGAGCCTGCGGCCCATTTTTAATCTGTGTTTGTATTTTATTATTGAGACAGAGTCTCACTGTGTTGCCCAGGCTGGAGTGCAATGGCATGGTCTTGGCTCACTGTAACCTCCACCTCCCAGGTCCAAACGATTCTCATGCCTCAGCCTCCTGAGTAGCTGGGATTACAAGCCTGTGCCACCATGCCTGGCTAATTTTTGTATTTTTAGTAGAGATGGGGTTTCACCATCTTGGCCAGGCTGGCCTCAAACTCCTGACCTCAAGTAATCTGCCTGCCTCAGCCCCCCCAAATGCTGGGATGGGATTACAGGTGCGAGCCACCACTCCCAGCCTGTATTTATTTATTTATTTATTTATTTATTTATTTATTTATTTATTTATTTTGAGATGGAGTCTTGCTCTGTCGCCCAGGCTGGAATGCAGTGGCACGATCTCGGCTCACTGCAACCTCTGCCTCCCAGGTTCAAGCGATTCTCCTGTCTCAGCCTCCCGATTAGCTGGGATTACAGGCGCATGCTGCCATGCCCGGCTAATTTTTTGTATTTTAGTAGCTCACTGCAGCCTCTGACTCCTGGGCTCAAGTGATCCTCTGGCCTCAGCCTCCCAAGTAGCTGGGACTACAAGCACATGCCACCACCCTTGGCTAATTTAAGCAATTGCCTTAATTGGCTAAATTAAGACAGGGTCTTGCTGTGTTTCCCAGGCTGGCCCTGAACCCCTGACCTCAAACCATCCTCCTCCTGCCTGAGCCTCAGAAGTAGCTGGGATTATAGTCACGAACCACTGTGCCCGGTGTGGCCTATTTTTATACAAAGCTAAGAAAGGCGTTTACGTTTTTTGAGAGATTGATTTGGGGAAAAAAAACTAAAACCCAATCCACAAACAACGATATTCAATTGAGACCACAGTGTTCTGCAAAACCTGAAATATTTACTCACTGGCCCAAGGCAGGGAAAGCTTGTAGCCCCCTGGGTTAAATGAATGAGGCAGGCAGGAGTTGGGGTCTGTGGGGAGCTTGGCCCCAACCAAAAGAGAAACCAGAACATCCTTTGTTTGGGGTGCAAAGGGTCCCACTCGCTCAGGCCGAATAGAGCACACTTCTGAACTGTGTGAGCCCCTTGTGCCAGTTGTGGCGCTTACTGTATGTTACCACTTATAACAAAAAGAGTTCTGCGAGGTCAGAGACGCCAACCCCATTTTACTAGTGGAAAAACAGAAATGAAAGAACTTGACTGGCCAAAGTGATGTGGTTGGCAGGCAGCAGAGATGGCTTTGGCATTCAGGGCGACTGGATGCCCACCTGAACTGCATATATAAGTGGGTCAGTGACTGGAAAGGTGATCAGGATTCCGTTTATCTGTTCACCACAAAGACCCAAAGTAGCAAAGGCTTAAACACGATGACATTTTATTTTCTGTGGTCTCATGCTAAAGTGTGAAGATTGGCAGGTGCCAGAGTCTCCTGGGCTCTTGGAAGTTCCCAGATCCAGGTCCTCCACTTTTTTTTTTTTTTTTTTTTTAAGGTGGTGTCTCGCTCTGTCACCCAGGCTGCAGTGCAGTGGCACGATCTCGGCTCACTGCAACCTCTGCCTCCCGAGTTCAAGCGATTCTCCTGCCTCCGCCACCCAGGTAGCTGGGACTACAGGCATGTGCCACCACGCCTGGCTAATTTTTGTATTTTTAGTAGAGACGGGGTATCGCCATGTTGGCCAGGCTGTTCTCAAACTCCTGACCTCAGGCAGTCCACCCACCTCGGCTTCCCAAAGTGCTAGGATTACAGGCCACTGCCCCGGGCCATCCTCCACCATTCTTAAGGTGAGGTCTTGTCCTCATGTTTCAGCATAGCTGCTGGAGTCCTGCCATTACACCGTGGCTTCCAGACAGCAGGACACAGGAAGGGACAAAGGAGAAAGGGTGCAAAGGTCACATCCAGGTGTTTAAGAAAGGTTCCCGGTAGCTGATGCAAGGTGGTTCTGCTTTCATTTTGTTGGCTAGAAGGTAGTCACATGACCACTGCCAGTTGCAAGGGATCCTGGGAAATGTAGTTTTCCGTCTGAGCGGCCATGTGCTCAGCTGAATTTAGGGTTCCAGTTTCCATGGACAAAGGGAGAACATACAGGGAGTCACCTTGGCCACAGTGGGTAGGATCTGGACCTGGCCAGAATGTTGGGAAGGACGTTTCTGGAGAGGTTATGGAGAGGTGCTCGAGTGGGCCAGGGCTGGAGACAGCCACCTGGCTTGGAGCACAGGGTCCCCTGTGAGGAGTGTAGGGGCTATAAGTAGAAACAGGGCTGGGTCTAAATCGAGGATTTTTTTGGTTTTTTTTTGGAGATGGATTCCCACCCTGTCACCCAGGCTGGAGTGCAGTGGCTCAGTCTCATCTCACTGCAACCTCTAGCCCCCCAGGTTCAAACCATTCTCCTGCCTCAGACTCCCGAGTAGCTAGGATTACAAGTGCGTGCAACCACACCCAGATAATTTTTGTATTTTTAGTAGACACGGGGGTCTCACCCTTTTGGCCAGTCTGGTCTTGAACTTAAGTGATCCGCCCGCCTTGGCCTCCCAAAGACCTGGGATTACCAGCATGAGCCACTGCGCCCAGCCTCAGGTGAAATCTTTTTTTTTTTTTTTTTTTTTTGAGACGGAGTCTCGCTCTGTAGCCCAGGCTGGAGTGCAGTGGCCGGATCTCAGCTCACTGCAAGCTCCGCCTCCCGGGTTCACGCCATTCTCCGGCCTCAGCCTCCCGAGTAGCTGGGACTACAGGCGCTGCCACCTCGCCCGGCTATTTTTTGTATTTCTTAGTAGAGACGGGGTTTCACCGTGTTAGCCAGGATGGTCTCGATCTCCTGACCTTGTGATCCGCCCATCTCGGCCTCCCAAAGTGCTGGGATTACAGGCTTGAGCCACCGCGCCCGGCCTCAGGTGAAATCTTAATGGAAAGTGGCCAGTGCTGTGAGCAGCTCCTGGTCACCACGCGCTGGCCCTCTGTGTGGGGGGTCTGGATGAGATGGGAGGGCAAGGCCTTTCAACAGAAGCTGGAGTGTGGTGTGAACTTGCTGATGACTTTGAGATGCCAGGCCTCACACACCTCAGAGCCAGTTGGATTTAGCAGGTGGAGAGGCTCAGGAAGATCTGTGGCAGCTGTGTCTCCTTTCTGCGGAAACCTGCTCTGCTTCTAAGGTCTGCCGGAGAACCTGGGAGGTGGTGAGTTTGCAGAGACATCCGGGGAGGCAGCCACGTAAGCAGGGGCAGGATGGAGGGCACACCTGGCTGCTCGAGGTGGTGAGTTGAGGCTGGGAGGGGCTTCCATCAGTTCCGTCAGCTCAGAGCTAGCACTTTTTTCTTCTTCTTCTTTTGAGACAGGGTCTTGCTGTGTCATCCAGGCTGGAGTGCAGTCACACGATCATAGCTCACTGCAGCCTTGAACACCCAGCCTCAAGGGATTCTCCCACTCTCAGCCTCTCTACAGGCTGGGACCACAGGCGCGCATCACCGTGCCTGGCTAATTTTTTTTTTTTTTTTTTTTTTTTTGTAGAGACAGGGTGTCACTATGTTGCTCAGGCTGATGTGAAATTCCTGGGCTCAAGCGATTCTCCTACCTTGGCCCCCAGAAAGCTGGGATTACAGCTGTGAGTCATGGTACCTGCAGCTCCAGAGCTCAGATTCTTAATCTGGTCTGTGGGTGGCCCCTGGGGGAGGTCCCATGAGCCCTTCACAATTGGACACAGTTTTGCAAAGGGGTAAAAGGACAAGAATCGGTGGCTGTGACCTTGGATGAGCCTCTGAGCTTCACTTTCCCTCCCTGAAAGGGGGTGACAGTGGCACCTCCCTGGAGGTTTCCGTGGAGGGGAGGAAACACATGTAAAATGCTTCACCCCAGTTGGGCACAGAGGCTCATGCCTGTAATCCCAGACTTTGGGAGGCCGAGGCAGGAGGGTGGTTTGAGTCCAGGAATTTACCACCAGCCGGGGCAACACAGTGAAACTGTATCTCTTAAAAAATAATTTAAGAAACTTTAGCCAGCATGGTGGCACATGCCTGTAGTCCCAGCTACTCCAGAGACTGAGGCAGGAGGATTGCTTGAGCCCAGAAGCTTGAGGCTACAGTGAGCCATAATCGCACCACTGCACTCCATCCCCGGAAACAGAGCAAGGCCTTGTCTCTAAAAAAAAATGCTGCTTGCTTGATGACTTATGATATATAAAAAGGAAGAAAAAGGGCCGGGCGCGGTGGCTCACGCCTGTAATCCCAGCACTTTGGGAGGCCGAGGCGGGTGGATCACGAGGTCAGGAGATCGAGACCATCCTGGCTAACACCGTGAAACCCCGTCTCTACTAAAAACACAAAAAATTAGCCGGGCGAGGTGGCGGGCGCCTGTAGTCCCAGCTACTCAGGAGGCTGAGGCGGGAGAATGGCGTGAACCCGGGAGGCGGAGCTTGCAGTGAGCTGAGATCCGGCCACTGCATTCCAGCCTGGGCGACTGAGTGAGAATCCGTCTCAAAAAAAAAAAAGAAGAAAAAAAAGAAAAGCTTTGCCCTGAGTGCCTGGCCCCAAGTAAGCGCTCTATAAACTGACCATGGTGTAGCTGTGGATTCTCTGCACATTTTTCTGCGCAGAACCTTCCCTGGTTGCGGTCAGCTTCTCAGAGGGATCTGTGACTGAGAAAGGATACCAGTCCCTGGAGGACAGCACCATATTAGGGAGTGAAGACTGCCCCGGCTGGTAAGGGATTGGGGGACTTTCTGTGCAGGGCCGGGACACCTCTCTGGGGACAGGTGAGAAGCTTTGAAAGGGCAGGAAGGAGAGGTCAGCAAGGTCAGATGCTGTGAGGGGTCAGAGTGGGAGCCAAGGGGCGGTCACTGGATTTCTGATCAGGAGGTCACAGGTGACCTCAGAGAGCAGCCTCCTGGAGGGCTGGGGTGGGGGAGGGGCCAGCCAGATGGCAGGTCTTAGGTGAGGTGACAGTGGAGCTGCAGAGAGAGCAGGGGGGACGGCGACCTTTCCCAGCCCACTGAGACCCACCCTTTCAGTCATTCAGCCAGAAACATGTAGCGAAAGTGGACTCGCTGGTCTCCATAGCGTGGTAGCTCCCATCCAGCCAGCTTTAAATGGTCAGCAGAAATTCACCGAGCATCTGCTGTGCACCAGTTACTGTTTTAGGAGCCCAGGAATGTGGTGACACCCAAGATAAACACAAGGTCCCACATTTGCGGGCCTGGGGACATTGCATGAGGAGCACTAAATCAGCAATCACTTAAAGTGAGCGGAGGGACTCCAGGATGCTGGAGGAGGGGCTCTGCTTAGAGGGAGGCTGAGGGCAGGGTGGTGCTTGTGGTAAGAGCACTAGCAGGGGCCAGCTGGCAAGTCCTGACCCACTCGTTAGCATCCCGATGACCACTTTGTGCCTCAGTTTCCTTGGCTGTCAGTTGTGGATCTTGACAGTCTACCTCAGAGGGTTGCTGTGAGTGCTGAGCTGATAGAAGTAAAGTGCTTAAAATAGCGTCTGGCACTGCAGGAGGGAAGACCTGCTCTGGGAATGAACTTGTGGGCCTGGCATGGCCAAGGGCACGCAGTGAGGGGGATGGGGAGGCAAGGGACGCCTGTGATGGAGGCTGGGCTCCAGCCGTGCTCCAGCCCGCTGTGCTTTCCTGGCAGGGCAATCATGGGCAAATGCCTCAGTGTCCCTGAACCCCAGCTTCCTTATTGGTGGGAGGATTCGGTGAGTGGCTTCCCCTGTGAAAAGCCAGAGTAGACATCTGCCTGGACTGTATGTGCCCAAGTCAGACACAGCACCCCAGTCTCCAGCGCACTCTCAGTCTTTTTTTTTTTTTTCCTTTTTTTTGAGATGGAGTCTCGCTCTGTCGTCCAGGCTGGAGTGTGGTGGTGCAATCTCGGCTCACTGCAAACTCCGCCTCCAGGGTTCACGCCATTCTCTTGCCTCAGCCTCCCGAATAGCTGGGACTACAGTTGCCTGCCACCACGCCCAGTTAATTTTTTTGTATTTTTAATAGAGACAGGGTTTCCCTATGTTAGCCAGGATGGTCTCGATCTCCTGACCTTGTGATCCACCCTCCTCGGCCTCCCAAAGCGCTGGGATCACAAGCATGAGCCACCGCGGCCAGCCTAGTGGACCAATTTCTGCTCACTGCAACCTCCGCCTCCTGGGTTCAAGCGATTCTCGTGCCTCAGCCTCCCGAGTTGCTGGGACTACAGGCGTGTGACACCATGCCCGGCTAATTTTTGTGTTTTTAGTAGAGACGGGGTTTCACCATGTTAGCCAGGCTAGCCTCGAACTCCTGACCTCAAGTGGATACACCTGTCTTGGCCTCCCAAAGTGCTGGGATTACAGACATGAGCCACCATGCCCGACCTCAGTCTTGGGGAGCAGAGAGAAGGCAGACAGAGAACCCCATCGCCTCTGCTGGGGAAGTGGCCCAGGGAAAAATTGAAGAGAATGGCAGCTAAGGAGAGGTAGGGGAGAGGTTGGCCTGGTCAGAGAGAGGTGAGCTGCAAAGGTGGAGGACCCAGGGGCCTGCAGGGTCTCTGGTCAGCCCTGCTGCTCTCTGCCTTTCCTGGCTGGAGTGCGGTCCCTGGCTGCCCAGCACTCTCTGGGTTAGAGGCTGCAGGCGGTCCTGATTAGCATACATGGGAGCCTTACCTTGGCGTGACCTTGCGACCTTGTCCAAAAACTGGTTCTTCCTTCAGTTTTCTCCCGTTAAATGGAGGGGGCTTTTGAGGATTGGCCCATACCCAACATAGGTGAATCCTTGGTCTCCTAAGCCTGCTATGTGGCCTGGAAGAGAAGATGTATCCCAGGGCGGCCAGCTGTTGGGGTAGATAGGACACAGACTAGCCTTGGGGCTCCTGCCCGAGACCCCCTCGTCCCAGTGATTGAGGAGGAGTCCCTTTCCCCCGTGTGGTTTATCTGTCCCAGGGGCCTTCTCCGGCACCTTGCGGATCTGCTTCCTGATCTCACTCTAGTGACCTGCTTGGGGAGCTTCACAATTCAGTCTCAAGAGTCGTGCAGGGTGGACTCTCAGCAGCCTCCAGATCTGCCCAGAAAATCCACGGTGCCTGCCCTGCCACTTTTTTGTCTGGTTTAAGAGACAGGGTCTTGCTGTGTTCCCCAGGCTGGAGTGCACTGATGTGATCATAGCTCACTGTTAGCCTTTAAATCCTGGGCTTAAGCAATCCTCCTGCCTTAGCCTCCCGAGTAGCTGGGGCTACAAGTATGCGCCACCACGGCTGGCTAATTTTTTAAAAAAATTGGCTGAGTGTGGTGGCTCACACCTATAATCCCAGCACTTTGGGAGGCTGAGGCAGGTGAATCCCTTGAGGTCAGGAGTTCAAGACCAGCCTGGCCAACATGGTGAAACCCCCGCCTCTACTAAAAATACAAAAATTAGCTGGGTATGGTGGCATGTGCCTATAATCCCAGCTACTCGGGAGGCTGAGGCAGGAGAATCTCTTGAACCCAGGAGATGGAGGTTGTGGTGACCCGAGATCATGCCATTGCACTCCAGCCTGGGCAACAAGAGCAAAACTCCATCCAAAAAAAAAAAATGTAGAGATGGGGTCTCAGTATGTTGTCCAGGCTGGTCTCAAACTCCTGGACATAAGCAATCCTCCCCTCTTTGGCCTCCCAAAGATCTAGGATTACAGGCCTGAGTCACTGTGCCCAGCCTAACCTGCCGCTTTGACACTACACCGCTGTGACTTTTGGTTGAGGAATCTGGAGTCCGTAATTGCCCCCCTCACCCTGTACCTGCCTTTTGTTCCCTGAAAAACAGTTACATGAAGGAAATGGAGAACAGGCCTAACCCAGGACTGAAGGAGTTGGGTCTGGAGATTCTGGGCCCCTCCTGTGTCTCCTCTGGTATAGATTCTCTGCATCACTTCTTTATTTTATTGTTTTATTTTTATTATTATTATTTTTTTGAGACAGAGTCTTGCTCTGTCCCCCAGGCTGGAGTGCAGTAGCGTGATCTTGGCTCACTGCAACCTCCGCCTCCCAGGTTCAAGTGATTCTCCTGCCTGAGCCTCCCAAGTAGCTGGGATCACAGACACGCGCCACCACGCCCGCCTAATATTTGGATTTTTAGTAGAGATGGGGTTTCACCATGTTGGCCAGGCTGGTCTCAAACTCCTGACCTCAGATGATCCACCCGCCTCGGCCTCCCAAAGTGCTGGGATTACAGACGTGAGCCACCACGCCCGGCCGCTTATTTATTTTAATCATTGTTTAGTCAGTACACAGACGCCCAGGCCTTAGTTGTTCTGTTTGAGGCTTCTGACAATTATGGACACTCACGTCACCACCACCCAAAGCCAGACATGGAACTTGTTCCCCTCTGGGTAGGTTTTGTTCAGTGGGACAGCCCCTCTTTCCCTGTCTGTTCCTCTCATCGTTTGTCCCCTGCTGCCAGGTGGGGCATTCTTGTAAACAGGTCCAGACTTGTTTGGGGGTCTCTGTGCCCCCCGACCCCTGCCAGGAGAACCCCCTTTTATTCTTCCTTTTTGTCTGTCTCTTTAAAGCTATTCATTAGCCTTGGCAGGCGCGGGTCTGAGCTGTTTTTCTTTAAGTCGTTGGCAGGTCTTTCTCCCGATAATTGTGTTCTCGGAGCCGGGGGTTCATTTTGCCGGATGTGTTACACATGTGCAAGCATCGTGGTTTTACGTATAGAAAACCTGCCTGGCGGTGTGGGCATGGGTGCTTCTCTGGCGAGGACTGCCCCTGGCCAATCAGTGCTCTCATGAAAGCGGGATGCTCTTGTTACCCATCCTGGGCTGGGGGCATTTGAATAAATAATCAAAGACTGGGGGACCTCGTGCAGACTGAGGAGGGACATTCCAGAGAATTTGCCACATTCTTCCTTGAACAGGACAGGAAGGCGAAGATAGGCTGGAGCTTCCAGATTTCCATCCTGTGACCTTGAGGGACCCTCCGAAGGAGCCTGGCTCTGCCTCTGAGCCCTGGAGCCCCTAGATAGGGGGTGATGGGATGCTCGGTTCTCAGTCCCCCTCACACACTCCAAGTCCTGCTTATTGGTGCTGCCAGGCACTACCATAGCTAACGTTTGCTGAGCACGAGTGACAAGCCAGGCAGGGCTGGTTCCAGGAGCTTCATGTTCACTGACTGGTTTTGCTATCAGGACAGCCCCCCACAGGGAGCCGCAGCAGCTACAGCTCACTCCCTCATTTATTTATTTATTTATTTATTTATTTATTTATTTATTTATTTATTTATTTTTCTCTGTCTCTCTCTCTTTCTTTCCTTCCTTCCTTTCTTTCCTTTCTTTCTTTCTTTCTTTTTTTTTTTTCAGACAGGGTCTTGCTGTGTTGCCCAGGCTGGAGTGCAGTGGTGTGAACACAGCTCACTGCAACCACAACCTCCCAGGCTCAGTTGATCCTCCTACCTCAGCCTCCTGAGTATCTGGGACTGCAGGTGCCCCCACACCTGGCTAATTTTTTTTATTTTTTTTTTATTTTTTTTGAGATGGAGTTTCACTCTTGTTGCCCAGGCTGGAGTGCAATGGTGCCATCTCGGCTCACCACCACCTCCGCCTCCCGGGTTCAAGTGATTCTCCTGCCTCAGCCTCCCCAGTAGCTGGGATTACAGGCATGCACCACGACGCCCGGCTAATTTTGTATTTTTAGTAGAGATGGGGTTTTTCCATGTTGGTTGGTCTGATTTCGAATTCCTGACCTCAGGTGATCCGCCCACCTCAGCCTCCCAGCCTGTAGCTGGGATTACAGGCGTGAGCCACTGTGCCCGGCCTAATTTTGGTATTTCTTGTAGAGATGGGGTCTCACTATGTTGCCTAGGATGCTCTCCAACTCCTGGGCTCACACAGTCCTCCCACCTCGACCACCTAAAGTGCTGGGATTACAGACATGAGTCACCATGCCCCGCCCACTCCCTCATTTTTATCTTTTATCTTTTTTTTAAATCTTTTTTTTTTTTTTTTTTTTTTTAAGAGATGAGGGCCAGGCGCGATGGCTCACACCTGTAATTCCAGCACTTTGGGAGGCCGAGGCAGGTGGATCACAAGGTTGGGAGTTCAAGACCAGCCTGGCCAAGATGGTGAAACCCCATCTCTACTAAAAAAATACAAAAAAATGGCCGGGCGCGGTGGCTCAAGCCTGTAATCCCAGCACTTTGGGAGGCCGAGACGGGTGGATCACGAGGTCAGGAGATCGAGACCATCCTGGCTAATATGGTGAAACCCCGTCTCTACTAAAAATACAAAAAACTAGCCGGGCAAGGTGGTGGGCGCCTGTAGTCCCAGCTACTCGGAGGCTGAGGCAGGAGAATGGCGTAAACCCGGGAGGCGGAGCTTGCAGTGAGCTGAGATCCGGCCACTGCACTCCAGCCTGGGCGACAAAGCGAGACTCGGTCTCAAAAAAAAAAAAAAAAAAAAAAAAAAAAATTTAGCCAGGTGCAGTGGCAGGCACCTGTAATCCCAGCTACTCGGGAGTCTGAGGTAGGAGAATCACTTAAACCCGGGCGGCGGAGGTTGCAGTGAGCCAAGATCGCTCCACTGCACTCCAGCCTGGGTGATAGAATGAGATTCCATCTCAAAAAAAAAAAAAAAAGAAAGAAAAAGAAAAAAATATATATATGGGGTCACAATATTTTGCCCAGGCTGGTCTCAAACTCCTGGCTTCAAATGATCCTCCTGCCTCAGTGTCCCGAGGAGCTGGGACTCCAGGGGGGCGCCACCATGCCCAGCTCACTCCCTAATTTTTATAAGAGGAAACTGAGGCACTAAAATTTTGGTGGCAGAGTTGGGATGTGAACCCCGGTTTGGCCCTGAGCCTTTCACTTGGCCATCAGCCCTGCAGCCCCTCCTGCCACTTTTCCCAGTCTCTGACTCCTCCACAGGGCAGCGCAAGGCCATGGAGGAAGTGCCTGTCCAAGGCTCACCCCTGCTCCTGGTCCTTGTCCTGTATCACCGTGTTGGCCATGGTGACCTCTTCCAGAGCTCACCAAAGCCAGTCTCCCGTCTGCCCCGGTTCCTGCCTTGTGTCTGATTTCTTTGTGGCGTCGGTAGTGTCTGCCCCCTCGGCTGTGCCACATCTGGAATCACATCTGGTGAAGCAGCCTGCAGGTCCTGGGGCGGAAGGTGGCCTCCTAACCCAAACATACTGTTCTCTGAGCCTCGGTGGGGCCAGAAGGGCTCCTGGACGCCCTGGGGCCTGGCAGAGGCCCTTCCTGCAGCTTTGTGGCCCAGGACATCCTGTTTCTCTGGCTGATGGTCAAAACCTTTCCTTATTCTTTATTTTTTTTAATCTTTTACTTTTTGTAGAAACGGGGTCTCGCTTTGTCACCCAGTCTGGTCTCAAACTTGTGGTCCCAAGTCATCTCTCTGCCTCGGCCTCCCAAAGCACTGGGATTACAGGCATGTGCCAGCGTGCTCTGACTCAGACTCTTTCAAGATGTGCGCTAGGCAGGGACTTCAAGTGGGCCTCAGCCCAGGGCAGCTTCTCCGTGACCCAACTGCAATTTCCTCCACTGGAGGCTGCCTCTGCCCCAGCCTCTCTGGAGCGCCCGCCTGCACCCCCTCCTCTGGGTGAGGCCCTTTGACCCGCCTGAAGGCAGGCAGCAGCCCAGCTTGCTGCACTGAGCTCTCTGTCCTTGACAATGAAAGCCAGGGTGTGGAGGGTCCCAGTCGCTCTGGGAGACGATCCCCCTCAGCAACCTGGGGTTTTCTTGCTGCTCCATGACACGCCTCATTCAACCCTACCTTCCAGGCCACTGTGGGTGTCCTCTCTGCAAAGGGCTTCTCCTGCTGGCCTAGTCCCCGTAGAGAGCTGTGGCCCAGCTCCTGCCAAGTGTCACAATGTGACGGACCCTTTTAGCGCCAGGCAGCAGGCTCCATTGCCTCCTTGTAGTGGTGAGGCTCAGGGGTCAACTAGCCTGGCCTGGCATTGCCCAGGCCCACAGCATAGGTAGAACCTGGTCCCCTGAGCCTGGCCCCCAGTACCTCCCGACTGGACTCTGCGGAGACTGGGATGGAGTTTGGCTGTCTTTGGACCAGCGTCTGGGTCCCCAGCTGAGCCACCTGGAGCCTGTCATCGCTCTGTTCCTTGGTTTCCCCTCTTAAAAATAGGACTAAGGTCAACCTGGAGGGTGGTTTGAGCACTAACCAAGGCCTTGCATAGCCAACACCTAGGAGTGCTTCCTGGGGCTCCATAAATCACAGCTTCAAAGTCTTGGCCCACGGGAGAAGAAAGACTGGGTGAGCTGGCCCAGCAGACAGCGTGTGGAGCAAGGGGACTGGTGCAGGCCGGTTTTGTGGCTTTGCACTGTGACCCCCCCAAACAACCCCGTGCTTTTCATAATTATCCGCTAAGCTCCTGCGCTTTCTGGGGCTGTGGAACCCCAGCTCACATCTGCTGTCTCTTTTGTAGTGCACAAAGCCCCGGCAGTGGCAGCTGATTAGCATGGATGCCGGAGACATTTGCATGTAATAGCTCCCAATGAAGGGGGTGCCCTGTGTCTTTTTCAGAAAAGCCAAGCTCTTTCTTTGTCTTGGCCTTCTATTCCTGGGGTAGCCCTTCGCACACCCCGCAACAGAAGGGACTGTCGCCTGCAGGCCAGGACTGTCAGCCCCTGAAGGTGGAGCTTGGGGACCAGCCTTTAGAGGGAGCCCCCTACTGAGTGCCCCCCAGGCCTTTGACTCAATAATCTCCACAGTGATTTATGAGGTTTGGGTGTCCTCAGTTCAGGGGGCTTTCTCCAGAGCCCACCTAGATGGGGCGCGCATTGAGTGCTCCATCTCCTGAGATCTGACCTGGCAGCCCAGGGCAGGGAGAAAGGGCAGCTGCCCCAAATAGTGCTTGGGGGCACCATGGAGGCCTTGGCCTACCTGAGATGCCAACAGGACACCCGTAGACACCTCTCTCCCCTAGGTGGCCGCCTCTTAACCCTGCCCACACGCCTCCCAGCGTGTTGTCACTGCGCAATTTCAGAATTTTTTTTTTTGAGACGGAGTCTCGCTCTGTAGCCTAGGCTGGAGTGCAGTGGCACAATCTCGGCTTGGTGCAAGCTCTGCCTCCCCAGTTCAAGGGATTCTTCCACCTCAGCCTCCCGAGTAGCTGGGACTACAGGTGTGCGCCACCACGCCTGGCTAATTTTTTTTTGTATTTTTAGTAGAGACAGGGTTTCTCCATGTTGGCCAGGCTGGTCTCGAACTCCTGGCCTCAGATGTTCCCGAAGTGCAGGGATTACAGGTGTGAGCCACTGCACCCAGCCTAAAAATTAGTTTTGTGTGGTAGTACATACCTGTGGTCCCAGCTACTTTGTTTTATTTATGTATGTATACACATATATACACACACATATATGTACACATACATGCATATATACACATATGTATACCTATGCATACACACATACACATATATATACACACACACACATATATATATATGTATTTTTTTTTCCCCTGGTATAGCTCTATTCTACCTGAAGTCCCAGCTGCTTAGGAGGCGGAGGTGGGTGGATTGCTTCTTGAGCGCAGGAGGTCGAGGCTGCAGTGTGCTGTGACTGGGCAGGCCATTGCACTCCAGCCTGGGTGACAGAGGGAGACCAAAAATGAGGAGTGTTCCCAAGCAGCATGTGAAGCTGATTCTCTGTCAGCCACGTGCCAGATGGGTTGGGTCCCGGGGTGGCCACCTGGGGGACAGGGCCAGACACCTGTTCTGGGCCTGACATGGCCTTGTGTCCAGAACTGTCTCCATGACTCCTTCTCTTGACCCTTTGCCTTGAACCGGAGCACTCTGGGGACACAGGGACCAAGACTGGTGTTTTGTGCCAATGCCACACTACTGTGTGCCCATGGGTCTTGGGCCAGGCATGGTTGGATTCGTCCTCATGGCTCCCCACTGAAGCACATGTTATTTTATTTTTCTAGACGCTAAAGCTGAGGTGTCGGGAGGTGATGGTCCCTTGCTTTCAGGTGGCAGAGCTCAGGTTCAAACCTGAATCTTACTGCTCCTGGCTCATTTGGGAAGCCTCCCTTACTGGAATGCAGGTCAGGGAGCCCCGCTGCCCTTGGGCTGACCGCCCCACCTCCATCACACCCACTGAGGGCTGCGGGGTGGGTGCAGGGCTTGCTCTGGGAGATTCCAAGCTGAGGAAAGCAGGGCTGTCCGCCAGCCTCCAGCTGGGTCACAGAAGAGGCTCAGGGCCTGTTCCCACTCCCCTCCCCCAGCCAGCAGCGTCCAAAAGGATGTTGCGGGGGTGGTCCCCCGTCCGGCCTGTCCACTCTAGGGAGGGGCCCAGACAACTTGTGTAGACGCCGGCTCTCCTGCCCCCAGCCTTCGCCATCGCCTTTTGTCTGGCTATCTTTCATGTACAAGGGAGAAATTCAAACCACTCAGGAGGGTGTAACATGAAAAGTCAGTCTCTCCTTCCCTCCGCGCTGCCCGTGACCTTTGGTTTCTCAGGCACATACAAGCATGCATGCATAAATCTCTCCTCGGACCTGCTGGGCTTCACGTTATGCACGTTCACACAATGGCAGAGGAGGGTGCGGATTGAAAAGTATGACTTGCTTCCCAGAGGCAGCACTGAAGTCACTTTATTGTGTTTCCAGACAAGCCCCATGAATGCAGAGTGCACAGCCGCTCCTCCCTCTGTCCCTTCCCCGCCCATCTCTACACCTGTGGTGCATAGGTTTTACACCACTCTGTCTGTCCTTTACCTTGTGGCTTGGTCATTTAACACGTCAGTGTGTACAGATGGAAATCGATTTCTTTTAATTTCCCGTATCTTCGTTTACTCATTCTTTCATTAATCCATGGATATTTCGGTTTTCTGCTTTGGGCGCATTCAGATCTAGGTATATCTCTGCAAGTACAGCTTGTAGCATACATAAGGCCCTGCAAAGGGATTTCGGGGCCGGAAGTTTTTGATCAGTTGCTCAGACATAGCTCTGATGTGCTGAGGCAGTGCCTGTTCAGAGCCATGGCTGCAGGGCTCCTGGACACCCAGCTCCAGTGCTGGAGCAGGGTTGGGATTCTCCCAGAGGCCAGGGTTGGGCCAGAGAAGCCCAGGGTGACCTCATGGTCCTCAGATACCCGGGGCTGGGCAGCACCATGGAACAACTGCTCCAGAGCTTCTCCAAGGACGACATCGGAGGATCCGACTCAGGTTACGGCAGGAAAGGGAGGCCAGGCCAGGTTAGGGTTCTGGGGTTTGGGATTCCGGACGACATTGGAGGATCCGACTCAGGTTACCGCAGGAGAGGGAGGCCAGGCCGGGTTAGGGTTCTGGGGTTTGGGATTCTCTTCCGAAGCTGGCATTGATCTGTTGCTGATGATGGTAACAGCAGCTGCTCTTGTTTATGAAGTACTTAACACCTACCGCTCCCTCCATTACCTGGGAATCCTCACTGCAGGCAGGAGTTTTCATTCCTATTTTGTGCCTATTTTATTTTATTTTTTGAGGCAGAGTTTTGCTTTTGTTGCACAGGCTGGGTGCTATGGCACAATCTCTGCTCACTGCAACCTCTGCCTTCTTGGTTCAAGCGATTCTCCTGCCTCAGCCTCCTGAGTAGCTACAGGTGCCCGCCACCATGCCCAGCTAATTTTTTTGTATTTTTAGTAGAGATGGGGTTTCACCGTGTTAGCCAGGATGGTCTTGATCTCCTGACCTTGTGAGTTGCCTGACTTGGCCTCCCAAAGGGCTGGGATTACAGGCGTGAGCCACCGCGCCCGGCCATTGTGCCCATTTTATAGATGGGGCTCCTGAGGCCAGGGGTGAAGGCAGCTGCTAGTTCAGGGGATCCAAGCCCTGTGGGGCTCTGCTGCACATGGGCTCTGACCTAGTGAAGTTCCAGGATGGTGCCCTGGGGCCGGGCTGCCAGGCCCTCCACATGGGTTATGTCACCTCACCCTTTTGGGATGTGTCAGGGTGGCCGTTGGATAGATGAGGAAGCCGAGGTCAGGGCTGGAGAACAGAGGGTTCGGCCCTGAACCCAGCCCCTCCCTGATAAACCCACGTCCTCCTTGATGCCAAAGCCCATCCTTTATCCTTTCAGTCCCTCCCTGCTGGGTCATCTCTGCTGCCTCTTGGGCACATTGGCGCCAAGCCACACAGGACCGGGGGAAGCTTCTGGTGCCCACAGTGTGGAAACAAGGTCACCGCCGCCAGGGCAGTGGGGCCTGGCTCAGGTGTTGCCTCCTCCCCAGTCTGCCTGGAATCTGAATTGGGCCCGGTCCGCGTGCATCAGCTCCCGTGCTTTCCCTCCTTTCAGCACTTACTGCCAGTTTCTGTTGTCCGTCTCCTCACTGCCCTGCTGGGTGCTGTCTGCCTCCCACTGTGGACTCCCATCATGGGAGGGCCGGGGGTGGCTCTCTGGTTCACCGCCAGGTCCTCTGTGCCTGCGTGTGGTCCGGGCGGAGCAGGCTGAGCAAAGAGATGCCAGCCGAGTGGGCTTCGGAAAGCATGTTTTTTTCTGTGCCTATGGGATGGGAGTTGGCCGCGGAGGGGCGGGGGGTCTCCCTCTTTTTACCTAACTCTCCTCCTTTGATCGGGAATATTTTCCTCTGGAAGGTGAAGAGCCCATGTCATCTTTAGCTGCAGGAGGCGATTTAATAAAAGATGTACCATTTGGATGACGGCTTCTACAGCCACCAGCTACTCCCCCGCCCCAGGTCTGCTGAGATAAATAGCTTTAATTATGCCTCCATTTGGTGGCTACAGTTGTGTTCCCCCTGGAGATGTAAGAGCTTGAAACGTGGCCTTTCTCCCCCCAGCTGGTGCTGCTGCTTTTCTTCTTGCCCTCCACCTCCTTGTGTTTTTTTTTCTCTCTCTCTCTCTCTTTTTTTTTTTTTTTTCTTGAAATAGGGTCTCACTCTGTCGCCCAGGCTGGAGTACAGTGGCACAATCTCAGCTCACTGCAGCCTTGACCTCCCAGGCTCAGGGCATTTTCCTTCTGCAGCTTCTCACATGGTTGGGACTACAGGTGCACACCACCATGCTCAGCTTATTTTTTTATTATTATTTGTAGGAGATGGGGTCTCACTATGTTGCCCAGGCTGATCTCAAACTCCTGGGCTCAAGTGATCCTCCCGCCTCGGCTTTCCAAAGTGTTAGGATTACAGGCATGAGCCACTGTTCCCAGCCGGCCTCCTTGTTCTCTGTCTGCCAAAGATGTGGCCCTGATGTCACGATGGCATGGGAGGTTCTCTTTTTTTTTTCTTTTTGAGAGAGAGTCTTGCTCTGTCACCCAGGCTGGAGTGCAGTGGCATGATTTCTGCTCACTGCAACCTCCGCCTCCCAGGTTCAGATTATTCTCCTGCCTCAGCCTCCCAAGTAGCTGGGATTACAGGCGCCCACCACCACTCCTGGCTGATTTTTGTATTTTTGGTACAGATGAGGTTTCACCATGTTGGCCGGAGTAGTCTCAAACTCCTAGCCTCAAGCGATCCACGTGGCTTGGCCTCCCAAAGTGCTGGGATTACAGGTGCAAACCACTGTGCCCAGCCTAGGGATGGGAAGTTCTAAGGGACTCCAGGTCCCCCTGACCCAGGTCTAACGAGCCTCAGGGGCCCAAGGATCCCCTGCTTGTTCCATTGCTTTCTGGAAGCAAGGGGGAGGGGCAGGAGGTGAATAGACAGTGCTGCTGTGTGGCCACCTGATGCTAAACATCTCTGCATGGTGAATCCACTTCCCCAGTCAAGGCCGTGCTCACGGTGAGGGCAGGCTAGCATTCTGACCTAGACACCTGGACCCCTGCACCCACTGCCCCCTGTGCTTAGGGAAGAGGCTGGGCCTCCCCTACCCCTATCCCGGGGAGGGCATTCTGGTTGGTACCCATGAGTGCCCCTTGTGTGCTAGGTACTGTGTGGGTCATGCCCAGAGCCCTGCATCTGTGCTTTGTGGGGCTGTCAGGTAGGCATTAAATAAGGAGCTGCCAGGCAATGAGGGCTTGTCTGGAAAATGCTGGAGGACCTCTAGGAGGAGGTGACAGGGAAGCAGGGGAAGGCGGGCGGGTGATCTCTAAGGATCATCAGAGGCCAGAGAGAACCTCTGCCCATGATCTTGACCGGGAGGGAGTGTTGAAGGCCAGCAAGGTTTGGCTGGAGTGACCCAGGGGGCAGCAGTGAGACTGCGGACACTGGCAGAGGGCTGGTTCCAGAAGGTGCTGGGGAACCATGGGGCAGTGTGAGGCAAGAGCACAGCAGGCGGGTTGTGTTAGACACTGTGCGGCTTGAAGGGTGGACTGGGAGATGACTGAGGCATGGTACGTCCCCCGGGACCATCTGCTCAGTGAGACCTTTGAGCGACGTCTCCCTGTTCTTCCAAGACCCTCCTGCATGCTGGGTGGGACCCAGGGCTGCCGTGGAGCTGCTGCTGCCCTGCCCACCATTCTCTAGTGCATTTTTTTCAAGTCTGGGGCTAGGGAGTCGTTGTACCTTAGAGTCCCCCAGATTGTGCTGCCCTGGGAGGCCAATAAGGAGGGGATGTGCAGGGTGCTGACTCTTAAGGCAGGTGGGGAACAGCAGCTGCTCCCCCAAGAGCTGCCCTCTTCCTCACCCCCATTGCCTCCTGCCTGGCCAGCCATAGCCCTTGGCTCCTGCCTCATCCTGTGTGGCGGTGGGTCTCTCCCCACCCTGCACAAGGTCCCTCCCAGTGCTGCCCAGAGCTGAGCCACCAATCCATTGGGGCCTCTTGCGGTCCCTCCACAGTGCCCCTACCCACATCAACCCACCTTGCACGGGGGTCTGTCCCAGCAACATCCCAGGGCTCACTGCACACTGTCTTTGCCACCCCTGTTTCCCTGTCTTCCCTGTGCTCTTCCCCTCACTGGCAGATCTGTCCCCAGTCTCCTTCCCAGGCTGAGTCAGGTGCCACCTACAGAGTCCACCGCCTGGGGATCCCTGTCAGTCTGCCACTCGGCTGTCCTCACCGCCTCTAGGATGGGGAGCGTGTCTCCATTGCCCACTGCCTGGTGAGCAAATAAGGAAGTGGGTGGTGAGGACGCTGAGGATCCAGCCTCTGCTCTGCACTTGTAATCCTGCTGGGTTTTGCAAATAAAGCTTTATGGGCACACAGCCATGCTCATTTGTTTACATATTGTCTGCTGCAAGGCAGAATAGAATCATTGTAGCAGAGATCAGATTCCCCAGGAAGCACACAATATTTACTGTCTGGTCCTTTACACAGAAAGTCAGCCAAACCCTGCTCTAGGAAGCGCAGAGATGTCGGCTGGTGCATTGGTGAGGAATGGGGATGCCAGTGCCAGTCACCTCGGCCACTCTTGCTGTGTGACCTTCAGCGAGATACTTAACCTCTCTGAGCAAATAAGGGCATAGTGAGAGTAGATACTCCCAGGGGTGATGAGAAGAGGAAACGGGTTAGACATAAGGCACTGGAACAGAGCCTGGCCCTTAGAGTGTTGTCACTCTTACATCATGTGACATCCCAGCCTCCGCAGGGTGTGGGCAGGCCTGGCTCATGGCAACTGGGGGTTTGTGACCTGGATTCACATGGTGGGGGGCTGCTTCCTGGGGAGCAAGAAAGGCTGCCTCAAAGATGGGGCAGTTTTTCTACCCCCTTCCCTGCAATTCCAGCCCCTCCTCCCTTGGCCCCACAGCTTCATCAGGGCCGAGTAAGCGTGGCAGGCCAGCGAGTAGCCGCAGGGTGGGTCCAGGGGTGGCCAAAGCGTAACACTCAGTCCAGGTTCGTGTTCTTCACGTTCCCCATTGGAGACTCCACCAGAAGATCCCAGTCCCGTTCCTTTTACTGCAGGGTAAAAAAATCCTAGCTCTGGGCCAGGCACGGTGGCTGACACCTGTGATCTCTGCACTTTGGGAGGACGAGGTGGGTGAATCACCTGAGATCAGGAGTTCGAGATCAGCCTGGTCAACATGGTGAAATCCTGTCTCTACTAAAAATACAAAAATTAGCCGGGTGTGGTGGTGCACGCCTGTAATCCCAGCTACTCGGGAGGCTGAGGCAGGAGAATCACTGGAACCTGAGAGATGGAGGTTGTGGCAAGCTGAGATTGTGCCATTGCACTCCAGCCTGGGCGACAGAGTGAGACGTCTTCTCAAAAAAAAAAAAAAAAAAAAAAACACATACCCCAGCTGTGGCCTAGCCTCAATTGACCTGAAGTCACCACAGCCTCCTGGCTCCAGAGTCTGCTTTTTGGTCACCCTTGCCTGCTAGCCCTGCAGCCTGTCCCCTACCTCTCCTGGCCATGTGCACACAGTCCCCAACGTGCGCCGGCTGATGCGGCCACAGTGGTGCTTTTTGGATTAGTCTCTAGAGGCCAACACAGAGGGCCTTTCTGAATCCTGGGGTCCTGCCCCCTTCCCCGGTTCCCATACTGCTCCTCCCCAGCAGAATGGCTGCTTTGGGAGGTGGTTACTGGCCTTGAGAGGATGCCACAGTGAGTTTCCCATGGGCAGAGCTGCATCTGTGGTGGGCACTGAATCGCCACTG
The DNA here is from genome assembly GCF_043159975.1 of Macaca nemestrina. Taxonomy (NCBI): domain Eukaryota; kingdom Metazoa; phylum Chordata; class Mammalia; order Primates; family Cercopithecidae; genus Macaca; species Macaca nemestrina. Next base: position 10,361,128 of record NC_092144.1, read on the forward strand.
CTGGATCCAGACGCCTGTGCGTCCCGGGCCCCAAGGCTCCCTCCTGCCCTCCTCCTGGGGTGCTGTTCGCGAGCCAGGAGACAGGCTGTGCATTCTCTGCCTGCTCACAGGTGACCCTGGGCCAGGTGTGCAATGGCCCGCTGGGCCCATAGTAGCAGAGGGAGGGGAGAGGAAGGGAGAAAGTGGGAACGGCATGTGCAGAGGCCTGGGGCCTGGCCCATGTAGGGACTAGAGGGCTGAGTATGTCTGTTGAGGGGGGGCCCAAGGCGGGGACAGCCATGAGGAATGATGGGCACAGAGCTCAGAAGCTCGGGTGTCTCCCCAACAAAGGGAGGAACATGGTCTAGCTTGTTGTTTTTCTTTTTTCTTTTCTTTTTTTTTTTTTGGTTTGTCAGTATTTCCCAGGTGTCTTCTGTGTGCCAGAGACTAACCTGGGGAAGAGCTGTGACTTTGAGAAGCTGCTGGCTCCGTGGGCTTCAGCAGCTGCTGCTGTGATGAAGCGATCCACTTGCCCTCAGCCCCGGCGTCTTTGGCCCAAGCCCAGCCCCAGCCCTGGCTGGGCACAGCCAGGCTTCACTTGGCCACAGGTCCTGTAGTTGCCTGCCCGGCGCCAGGTCAGAGAGGGGCGCCTCAGGCAACTGGTTGGGTTGCCAGGCTGCTTGGTAAACAGGCCTCCCTGCGCCCACTTGCTGTCGCCCAGGCATGGCCAACAGATCAACAGTATCTCCTGCCCCAGGACGGGTGTGAACGTGGGCGCCTTGCCAAGGTTGGATGTGCCTTCCTGGGACCCACTTACAGCTGGGAGCACCTTCTCTTGGGGCCCCTGTGGGTGTGGTGAGGCTGTGAGTCTGGGGCAGTGGCCTGCTGACACCCTCCTCCTGGCAGGGGCTCAGGAGGTTCCCCCATGCCCTGCCATCTCAGGGGGGCGGCACCTGGCGAGAGAGTCTGGCAGGACTGGCTGGGTGTGGCCGGGGAGCTGATCTGCAGGCCCTCATACCTGGACTTGTCAGTTAGGAAGTTTTCTTTTTCTTTTTCTTTTTCTTTTTTTTTTTTTTTTTTTTTTGAGACGGAGTCTTGCTCTGTCGCCCAAGGCTGGAGTGAAGTGGTGCCATCTCGGCTCACTGCAACCTCCGCCTCCCAGGGCAATTCTCCTGCCTCAGCCTCCTGAGTAGCTGGGATTATAGGCACCCACCACCATGCCTTATAATTTTTGTATTTTTAGTGGAGATGGGGTTTTGCCATGTTGGACAGGCGTGTCTCAAACTCCTGGGTTCAAGTGATCTGCCCACCTCCCAAAGTGCTGGAATTATAGGCGTGAGCTACCACACTGGCCCATTTTTCTTTTTCTATTGAAGCAAAATCACACCTGTAATCCCAACACTTTGGAGGCCAAGGTGGGAGGATCACATGAATCCCAGGAGTTTCAGACCAGCCTGGGCAACATAGTAAGAACCTCATCTCTACAAAAAAATAAACAAAATTAGTCAGGGGTGGTGACATGCGCGTGAGGTTCCAGCTACCCGGGAGGCTGAGGTGGGAGGATGACTTGAGCCTAGGAGGTCAAGAGCTGTTATTTTATAACATGAAATCAACTCTTTTACAATGTTGCATAACAATCACCTCTGTCTACTCCTAAAATATTGTCATCACCCCAAAAGGAGACCCCACATCCGTTAAGCAGTTGCTCCCCATTCCTGCCTTCTCCTACCTCTCAGCCACCAGCACCGTGCCTTCTGTGAATATTTCATACAAATAGAATCATTTGTGTCTGGCTTCTTTCGGTGTGATGTTTCTGATATTCATTCATGTTATAGCATGGCTCAGTGCTTCCTTTATTTTTATGGCTGAATAATGTTTCATTTTATAATAAACCGTGTTTTGGCCGGGCGCGGTGGCTCAAGCCTGTAATCCCAGCACTTTGGGAGGCCGAGGCGGGTGGATCACGAGGTCAGGAGATCGAGACTATCCTGGCTAACATGGTGAAACCCCGTCTCTACTAAAAATACAAAAAAAACTAGCCGGGCGTGGTGGCGGGCGCCTGTAGTCTCAGCTACTTGGGAGGCTGAGGCGGGAGAATGGCGTGAACCCGGGAGGCGGAGCTTGCAGTGAGCCGAGATCACGCCACTGCACTCCAGCCTGGGAGACACAGCGAGACTCCGTCTCAAAAAAAAAAAAAAAAAAAAAAAAAAACGTGTTTTATCTGTTTGTCAGTTTATGGGCATTTGGGTTGTATTTCTATCTTTTGTCTGTCGTGAATAAGTACTGCTATGAATGCTTGCATACGAGTATCTGTTGGGTTTTTTTTTTTTTTTTTTTTTTTTTTTTTTTCTTTTGAGGCGGCGTCTCGCTGTGTCGCCCAGGCTGGAGTGCAGTGGCGCGATCTGGGCTCACTGCAAGCTCCGCCTCCCGGGTTCACGCCATTCTACCGCCTCAGCCTCCGAGTAGCTGGGACTACAGGCGCCCGCCACCACGCCCGGCTAGTTTTTTTTTTTGTATTTTTAGTAGAGACAGGGTTTCACCGTGTTAGTCAGGATGGTCTCCATCTCCTGACCTCGTGATCCACCCGCCTCGGCCTCCCAAAGTGCTGGGATTACAGGCTTGAGCCACCGCGCCCGGCCCATCTGTTGGTTTTGTTTTGTTTTGTTTTGTTTTGTTTTATTTTGTTTTGCTTTTGTTTTTGTTTTGAGACGGAGTCCTGCTCTGTTGCCCAGGCTGGAGTGCAGTGGCACGATCTCGGCTCACTACAAGCTCTGCCTCCCGGGTTCACGCCATTCTCCTGCCTCAACCTTCCGAGTAGCTGGCACTACAGGCGCCTGCCACCACCCCTGGCTAATTTTTTTTATTTTTAGTAGAGATGGGGTTTCACCGTATTAGCCAGGATAGTCTTGATCTCCTGACCTCGTGATCCACCCGCCTCGGCCTCCCAAAGTGCTGGGATTACAGGCGTGAGCCACCGTGCCTTTTTTTTTTTTTTTTTTTGAAACGGAGTCTTTGCTCTGTTGCCCAAGCTAAAGTGCAGTAGTGCTATCTCAGCTCACTGCAACCTCCACCTCCCTGATTCAAGCAATTCTGCCTGCCTCAGCCTCCTGAGTAACTGGGACTACAGGCACGCGCCATCACGTCTGGCTAATTTTTGTGTTTTCAGTAGAGATGGCGTTTCTCCATGTTGGCCATGCTGGTCTTGAGCTCCTGACCTCAGATGATCTGCCTGCCTCTGCCTTCTAAAGTGCTGGGATTACAAGCATGAGCCACTGCGCTTGGCCAGCTGTTTGTTTGTTTGTTTGTTTGTTTGTTTGTTTGTTTGTTTTGAGATGAAGTCTTGCTCTGTCACCCAAGCTGGAGTGCAGTAGTGCGATCTCAGCTCACTGCCAGCTCCGCCTCCTGGGTTCACGCCATTCTCCTGCCTCAGTCTCCCCAGCAACTGGGACTACAGGCGCACGCCTCCACGCCCGGCTAATTTTTTTGTATTTTTAGTAGAGATGGGGTTTCACCATGTTAGCCAGGATGGTCTCAATCTCCTGACCTCATAAACTGCCTGCCTAGGCTTCCCAAAGTACTGGGTTTACAGGCGTGAGCCACCGCACCTGGCATTTGTTTTTGCTTTTTTAAAGAGATGGAGTCTTGCTATGTTGCCCAGGCCGGAGTACAGTGGCTGTTCACAGGCAGAATCATAGCTCACTGCAGCCTTGAGCCCCCAGGCTCCAGCAATCCTTCCATCTCAGCCTCCTGCGTAGCTGGGATCTCAGGCATGCACCACCATGCCCAGCTAATTTTATTTTTTTTGTAGATATGGGGTCTTGCTATGTTGCCCAGGCTGAGGTTGAACTCCTGGCCTCAAGTTATCCTCCCGTCTTGGCCTCCCAAAGTGCTGGGATTACAGGCATGAGCCTGTGCCCAGCCCTGGCTATCTCTTTGTTGTTGAGTTAAAAAAAGTTCTTGGCCCAGCCCAGTGGCTCATGCCTGTAATCCCAGCAGTTTGAGATGCCAAGGCGGACAGATCAAATGAGGCTAGGACTTCAAGACCAGCCTGGCCAACACGACAAAACCCCATCTCTACCAAAAATACAAAAATTAGTGGGTGTGATGATGCATGTCTGTAATCCCAGCTACTCAGGAGGCTGAGGCACAAGAATCGCTTGAACCCAGCTACTCAGGAGGCGGAGGTTGCAGTGAGCCAAGATAGTGCTGCTGCACTCCAGCCTGGGTAACAGATCAAGAATCTGTCTCAAAAAAATATTTAGGCCAGGCACAGTGGCTCACCTCTGTAATCCCAGCACCTTGGGATGCTGAGGCAGACAGATCACTTGAGCTCAGGAGCTCGAGACCAGCCTGACTGTACAAAAATAAGCTGGATGTGGTGGCGCACACCTGTAGTTCCCCCACTACTCGGGAGGCTGAAGCAGGAGAATCCCTAGAATCTGGGAGGCAGAGGTCACAGCAAGCCAAGATTGTGCCACTGCACTCCAGGCTGGGCAATGGAGTGAGACTCCATCTCAAAAAATAAAAACATAATAAAATGAGATAAAAAATAATTTTTGTGGCTGGGCACGGTGGCTCAAGCCTTTAATCCCAGCACTTTGGGAGGCCGAGACGGGCGGATCACGAGGTCAGGAGATCGAGACCATCCTGGCTCACACGGTGAAACCCCGTCTCCACTAAAAAAATACAAAAAAAAACTAGCCGGGCGAGGTGGCGGGTGCCTGTAGTCCCAGCTACTCGGGAGGCTGAGGCAGGAGAATGGCGTAAACCCGGGAGGCGGAGCTTGCAGTGAGCTGAGAGAGATCCGGCAACAGCACTCCAGCCTAGGTGACAGAGTAAGACTCCGTCTCAAAAAAAAAAAAAAATTGTTGTTTTATTTTTATTTTTATTTTTTTGAGATGGAGTCTTGCTCTGTTGCCCAGGCTGCAGTGCAGTGGCGTGATCTTCGCTCACTGCAAGCTCCACCTCTTGGGTTCATGCCATTCTCCTGCCTCAGCCTTCTGAGTAGCTGGGACTACAGGCGCCTGCCACCATGCCTGGCTAATTTTTTGTTTGTTTTTGCTTTTTTGTTTGTTTGTTTTGAGACAGAGTCTCGCTTTGTCACCCAGACTGGAGTGCAGTGGCGTGCTCTCGGCTCACTGCAAGCTCCGCCTCCCAGGTTCAAGTGATTCTCCTGCCTCAGCCTCCCGAGTAGCTGGGACTACAGGCACCCGCACCACACCCAGCTAATTTTTTGTATTTTTAGTAGAGACAGGGTTTCACCATGTTAGCCAGGATGGTCTCGATCTCGTGATCCGCCTGCCTTGACCTCCCAAAGTGCTGGGATTACAGGCATGAGCCACCGTGCCCAGCCAATTTTATTTTATTTTATTTTATTATTTTTTTGTATTTTTAGTAGAGACAGGATTTCACCGTGTTAGCCAGGATGATCTCAATCTCCTGACCTCGTGATCCACCCACCTTGGCCTCCCAAAGTGCTGGGATTACAGGTGTGAGCCACCGTGCCCAACCTTTTTTTTTTTTTTTTTTTTTTTGAGACAGGGTCTTATTCTTGTCACCCAGTCCAGAGTGCAGTGTTGCCATCTCCGCTCGCTGCAGTGTCAACTTCCTGGGCTCAGGTGATTCTCCCACCTCAGCCTCCCAAGTAGTTGGGACTATAGGCACACGCCACTACACCTGACTTAATATTTATATATTTTTAGTAGAGACAGGATTTCACCATGTTGCCCAGGCTGGTCTTAAACTCCTGGGTTCTAGTGATCTGCCCGCCTCCCACAATGCTGGGATTACAGGTGTTAGCCACCAGGCCTGACCCTAAAAGAGTTTTTTTATATATTCTGGACACTAAATACTTAGCAATAGATGATTTGCAAATAGTTCTCCTAAGAGTTTTCTAGTTTTAGCTCTTATGTTTAGGTCATTGCTCCATTTGAGTTCTGTTTTATTTGTATATGGTGTGAGGTAGGAGTTTAACTTCATTCTTTTCTCTGTGGTTATCCAGTTTTCTTAGCAGTGTTTATTGAAGGCACTATTCTTTCCCCATTGAATGTTCTTGGAATCTTTGTCAAAAATCAATTGAGGATAAGTGTAAGGGTTTATTTCTGGACTCTGATTCTGTTCCATTGATCTGTGTCTCCATTCTTTTGCCAGTACCACTACACTGTTTACATTACTGTACCTTCATAGTAAAATTTGAAATTGAGACATGGGAATCCTCCAGCTTCATTCTTTTTCAAGATTGTTTTGGCTATTCAGGGTGATTGGGAACACTTTTGCCACATTTGCACTCATGTTGTTGTTGTGATGGGCTATTGAAAAGCAAGCTGCTGATGTCATGGGAATTTGCCATAAATCCTTCCACATATGTTTTCTAAGAACAAAGGCATTTCTCTACAAAACCGCAATGCCATTGTCACATCCAAGTAACTTAAAATTATGGCATATGTATTCCACACTCACATTTTCCTAGTTGTCTTTTTTTTTTTTTTTTTTAAGTAGGATCTCACTTCTGTTGCCTAGACTAGATAGAGTACAGTGGCACCATCATAGCTCACTGCAGCCTCAACCTCCTGGGCTCAAGCAATCCTCCCACCTCAGCCTCCCAAGTAGCTGGGACCACAGGTGGGGGCTACTCTGTCCAGCTCCCCAGTTGTCCTTTATTTATTTTTTTGAGACAGGGTCTTGCTCTGTCACCCAGGCTGGAATGCAGTGGCACAGTCATGGCTCATTGCAGTCTCAACCTCCCAGGCTCAAGTGATCCTTCCATCTCGGCCTCCTGAGTCCCTAAGACAATAGGCACACGCCACCACGCTTGCCTAATTTTAAAATTTTTTTGTAGACAGGGTCTTGCTATGCTGCCCAGTCTGATCTCCAACTCCTGGGTTCAAGTGATCCTTCTGCCTTGGCCTCCCAAAGTGCTGGGATTAGAGGTGTGGGTCCGGTCTCCCCAGTTGTCCTTTATAACTTTTTAAAACATTTTTCTTGCGGCTTCAGCCCAGGGTCCCACTTTGCATCGCATTGGGCACTCCCCCCTTTCTTGTCTCCTGTACTCTGGAATAGCTCCCACCGTTTTGGTCTTTCCTGACACTGGCCTGTTTGAGGAGACCAGCCTGGTTGTCCTGTAGCCTGCCCAACAACCTGTCGTTTTCTGTTGTCCCTTGAAGATGGGACTAGGTCAAACATTTTTGCCAAGAATACTACAGATGATGCACCTGTCCCACTGGCAGGCAGGGGCACAGTGCCTGACTGGGCCGGCCCGTTCCTGGCATCGCTAAGTTTCACCATTTGGCTGGAGTGGAGTGGCCACAGGTTTGTGGAATGAATGACTAGTAACAGCTATCATGATGGGTACAGGGAGACAGTGTCGTAATTCACGAGACAACTGCCCTGCCATTAGCCCCATCTGACGGTGAGAACCCGAGTTCCAGAGAGGCTGAGGGACCTGCCTGTGTCACAGTGAACAAATGGCATGGGTGGGGTGTGAACCCGGCGGTCTGGCGACACTGGCCCCATGCAGTCACTGCACTGCACCCATCCAAGAACAGAAGGGCTCAGCCGAGTGGAGCAGAGGCAGCTCCAGCTCTGAGGCCCTGTGGGTTGGCACCGTGCCTGGTGGCCCTGTCTGCCCACCTCAGCGTTCACCGTCTCCCTGTCTCAGCCCTGGTCATCCTGAGGACACAGACTGTATCCCTGCTGTCTGATCAGCCGCTCCCTTGTCCTCAGTGTGGGCTGGGCAGGCAGCGCACCCGGCAATGCTGCCAGGGTGGTTTTGTGGCACTCTGGAAGAATCTGGGGGCACCAACGGCAGGCAGCAGGAGGGCGTCAGGGACCCAGGATCAAAAGAAGGCAGCCGACAGGGCTGTACTGCTCACGCCAGCCTATCTTCTCTCATAGATGAAGATGTGTGTGTCTTTAAGTGCTCGGTGTCCCGAGAGACAGAGTGTAGCCGCGTGGGCAAGCAGTCCTTCATCATCACCCTGGGCTGCAACAGTGTCCTCATCCAGTTCGCCACACCCAACGGTACGTGCCCCTGCTTCCACTCCAGTGACACCAGCCCAGAGCGCCCAGAGCCCTGGTGGGCAGGGGCATGGAGCCTGGCTAAGGAGCGGCCCATGCATCGTTGAGAATGCTCCGCTGCCCTCCAAACCGCATTCCCACATGCAGATATGTCCAGAGGACGCTCCACTGCCTGGGGAGACGCTGGATCCCAGACCCTCCCTCACCAGCTCCTTCGCGTCTTGTGGGGCTTGGCTTTTATGTCCCCACCTCCAAGAAGCCCATCCTGACCACCTGGGCCCAGTCCTTCTGGCAGTGGCCAGCCTGGGCCAGCTGTGACTGAAGTTTAGGGGATGGAGTGAGACGAGGTCATAGGGGCAGGAAGAGTTTGCTCAGGGCACAGAGAAGCTACCAGAGGGGCCTAACCGGACCCACCTTGGGGGCACAGGGAGACACAAGATTCCTGACTAGGGATGGGAGAACCCCAGGTGGATGCAGCCGGAGTGGCAGTAGAGGTGTCGAGGATGCCCAGGGCTGGAGACGGTCTGAAGGTCCCGCCTCAGGCTTGATTTACCAGAGAGGTGAAGTGAGCCCAGTGATTGAAACGGGCTGGTGCAGGGACAGCTGGAGGTGGGGAGGCTGCCTGCCCATAGCCACTGCCAGCCTCCCCCTTGTCTCAAGGAGGTTGTGCAATGACCCAGATGTACCTCAGGCAGTCTGAGCCCTCAGGGCCACCTGTGTGAAGCTGCCACGCCTGGCTAATTTTTTGTAGAGATGGGTTTTCACTGTGTTGCCCAGACTGGTCTCGAACTCCTGGCTTCAAGTGAGCCGCCCGCCTCAGCCTCCCAAAGTGCTGGGATTACAAATGTGAGCCACTGCACCCGGCCATTTTTTTTTTTTTTTTTTTTGGAGAAAGAATGTCACTCTGTGCCCAGGCTGAAGTGCCCGGGGTTCAAGCAATTCTCATGCCTCAGCCTCCCGAGTAGCTGGAACTACATGTGTGTGCCACCACGCCTGGCTAATTTTTGTATTTTTACTATAGCAGACATAGAATTTTTCTTTCTTTTTTTTTTTTTTTTTTTTTTTTTTGAGATGGAGTCTTGCTCTGTTGCCCAGGCTGGAGTGCAGTGGCGCAATCTCGGCTCACTGCAAGCTCCGCCTCCCAGGTTCATGCCATTCTCCTGTTTCAGCCTCCCGCGTAGCTGGGACTACAGGTGCCCACTGCCACGCCCGGCTAATTTTTTGTATTTTTATTTTTATTTTTTATTTTATTTTTTTTTTTTTTTGAGGCGGAGTCTCGCTCTGTCACCCAGGCTGGAGTGCAGTGGCCGGATCTCAGCTCACTGCAAGCTCCGCCTCCCGGGTTCCCGCCATTCTCCTGCCTCAGCCTCCCGAGTAGCTGGGACTACAGGCGCCGCCACCACGCCCGGCTAATTTTTTTGTATTTTTAGTGGAGACGGGGTTTCATTGTGTTAGCCAGGATGGTCTCGATCTCCTGACCTCGTGATCCGCCCGTCTCGGCCTCCCAAAGTGCTGGGATTACAGGCGTGAGCCACCGCGCCCGGCCTATATTTTTAATAGAGACGGGGTTTCACTGTGTTAGCCAGGATGATCTCGATCTCCTGACCTCGTGATCCGCCCGCCTCGGCCTCCCAAAGTGCTGGGATTACAGGCGTGAGCCACCGCGCCTGGCTGACATGGAGTCTTTTTGTTTGTTTGTTTGTTTTTGAGACGGAGTCTTGCTCTGTCACCCAGGCTGGAGTGCAGTGGCCGGGTCTCAGCTCACTGCAAGCTCCGCCTCCCGGGTTCACGCCATTCTCCTGCCTCAGCCTCCGGAGTAGCTGGGACTACAGGCGCCCGTCACCTCGCCCGGCTAGTTTTTTGTATTTTTAGTAGAGATGGGGTTTCACCATGTTAGCCAGGATGGTCTCGATCTCCTGACCTTGTGATCCGCCCGTCTCGGCCTCCCAAAGTGCTGGGATTACAGGCTTGAGCCACCGCGCCCGGCCGACATGGAGTCTTTTCATGTTGCCCAGGCTGATCTCAAACTCCTGACCTCAAGTGGTCCACCTGCCTCAGCCTCCCAAAGTGCTGGGATTAGAGGCGTGAGCCACCACACCCAGCCGTTTCCATTCTTTTTTTTTTTTTTTTTTTTTGAGACGGAGTCTTGCTCTGTCGCCGAGACTGGAGTGCAGTGACCGGATCTCGGCTCACTGCAAGCTCCGCCTCCCGGGTTTACGCCATTCTCCTGCCTCAGCCTCCCGAGTAGCTGGGACTACAGGCACCCGCCACCTCGCCCGGCTATTTTTTTGTATTTTTTACTAGAGACGGGGTTTCACCCGGTTAGCCAGGATGGTCTCGATCTCCTGACCTCGTGATCCGCCCGTCTCGGCCTCCCAAAGTGCTGGGATTACAGGCTTGAGCCACCGTGCCCGGCCATCCATTCTTAAGACTTTGTATTTTAATATTTTTTATTTCAGTTCTGTCAGTTTTTAAAAGTTGTGCTAAAATCTACATAACAAAATTTGGTCATTTTAACCCTTTTAAAGTGTGTAGTTTGGTAGCAAGCAGCACATTCACATTGTTTTGCAACTATCACTAACACCCATCTCCAGAACTTGCTCATCCCGAACTGTGTCTTTTACTGTTTTTTGAGATGGAGTCTTGCTCTGTCGCCCAGGCTGGAGTGCAGTGGCATGATCTCAGCTCACTGCAACCACCGTCTCCCAGGTTCAAGCGATTCTCCTGCCTCAGCCCCCCAAGTAGCTGGGATTACAGGCACGTGCCACTGTACCCGGCTAGTTTTTTATATTTTTAGTAGAGATGGGGGGGTTTCACCATGTTGACCAGGCTGGTCTTGAACTCCTGACCTCAGGTAATCCGCCTACCTCGGCCTCCCAAAGTGCTAGGATTACATGCGTGAGCAACCATGCCCTGCCGTGTCTTTTAATTTTTAAAGAGATTGTCTTTTAAATATTGTTTTGTTTTTTACTTGATATAATTTAGTGGCTATCATTCTGTTAATAAATGTAGCTTTTATTTTAGTTTAGTTTAGTTTAGTTTTGAGACAGAGTCTCACTCCGTTGCCGAGGCTGGAGTGCAGTGGCGCGATCTTGGCTCACTGCAACCTCCACCTCCCAGGTTCAAGCGATTCTCCCACCTCAGCCTACTGAGTAGCTGGGTTTACAGGCACCCGCCACCACCCCTGGCTAATTTCTGTATTTTAAGTAGAGACAGGGTTTTACCATGTTGGCCAGGCTGGTCTTGAACTCCTGACGTCAAGTGATCCACTCGCCTCAGCCTCTCAAAGTGCTAGGATTACAGGCATGAGCCACCATGCCTGGCTCATTATTTCTTGCAGAGACAGGGTCTTGCTATATTGCCCCGGGTGGCCTCTTAAACTCCTGGGCTCAAGTAGTCCACCCGCCTCAGCCTCCCAATGTCCTGGGATTACAGTTGAGAACCACTGTGCCCAGCCAAATAGATAGAGCCTGTTCTAAAGGGCCACATACCGTTGCATCTCAGGGAAGGGTAGTGATTGGTGATTCTCTGCCTTGCTTCTCTTTTCTATTTCTTGTTTTTGTTTTTGTTTTTGTTTTTTAACGTGGCAGGGTCTTGTTATGTTACCCAGGCTGGTCTCAAAACCCTGACAACTGATCTGCCCACCTCAGCCTCCCAAAGTGCTGGGATTACAGGCGTGAGCCACTGCACCTGGCCTCTGCTGTGCTTTTCTGTGCCCCTGGGGTTTGTCTAGTCCCCTTTTACTGGACATTGCAGTGTCTGCTGCCCCCACACAGATGCTGCCCTGAGCTTCTGGGTGGATTTGGGCTTATTTGCCAGAGCTTCAACTCCCAGGTCAGTGGGCGTGTGCTTGAGAGAGCTTCACCAAGCTGCCCTTTGGTGAGGAATCCCCAGGCCCACTCCCACCAGACACCAGCCCCACGTGCAGGATACCTGTCCTCTTCTCATGTCAGTCACCAGGGTGCAGGCATGGCTGCCCTTCATCTTTTCTTTAAACTTGGAAAATTGTTTTTCGGGGAAGAGAAATCACCAGCCCTATATGTTCAAGGGAGAAACATCAGGACATGTGGCCATCCAGAACCTTCCCTCCCAGATGGCCATATGCCAGGTTGCTGACCGCCCCCCAGTGACTTGGCTTCCCTGTTCCAGATTTCTGTTCCTTCTACAACATCCTGAAAACCTGCCGGGGCCACACCCTGGAGCGGTCCGTGTTCAGCGAGCGGACGGAGGAGTCTTCCGCTGTGCAGTACTTCCAGGTGGGTTACACTTGCCCTCAGCCAGGCCGCCTCCCCCCGGCAGCCCCCCTGCCACCCGCCCGCAGGAGGCCACGCAGCACAGGGAAGGCCCACCCAAGTTCCCGTCCTGGCTCTGTCCCTTACTGGCCATGTAGCCTTGGGCAGGTTTCCTCCGCTGGCTGGGCCTCAGTTTCCTCATCTGTGAAGCGGAGATGCAGGTGCCTGCCTGAGAGGGTTGCTGGAAGGATCTGAGCACAGGTGGAGCTCAGGGCCACAGGCGTTGTGAATAACGGTAGAGCAGTTGCAATGCCCTGAGCGCTCCCTGCATGCCAGGCCCTGGTCTAAGCGCTGTCACGTGCACAGAAGCACTTGGACCCTCCCAACAACGCTAGGAGGTAAGTGCTATTATTGTCCCCATTTTACAGATGAGAAAACTGAGGCTCAGAGAGGTTAAGTGACTTGCTCCAAGTCACACAGCTATTATGCAACAGAGCCGAGATGGGAAGCCAGGTCTGCCTGATGCCAAAGCCTGTGCCCCTGCCCAGGTGCCACGCTGCCTCCCGATCGCCCGTTGTCTTACAGAGAGACACCACACCTCACCTGCCTGGCGCTCTGAGTTCTAGGGCTCTGTTCGATCCGCTTCTCTTCTCCTTTGGGGCCCTCAAGATGGGGCAGGTGGCCCCCGATGCCAGAAGCCTGCCTGTGGCAAATATTGAGTTCCCCTGGGTGGCTTCCAGGTCCAGGCAGCATCCAGCTGTTGCCGTCGGCTGCAGTGATAGTGGTGGTGTCCTCCTGGGGGCTGCCCTCCGGCCTCCTGCTCCCTCTCCTGGAGCTGCTAGTGGGGCCCAGGCAGAGGGTGCATGGCCTCCTGAGGGAGGTTCGTGCCTAAGATGGCCCCTTCCTCTATCACAGGGCTGGCCAGGGCCTTGACTGCCTCGTGCCACCATGTGCCCCGTGCCATTGGTATGTCTCTGTTCCAGTTTTATGGCTACCTGTCCCAGCAGCAGAACATGATGCAGGACTACGTGCGGACAGGCACCTACCAGCGCGCCATCCTGCAAAACCACACTGACTTCAAGGACAAGGTGAGCGGCCCGTGCACGTGCCCACCTCTCTGCTTCTGCCTTTTTTTTTTTTTTTCTTTGCTCATTGATTTTATCTTCAAAAATCTCAGATTAGAAATGCATTTATCCCAGCTACTGTGGAGGCTGAGGCAGGAGGATCGCTTCAGCCCAGGAGTTTGAGGCTTCAGTAAGCTATGATTGCACCACTGCGCTCCAGCCTGGGCCACAGAGCGAGACTCTTGTCTCTTAAAAAAAAACAAAAAAGAAAAACAAATGCATTTAATATATAAACTCAACACAGCATGTACATTATAGACTTGAGAGGCCTCTATCAGTTCTCTCCGAGACAGCTGCTGCCCCTCAGTATGAGGTCTCTTCTTCCAGATTTTTCCCTATGCAGACATGAGCGTATATTTTACAATTATTTTATTGAGCTGGGCAGAGTAGCTCACACCTGTCTGTGATCCTAGCACTTTGGGAGGCCAAGGCAGGAGGATCATTTGAGCCCGCGAGGTTGAAACTGCAGTGAGCTGTGATTGGGGCACTGCTCTCCAGGCTAAGCCCCAGCATGAGACCCTGCCTCAAGAACAAAATTAATAAATAAGCTTTTTAATATCACCAAATAACGTGCACTCATGATTAAAGAGAGAGAGAGTAGAGCAGAGCGTCTGTATTCAAAAGTAGAAATCGGCCAGGCACGGTGGTTCATGCCTGTAATCCCAGCACTTTGGGAGGCTGAGGCAGATGGATCACTTGAGGTAGAAATGTAATCCCTTCTCATCCCATTTACCAGAGTTTTTAGTGTCTATTTTTTTTTTTGAGATGGAGTCTTGCTCTGTTGCCCAGGCTGGAGTGCAGTGGTATAATTTTGGCTCACTGCAATCTCTGCCTCCCAGGTTCGAGCGATTCTCCTGCCTCAGCCACCTGAGTAGCTGGGACTACAGGCGCCTACCACCATGCCCAGCTAATTTTTGAGTTTTTGGTAGAGACGGGGTTTCACCATGGTGGCCAGGATGGTCTCGATCTCTTGACCTCGTGATCCGCCCACCTCATCCTCCCAAAATGCTTGGATTACAGGCATGAGCCACCGCACCCGGCTTACTCAGTTTTCGTTTTCTCTTTCTGTTTTTTGGGGTTTTTTTGAGACAGATTATCACTCTGTCCCCCAGGCTGTAGTGCAGTGGCACAATCTCAGCTCACTGCAGCCTCCACCTCCTGGGTTCAAGCAGTTCTTGTGCCTCAGCCACCCAAGTAACTGGGATTACAGTCATATGCCACCATGCCTGGCTGATTTTTGTATTTTTAGTTGAGATGGGGTTCTGCCATGTTGCCCAGGCTGGTCTCAAACTTCTGGCCTCAAGCAGTTCGTCCACCTCAGCCTCCCAAAGTGCTGAGATTACGGGCGTGAGCCGCCGCATCCAGCCTGTTTTCTCTTTTGAATCAAATGGGAGCCTGTTTTTTTCCTCCGAGTATTTTGGGGATCTCTCCACGTGGATCTTCCTCATCTAGCATCTGGGTCATGCCCCCCTAGCATCGCTTACCATCCCAGAGGATGGCAGGCCCTGGGCCCCAGGGAGGGGTTGTCCTGACACAGGAGGAGTGTCGGCCCCGGCTGGGTCATCCCGAGCCTCCTCCTGGCCGCTGAGGTCTGGGAAGGGCATCCTCTATTGGTGAAGTCCCTTCCCGCTCCCTGAGGATGGAGATTCATTTTCTGATTCATCTGGAGCTCTGAGCGGTACCCTGAGGCCTTCCCACCTGACACCAGCTTCCCTTACAGGCACTCACCGTGCCCAGAACATTTGTCCTTCAAAAGCTCATGCCTGTCACCACCAGGAATGTCTGCCCTTGGTCTGCTGGTGTGGAAGCAATCCCACAAATCCAGAACAGGTGGTGTGTTCTCCCAGACCCTGGCCTGGACTCTGCCATGAGTGACCATCACAGGGGCCAGTAGCCCTGCGGGGAACCCAGCTGGCCCCGGGGCTTGGGCGGCTCACCTACCCCAGCCAAGACAGGCTGCTTCTCCAGGCACCACGAGTCAGCATGGAACTGGGAGACGCTGCCGCCGACGCCTCGGGCCCTTTCCTCCCTGCTAAAACTGCAGATGCAGGCCCTGGAAAAATGCTCTTCAACTGGCAGTGAGCTTCCAGGGGAGGCCCATGCCTCTCGCCCCAGACGATCCGGAGGCCTGCAGGCCCCGGGTTGGGGCCGAGCGGGAGCTTCCCCAGGGCTTCTCCCAGAGGACTGGCCCATGGCTCATCTTGAGTTCTTGCTTCATTTTGACCAACAGTCCATAAAGGGCAAACACTGAGAGTGAAGACCGACCCAGGTGTTGACGCCTCATAACTTGCACATCCCTTATGATCACTGTCACCTCCCGATCACCATCACCTCCTGTGTCTCGCTCTCACCTCCCACTCCTCCCTTAGATCGTTCTTGACGTTGGCTGTGGCTCCGGGATCCTGTCGTTTTTTGCCGCCCAAGCTGGAGCACGGAAAATCTACGCGGTGGAGGCCAGCACCATGGCCCAGCACGCCGAGGTCAGTGGCCCGCTGGTGCCCACCCAGCCTCATCCTCACCCATGAGTGCCATTCCGGCCCCAGCCTAGAGAAGCCTGGGAACCCCCAGGAGGCTGGGGACGTTACTTCTGTGCTTTGATCTCTTTGTTGTCCCCAAAACAGTCATTGCAGGGAGGGGCTTCAGGGCCTGGGATGATTTCCCCTCATGACCGGCAGTCAGGGGCACAGGTCATTTCCCTGTTTTCTTTTCTTTTTTTTTTTTTTGCACTGAAACCTTCATTCACAAAGTTCAAAATGTAAAAGCTAAAAAAGAGCAAACAGCGTGCTGTCCTCACCGACCCCTGCTCCCACCCCCTAGCCCCAGCACGAGAGAGGAGCTACGGCCAAAAAGTCTGAGCAAAGCTGTTCCGTGGCTGTAGACGTGAGCGTCCTCTCACACCAGCAGAGGCTGCACCTTCCTGTCCCTGCTCTACCTCTCCCATGGATCTGGGGTCACCTGGGTCATGGAGGGGCCATCCTTGCTCTGTCTTGCAGCTGCAGAGCACCCCCATGCCCAGCCGTGCCGCTGTTGCTTTAGCTGCATTGTGTCCGTAGTGACATTCAGACTCCTTCCAGGTCTTCACATGGCCGACGCTGCTGTCCTCTAATCCTACCACTTTGGGAGGCTTAGGCGGGCGGATCATCTGAGGTCAGGAGTTTGAGACCAGCCTGACCAACATGGCGAAACCCCGTCTCTACTAAAAATACAAAGAATTAGCCGGGCATGGCGGTGGGTGCCTGTAGTCCCAGCCACTCGGGAGGCTGAGGTGGGAGAATCGCTAGAATCTGGGAGGCAGAGGTTGCAGTGAGCCGAGATGGCGCCACTACCTCCAGCCTGGACAACAGAGTGAGAATCTGTCTCAATTTTTTTTTTTTTTTTGGTATTTTTAGTAGAGACAGGGTTTTGCCATGTTGGCCAGACTAGTCTCCCAACTTATGAGCTCAAGCAATCTGCCTGCCTCGGCCTCCCAAACTGCTGGGATTGCAGGCGTGAGGCGCCGTGCCTGGCCCACAGTGAGCTCTTAACAGGCTATGGCCAATCGCAGCCACGGTTGGGGCACCAGCGAAGGAGGCAGAGGGGGGCCCGATGGCCATGTGCAGGTGGAGGCTGTCCTTTGAGAGGTGGTCTAGGGAGGGCCCCACGGCAGGAAGACGCAGCGAAGCCCACACGGCGCTGCCTGCCTGCAGGTCTTGGTGAAGAGTAACAACCTGACAGACCGCATCGTGGTCATCCCGGGCAAGGTGGAGGAGGTGTCGCTCCCCGAGCAGGTGGACATCATCATCTCGGAGCCCATGGGCTACATGCTCTTCAACGAGCGCATGCTGGAGAGCTACCTCCACGCCAAGAAGTACCTGAAGCCCAGCGGTGAGCATTGCGGGTACACAGGCCGGGCCCCTCGGTGGAGCTCCTGGCTGCCGCAGAGCCAGGCCGTCAGTGCTTCAGCTCCCTGCTTGCTGTCGGTGGCCCAGGGTTCAGGGAAGCCTGGGCTTTCCCCACACTCCCACCCCAGCCCCACTCCAGCCAGCTGTGGCTTCTGGAGTCCCGGGCCCCAAACATGGCCAGACACCCAGCTGCCCACCCGCCCGCACAGGGTACGGAGGAGCTCCTGGCACCTCTGCCATCCCATGTCCTGCTCCTGCAGGACAGCCTGTGGCTGCGAGTGGGGATTGGGACAGGTTCTGTGATCAGCAGTTCCCCACCAAGCCCTGTTCTCCTCACAGTCCAGGCGTTGGGGGGTCGAGCATGTGTACAAATGCAGGGGTGTGGCTGCGGGTGTACATGTGTGAGGAGGTGAGGTAGCTGTCTGGCAAGCCCATCTGTCACTTCCCATCCATGCCTCTGGGTATGGCCTCTGGTCACTGGGTGACTGTTTCTTTTTTTTGAGACAGAGTTTCGCTTTTGTTGCCCAGGCTGGAGTGCAGTGGTGCACTGCAACCTCCACCTCCCCAGTTCAAGCGATTTTCATGCTTCAGCCTCCTGAGTAGCTGGGATTACAGGCATGTACCACCATGCCCGGCTAAGTTTTGGATTTTTAGGAGAGACGGGGTTTCACCATGTTGGTCAGGCTGGTCACAAACTCCTGACCTCAGGTGATCCGCCTGCCTCAGCCTCCCAAACTGCTGGGATTACAGGTGTGAGCCACTGTGCCTGGCCTACGTGCCTGTTTCTATCTGCCCATCTGTCTTGGGGTCTCTGCAGCCCTGACGCCTGAGGCATGTGTCTGTGGCTCTTCTCATGCTAGGTACATGCGTGTCTGAGTATTTCTGTACAGGCAAGCAGCTGTGTGTGTGTGTGGCAGGGGACAGGTCCCCAGCCAGGGTAGCAGCCGTGGGATGGAGCGTGGGCAGCAGCAGGCTGGTAGGGCCTGTGCAGGCAGGGGCGGGGGAAAGCTTCCATCTGGCCCTCCCTGGATCCAGGCCCTAGGGTCCTGGCTGGCTGTGCTCCTGGAGGTGGGAAGTGGCGTCCCACAGCTATGTCCCATGTCTCCGGTGTGAGTATGGGAGGCAAGGCTGCTCCAGGGGCTGTGGGCCCCTCTCCCCTCCCCTTCTGCCCTGATAGTGGGGGTGGGGGTGGAGACAGCCCCAGCAGAGGGGGCCCCTTCTGACGGGATGTGAGGCCAGACGGGAGTCAGGCTCTGTGGGCAGCTGCATGCACCCCCCACGGCCCAGCAGCCAGCTTGTGGGGACGGGGGAGGCCGAGCCTGTTGGGGGGGTGCTCCAGGGGTTAAAGGCAGTCCTCCCCTCTCCCAGTCACATGCTCCTGGTCAGCAGGAGCCAGAGGTTCCTTCCAGGCTGGCTCACTTCCCATGGTGCCCCCAGGTCCCCCAGGGCAGAAGCCGCAGCATGTGCATCTCCCTCCCCGTTCTAGCAGCTGCAGCCCCGAAGCTCTCGCCTCGGGTACAGCCTGGAGGCGTAAGGAGGAAGCAGAGTCCCACTGATACCTCAGGACCTCCTCCCCCGGCTTGCCAGGCTGGGGGGCCCACATCTGGAGGCCAGGTGCTCCTTTGGGCAGGCAGGGCTGTGGGGCCCTGGCCCTCCCTGCTGCTGGCCCTGACTCATGCGTCTGCCCTTGAGTCACAGAGGGAGGCCCTGCCCTTCCCTCTCAGTCTGTGTGCCCAGACCAGGCAGGCCAAGTGGCCCACCCTGCCGGCTGGGTGCCTGTGCCAGAACCTAGGCAGCCCTGATGGTGTGGATTCAGCTTCCCCCACCGGCTCTTGGCCTCAACTGAGGTCCCCAGTGGTGCTGGGGTAGCCCGGGGCCCACCCTCCCTCTGTCCAGAGCAACTTTGCTTTGCTTTCCCAGCTGCATACGTGCACAGGCGGCAGGGCCTGAGAGGCAGCGCCTGGCCGCATCCTGGGCACTGCCCGCTTCCCTGTGAGGCTCTAGCAGGTCCCTCACAGCTCCCAGGCCTAGTAATGGGACATAAAGATGAGCCACCAGCCTCCCAGTCTCAGGTGGAATCCATAAGCTAGTGCAGGTCAAGTGCCCGTGGTGGTGATGAAACACTCATCAGAATAGGCGCTCGGTGCTGCTGTCACAGGAATGCAGGAACGAATGGATGACAGGCTGGGAGCACCCAGGGTTGGGGGTCTTGATGTCCTTTGATAGCTCTGCCAGGCACTGTGGGATGCGTCACCTGACACCGGCACCCCTCCCTGCCCCACTCCCAGGAAACATGTTTCCTACCATTGGTGACGTCCACCTTGCACCCTTCACGGATGAGCAGCTCTACATGGAGCAGTTCACCAAGGCCAACTTCTGGTGAGTGTGCCCTGGTGTCCCGCCTGGGCCCCACAGCCTGCCTTGTCAGGGACAGCCCAGCTCCCCCGGGGGCCCCCACTCCTCTTTTTCTGAAAGACTTAGGCTAGATGAGGGCTGACTGGGAGAGAAGGCAGGGCTACCCCACCTGCCTCTTCTGCAGCCTTGACTTTGCTGTGGGGCTGGGGCCTGTCCACAGGTACCAGCCATCGTTCCATGGAGTGGACCTGTCGGCCCTCCGAGGCGCCGCGGTGGATGAGTATTTCCGGCAGCCTGTGGTGGTGAGTAGGGCCTCCAGGGCACCGCTGCAGTGATCACTTGCCATTGCTCTGCAGCTATGCAGCCCTCAGGAAGCTACGACCCCTCTCTGAGCCCTCTCCTCTGCCCTGCACAGAGCTCTCTCACAAAGATTTGGGCCAAAAATGTCAATGCATGTAGACACTTAGCATACAGCAAACATGCAATACATGCGGACCATTATTAGATGAGGCTAAGGCAGGAGGGGCATTTAGGCTCAGGAGTTCAAGATCAGCCTGGGCAACACAGAGACACCATCACTAGTTTTAACATTAAAATAGTAAAAATAAAAAAGAACCGTTACTAGATGAATTTATCCTTGGTGAGCTGATGTGATTTATTGATTGATTTTACTTGAGATTTTTGATACATCCATGATTCAGAAATCAAAAGGAAAAAAGAGCCAGGCGCGGTGGCTCACGCCTGTAATCCCAGCACTTTGGGAGGCCGAGGTGGGCAGATCACAAGGTTAGGAGATTGAGACCAACACGGTGAAACCCCGTCTCTACTAAAAATACAAAAAATTAGCCGGACGTGGTGGCGGGGTCCTGTAGTCCCAGCTACTAGGGAGGCTGAGGCAGGAGAATGGCATGAACCCGGGAGGCAGAGGTTGCAGTGAGCCGAGATCACGCCACTGCACTCCAGCCTGGGCGACAGAACGAGACTCCGTCTCAAAAAAAGAAAAAAAAAAAAAGATTTATTTTTTGTAAGTAGCATACAATTGGTTTTTTTTTTTTTTTTTTTTTTTTTTTTTGAGACAGAGTCTCGCTCTGTCGCCCAGGCTGGAGTGCAGTGGCCGGATCTCAGCTCACTGCAAGCTCCGCCTCCCGGGTTCACGCCATTCTCCTGCCTCAGCCTCCCGAGTAGCTGGGACTACAGGCGCCCGCCACCTCGCCCGGCTAGTTTTTTGTATTTTTTTAGTAGAGACGGGGTTTCACCGTGTTAGCCAGGATGGTCTCGATCTCCCGACCTCGTGATCCGCCCGTCTCGGCCTCCCAAAGTGCTGGGATTACAGGCTTGAGCCACCGCGCCCGGCCTACAATTGGGTCTTGAGTTTTTTTTTTTAAACAAGATTGAACATTTTTTGTCTTTTAGAATATTTAGACCATTTACATTTAATAAACTTGTGTGGGTATAAATCTATGATCTTTTATTTTTCTATTAATCTGACCTGTTTCTTTACTTTTTTGCCTTCCTTTAAAAAAATAAGTTCTGGGCCGGGCGCGATGGCTCATGCCTGTAATCCCAACATTTTGGGAGGCCGAGGCAGGTGGATCATGAGGTCAGGAGATCGAGACCATTCTGGCTAACAGGGTGAAACCCCGTCTCTACTAAAAATAACAAAACAAATTAGTCAGGCGTGGTGGGGACGCCTGTAGTCCCAGCTATTTGGGAGGCTGAAGCAGGAGAATGGCGTGAACCCGGGAGGTAGAGCTTGCAGTGAGCCAAGATCGGGCCACTGCACTCCAGCCTGGGTAACAGAGTGAGACTCTGTCTCAAAATAAAAAAAAAAAAGTTCCGTTTATTCTGTTTTCCCCCTGCTTTTGATGTTTTTCATTTGTTTTGGGAAACTCTTGGACAATCTTGGATAATATCTCTTTAAACACTACCTCTGCCCCATTCTCTTTCTCCTTCTGGGATTCCGATTATATGTACAGTGGACCTTTTCACCATATCTCAGATGATTCTTATACTCTTTTCTGTCTTTTCCATCCTTTTTTTTTTTTTTTTTTTTTTTGAGACGGAATCTTGCTCTGTTGCCCAGGCTGGAGTGCTGTGGCATGATCTCAGCTCACTGCAACCTCCACTTCCCGGGCTTAAGCAATTCTCAGCCTCTTGAGTAGCTGGGATTACAGGCACTTGCCACCACTCCCAGCTAATTTTTTGTAATTTTAGTAGAGATGGGGTTTTGCTATGTTGGCCAGGCTGGTCTGAAACTCCTGACCTTAGGTGATCCGCCTGCCTTGGCCTCCCAAAATGCTGGGATTATAGACGTGAGCCACCACACCCAGCCCTGCCCCCCATATTTTTTTTTTTTTTGAGACAGAGTCTAGCTCTTTCACCCAGGCTGGTGCGTGCAGTGGCGCAATCTTGGCTCACTGCAACCTCCGCCTCCAGGGTTCAAGCAATTCTCTCGCTTAAGCCTCATGAGTAGCTGGGACTACAGGCATGCACCACCACACCCGCCTAATTTTTGTAATTTTAGTAGAGATGGGGTTTGGACCATGTTGGCCAGGCTGGTCTTGAATTCCTAACCTCAGGTGATCCACCCACCTCAGCCTCCCAAAGTGCTGGGATCACAGGCATGAGCCACCATGCCCAGTGTGTTCAGTCTTTTGTGATACCACTGGGGAGTGAATGAGTGAAAAAAGCAGGAAATATTTTGGTGGTATTATGAAAATTTTGTATTATTATGAGGGTGCCTTGGAAGGGACCACAGTTTGAGAAGTGGCTGCTTCAGGGTACAGCCCTCAGTACTCTTAATGCAAGCCCAGTGGTTAGCCTCATTACCAATATGCTGCTGAACCACCCGTTAGGTTTTATTGTTGTTTTTTGAAACAGGGTCTCACTCCGTTCCCCAGGCTGGAGTACAGTGGCTCAATCACTTCATGGCTTACTTCAGCCTTGACCTCCCAGATACAAGTGATCCTCCTGCCTCAGCCTCCCAAGTAGCTGGGACTATAGGAGTGTGCCACCATGCCCAGCCAATTTATTTTTTTGTAGACGTGGGGCCTTACTGTGTTACCCAGGCTAGTCTTGAACTCCTGACCTCAGGTGATCCGCCCACCTCGGCCTCCCAAAGTGCTCGGATTATAGGCGTAAGCCACTGCACCTGGCCTTAAGCCTCTTATTAGCAGCTTTCTGCTTGGTGTCTTAGCCTCTGATGCCCTGCCCCACTTGAAGCTCAGGAGTTGGCCAATTTCACAAGTGCACTGAGTGTGCACCACCCACCTCGCCCTCCTGCACTTATTTCCCTTTGCTTTGACATCACGGCCCCTTGAGTCCAAGCTGCCTTGGTAACCTGGAGCTCCCATTTTGCTTTCCCCACCCAGGGAAGCTGCTGAAAGGTCGAGGTGGCCGTTTTCTGCCCTCCCCATGGAGAAAGGCAGAGGCCAGAAAGGGCTCCCTCCAGAAACGGCACTTCCCTCCTTTCCAGGAGCTTGATCCCCAAAGTCCTGGCTGCTCTGGTTGGTCACCAGTGCTTCCAACAACTGGTTTATTCTTTTTTTATATTTTATCCGGTTGACATAGTTCATGGCAGGTGTGTTAGTCAGATATAAACATCGCTGGGAGTGGACAGCAGCAACAGTGTTGTTGATGATGTTTTTAAGAGACAGGGTCTCCCTGTGTTTCCCAGGCTTGATTCAGTCTTGGGCTTAAGCAATCCTCCTGCCTCAGCCTCCTGAGTAGCTGGAGTTACAGGCATGCAATTTCACATCCGCCTAGCACTTAGTTCTTTAACTTGCTTTTTTGGTTAACTTGCTTAATGATTTAGCTTGGAGATCTTTCCCCATCTGTTCATAAAGAGCCTCTTCATTCTCACGTCTGCATGGTCTTTGATGGGTGAGCCATCATTGGTTTAATTAGATGGTTTCCAGTGTGTCGCTACCACGGACAATCTGTAATTATACATGTAAGTTTGTTGATGTATTCATGTATCTGGAGGTTAAATTCCTGTAGTGCCAAATCTTTTATGTGGATAAACACTTGTCATTTTGAGAGCTATCACCTAATTGCCCTTGGTGGCATTGTGCCAGTTCACCCTTCTTGCAGCGTGTCTGAGAAGAGCAAGCTAGTTTTAGCTGCACAGCCTAGAAGCCGTGGCCAGACCTAGGGGGAGGGGCAGGGCTCTCCCCTTCCATGTCGGCCTTGGCACCAGATGCCAGGTCACACCTGTTGTCTCTCCCAGGACACATTTGACATCCGGATCCTGATGGCCAAGTCTGTCAAGTACACGGTGAACTTCTTAGAAGCCAAAGAAGGAGATTTGCACAGGTACCGGCACCCACACTCCATCCTCCCAGGCCTGCCTCAGGCCGAAGGTCAGGGCCACTGACATCCTGCCGTCCCAGGGCAGGTGGTGGGCGGGGGCCCCGGGCCTCTGCACCTGGCACCCCCTCTTCTCTCTTGGCAGCGCCTGTCTGGCTTCCCCAGCAGCCACTGCCCTTTGCCTTCCAGGATAGAAATCCCATTCAAATTCCACATGCTGCATTCAGGGCTGGTCCATGGCCTGGCTTTCTGGTTTGACGTTGCTTTCATCGGCTCCATGTGAGTGCCGCAGAGCAGCCTGTGCTGCCTCCTCCCCACTCCCAGGGCTTCCTGCAGCTGCAACCTGACTGGGAGGGTGGAACGTGGCTCCAGGTTCCACCATCCCTTCCAATGGGAGTGAGAGCCTGTCTCAGAGCAAGAGACTGTTGTGGGTGGGGGGTGTGTGTGTCCTGTGTGTCCTGTGTTCCCAGTGTCTGTCCCTCATGGGCCTGTGTCTGTCTCTTGGCACATGTCAGGGTGAGCAGGGATCTCGTGGCTGCAGGTCCCTCGTGTGTACATGTATGCCTGCTCATGTATGTGTCTGGGAATGCCTGGGGGCCAGCCCGTCCCGGGGGTCCCTGACAGAGGGGGCAGGTGCTTGGGGAGGACTCAAGGCATACAAGGTGGTGGCTCCAGTGATGGCGCTGGCCCAGTCAAGTGTGTGCCTGTCCCTGCTCCACAGAATGACCGTGTGGCTGTCCACAGCCCCGACAGAGCCCCTGACTCACTGGTACCAGGTGCGGTGCCTGTTCCAGTCACCACTGTTCGCCAAGGCAGGGGACACGCTCTCAGGGACATGTCTGCTTATTGCCAACAAGAGGTGTGACTGCTCCCTGGGGCTGGTGGGGGGGGGCAGGGGTCCATCTGCCCAGCCACTCACGCCGCGGCCTGCACCTTCTCCACAGACAGAGCTACGACATCAGTATTGTGGCCCAGGTGGACCAGACCGGCTCTAAGTCCAGTAACCTCCTGGATCTAAAAAACCCCTTCTTCAGGTAGGAGGGGCACCCTACCTGCACGGGGTGGGGGCGCCCCGGCCCTGCAGCCCGCTTGCCCCTGCCCATGGCTCTGTCTCTGCCACAGATACACGGGCACGACACCCTCACCCCCACCCGGCTCCCACTACACATCTCCCTCGGAAAACATGTGGAACACAGGCAGCACCTACAACCTCAGCAGCGGGATGGCCGTGGCAGGTGAGCAGGGCACGCCCCAATGCCCAGCCAACCCGGGAGGCCGCCCTCACTGCAGGCCTGGCCCCTCTGCCTCCAGCCCTGACGTCTCCCCTCTCTGGGCACAGGGATGCCGACCGCCTACGACCTGAGCAGTGTTATTGCCAGTGGCTCCAGCGTGGGCCACAACAACCTGATTCCTTTAGGTGAGTGTCCCCCAGGGCCAGGGTCAGCAGAGAGCCATGCCCAGGACTGCCCAGAGGCCGGGAAGGGCCTGTGGCAACCAGGGTCGGCCTGTGCTTGGTCCTTTCGCCTTTTCCTCTTCCAGGGGGCTCTCGGCCGAGGCCCTCCGTCCTCTCTGCCTCGCTCTGCAGCCTGCTGCTGCGCATGGGCTGGGTGGCTGGGGGCGGTGACGCCGTCTCCCTTCCTTCTTTCCTCCCTCTTGCTGCGCAGCCAACACGGGGATTGTCAATCACACCCACTCCCGGATGGGCTCCATAATGAGCACGGGGATTGTCCAAGGTAATGAGGGTGGCGGGGGCAGGGCCCGTGGGGGCCGAGCTAGCGTGTGAGTCGCCATCCTCTGTCCGGCCGCCCGCCTGCCCTCTTGCCTGCCCTTTCTCTCTGTGACTCTGCCTGGGGGCTGGGTGGGCCAGGGCAGCCCCTCACTGCCATCGCCTGCCCCACAGGGTCCTCCGGCGCCCAGGGCAGCGGTGGTGGCGGCACCAGTGCCCACTATGCAGTCAACAGCCAGTTCACCATGGGCGGCCCTGCCATCTCCATGGCGTCGCCCATGTCCATCCCGACCAACACCATGCACTACGGGAGCTAGGGGCCTGCCCCGCGGACTGACAGCACCAGGAAACCAAATGATGTCCCCGCCCGCCCCCCCGCCGGGCGGCTTTCCCCCTTGTACTGGAGAAGCCCAAACACCCGGTCACAGCCCTCTTTGCTATGGGAACTGGGACACTTTTTTACACGATGTTGCCGCCATCCCCACCCTAACCCCCACCTCCTAGCCCTGAGCGTGTGTCGCTGCCATATTTTACACAAATCATGTCGTGGGAGCCCTCGTCCCCCTCCTGCCCGCTCCACCCTGACCTGGGATTGTCATCTGTTGGAACAGGCGCCATGGGGCCTGCCAGCCCTGCCTGCCAGGTCCCTTAGCACCTGTTCCCCTGCCTGTCTCCAGTGGGAAGGTAGCCTGGCCAGGCGGGGCCTCCCCTTCGACGACCAGGCCTTGGTCACAACGGACGTGACATGCTGCTTTTTTTAATTTTATTTTTTTACGAAAAGAACCAGTGTCAATCCGCAGACCCTCTGTGAAGCCAGGCCGGCCGGGCCGAGCCAGCAGCCCCTCCCCCTAGACTCAAGAGGCGCCGCAGGGAGGGGTGGCCCCGCCGAGGCTTCAGGGGCCCCCTCCCCACCAAAGGGTTCACCTCACACTTGAATGTACAACCCACCCCACTGTCGGGAAGGCCTCCGTCCTCGGCCCCTGCCTCTTGCTGCTGTCCTGTCCCCGAGCCCCTGCAGTCCCCCCAGCTCCCCCCACCCAGAGTTAGAGCAGGTGGCTGCAGGCCTTGGGCCCGGAGGGAAGGCCACTGCCGGCCACTTGGGGCAGACACAGACACCTCAAAGATCTGTCACGGAAGGCGTCCTTTTTCCTTGTAGCTAATGTTAGGCCTGAGTAGCTCCCCTCCATCCTTGTAGACGCTCCAGTCCCTACTACTGTGACGGCATTTCCGTCCCTCCCCTGCCTGGGAAGGGACCTTGCAGGGACCTCTCCCTCCAGAAAAAAAAAAAAGAAAAAGAAAGAAAAAATAAACAAGGAAACGTGTTACAGCACAGGCAGTTTTCTTCTCCTTCTGCTCCCCTGTTTCTGACACCCCCAAACTCAGATGCTGGAGCTCAGGCCCGGACCCAGGCCCGCCATATGTGCACCCAGGCAGGAGCGGGTGCTGTCCAGGCTGGGGCGCCCCCTTGGCTCGCTCTCCTGTTCCAGGGGAGCCATGGGAGGGAAAGCAGGTGGCCCAGGGGGATATGGGGGCCCCAGCCCTGTCCCAAAGCTCCCTGCTCGGCTGCCCCTCTCCTGCCTTTATATAAATTCTCTGAATCACCTTTGCATAGAAAATAAAAGTGTTTGCTTTGTAAGAAAAGTCTGGAAAGTAGCAGAGTCATCTCAAGGCGTCAAGGGAGCCTTCAGTCATCATCTGGGGGGCAGGACAGGCAGAGGGGTTGGTCCACTTAGGTGTTGCCTGAAAGAAAGAATTGTCTGGGAGTGTCCCCAGAACCTCTTACCTTGACTGGGGGTGGGAGGGCAGCCCCCTTAGCCCAGCTGGGAACAGTCCTTACCTGTGGGACCCGGGCCTTTCTAGGAGGGGGCCATGGACTGAGGCAGGGTAGGGGGCAGCGGGATGTTTGAGGGCAGAGATGTGATTTGGGGTGGAGGAGCCACCTTCTCCGGAGGCAGCGACTGGAAGAAGTACAACTGCACAAGACCCCTGGGGTCAGAGGCAGGGCCAGCGCACACCCACCCCCAGCCCCTCAGCCCCACCTGAGGTACACCTGTGGCCACCCCAGACCTGTACCTTACAGCCCACGGCCAGGAGTGCATGGAGCAGCACAACCGCAGACAGCAGCACCATGGCCACCAGCCTAGTGTCCTCACGGACCACAGGCCAGAGGGTGAATACCAGCCCGGTGGCCGACAGGCCCAGGGCCAGTGCCCCAAAAAGCCACTGCAGCCAAGGCACAGGGATGAGCCACAGGACCTGGGAGCAACACGGCGGCAGGTGACCATGCCAGTCCCCACAGCCACCACCCACTCCGCACCAGGCCACCCTCACCACCATGGGAGTGAGGCAGCAGGTGACCATGCCAGTGTCCCCACACAGCCGCCACCCACTCCGCGCCAGGCCACACTCACCACCATGGGGATGAAGACAAAGAGGGAGTAGCCGTAGACGCACACGGTCTCCAGGAAGGTGTAGGGCCCCATGCGCTCCCGGACACCCTTGCGCCACCGCAGAAAACCCCACAGGGCCAGGGGCACCAGCCACGCGTAGCAGTAGATGCTGATGCCTGCCACGGTCACTGGGGGCAAGGTGAGCAGTCACCCCCTGCCCCCCGGGGCCCTGCCAGGCATCGGTCCTGCCCGCCTGCTTACCCTTGTGGAACTGGGGGCTGTAGTGGATGGAGGGGTCTCTCCTCTGGGCCAGCACCAGCGTCAGGTTGCCAGTGACAGCCAAGACGAAGGCCAACGTGGCACAAATCCAGAAGGGGCCTGAGGATGGGGGGCACAGTCAGAGTCCCCCCACCTGTGACCTCCCTGCAGCTCATTTACTCCAGTGGTAATGCCGCCCTGCAGTTCATGCAAGTTCCTGCCATGAAGCTTATGCTGTTTCTGGAACCCTCTTTTCCTAGGTCTCCCCTACCCCTCCCGTTGCCAACAAGGCTCATTCCCTCACCCTGCTCAGGGAGGCCTGCCCTGCTGCACCCTGCAAAACAGCAAGGCCGCTCCTCCTATATGCTCTCTACCCGCCACCCTCTGCAGTCCTTCATGTCTGTCTCCCTGAACAGCAGGTAAGTCACACTCTCTGAGTGACTGATTTGTCCTCAGCTGTACACTGATGTCTGCAACTCAGGCCACATTTGTTGAGTGATCCATCAAGGAACCAAATGTACCTCACTCACCATACAGATCTGGCCGATTCCGCAGATGGTGCCGCACAAAGTTGTGGCCAGGCCGGGGCAGCAGTGAGCCTTTGATCCGGTTCAGGACCTGGGGGCAAGGCCGAGGTCAAGGATGGAGGCCTGCCAGGAGCTTCTCCCTTGTCCTGAGAGGCTCCTTCCCTGCTGACCTCCACCCTCCTGTCTCCATGCCCCACCTGAAAGAACTCAGCCTTTCCCTCTTTTTTTTTCTTTTTTTAGACAGAGTCTCACTCTGTCGGCCAGGCTGGATAGAGTGCAGTGACACGATCTCTGCTCACTGCAACCTCTGCCTCCTGGGCTCAAGCAACTCTCCTGGCTCAGCCACCTGGGTAGCTGGAATTACAGGCGTGTGCCACCACGCCCGACTAATTTTTGTATTTTTAGTAGAGACAGGGTTTTGCCATGTTGACCAGGCTGGTCTCAAACTCCTGACCTCAGGTAATATGCCCACCTCAGCCTCCCAAAGTGCTGGGATTACAGGCGTGAGCCACTGTGCCCAGCCCCAGCCCCCTTTTTCTTTTTGAGATGGAGTGTCACTCTGTCCTCCCAGCTGGAATGCGGTGGCATGATCTTGGCTCACTGCCACCTCCGCCTCCCAGATTCAAGCGATTCTCATGCCTCAGCCTCCTGAGTAGCTGGGACTACAGGCCATGCACCACCATGCCTGGCTAATTTTTGTATTTTTAGTAGAGATGGGGTTTCACCATGTTGGCCAGGCTGGTCTCCAACTCCTGACCTCAAGTGATCCACCACTTCGGCCTCCCAAAGTGCTAGGATTACAGGTGCCCAACCACTGCACCTGGCTAATTTTAGTATTTTTGTTTTGTTTTGTTTTGGTTTGGTTTTTTGAGACAGAGTCTCACTCTGTCGCCCAGGCTGGAGTGCAGTGGCGCCATCTTGGCTCACTGCAAGCTCCGCCTCCCGAGTTCACGCCATTCTCCTGCCTCAGCCTCCCAAGTAGCTGGGACTACAGGCGCCTGCACCCACACCCTAATTTGTTTGTATTTTTAGTAGAGACGGGGTTTCACCGTGTTAGCCAGGATGGTCTCGATCTCTTGACCTCGTGATCTGCCTGCCTTGGCCTTTCAAAGGGCTGGGATTACAGGTATGAGCCACCACGCCCGATCTAATTTTTGTATTTTTATTTTATTTATTTATTTATTTTGAGACACAGTCTCACTCTTTTTGCCCAGGCTGGAGTGCACTGGCGTGATCTCGGCTCACTGCAACCTCTGCCTCGCAGGTTCAAGCGATTCTCCTGCCTCAGCCTCCAGAGTAGCTGAGATTACAGGGCCTCAACACCAAGCCTGGCTGATTTTGTTGTATTTTTAGTAGAGATGGGGTTTCACCATGTTAGCCAGGCTGGTCTTGAACTCCTGAGCTCAGGTGATCTGCCCACCTCGGTCCCCCGAAGTGCTGGAATTACAGGCGGGGAGCTACTGCCCCCAGCCCATCTTTGATCTTCTGCATATGCTGTTCCCTTTGCCTGGAACATACTTCAGCTCCCCTCCCCCATTCCCCAGGAAGCGTTCCTTCTCCTTTAGGTTTCAGCCAATTCCTCACGTCCTCCACGAGGTCTTTCTCTAACCCACGAGATTGTGTGTGTCCCCTGTGTTCCTACAGTCCCGATCCATAACCAGTCCCACCATAACCCTTTGAGAGCACCACAGTTCCTTCACCCGCACTCGCCATCACCAGCACCCTGCCCAGGGAAAGTGTGGCTGAACCCTGAGCATAACTCTGAGCCCCACCTCACCTGCCTCCCCAGGCCTGACCTGTGAGGTGTCCACGTCAAAGAAGCTCTGATAGTAGCTGAAGGTCCAGAATCCGGGCTGCTGCTGCTGCTTCTCCTGCAGGAGCTGCACATTGCGGGCATTCAGCGCCTGCCCCGACAGCGTGGATCAGCTGGGAGCCGCACAGAGGCAGGACACAGGGACTCACCGCGGCCTTGTCACTCTCCTCCTCCACCTCATCCTCGGCTCCATAGCTGCCACCTGAGCCCACGGCCACAGCCACGTGCCCTTGTGGGGTCAGCTGATCACTTCTGCTGGTTGTGGCTGCATCTGGGGTCTCAGCCAGAAGATTAGTGGCCTCCTCGAATTCTGTGGAGCAGGGACATGGGACACACGCACGCTTGAGGGGTGGAAAGAATTCGACTGGGCTCCAGCCAAGTCAATGCTCATCTGGGGGCAGAGGCTCTGCTAAGCCACTGATCTCCCCCAAGGTGGGGGGCCCAACTTTCTCAGTTTGGAGGCATCCGGAGGGCGTCTGTTCCCTTCCTCCTAAAGTGGAACTGCAACTTAGGGTTGGCCCTGGGATGGGGTCAGGGTCTGGAGACATGAGGCTCGGGTTTGAGGTCTGAGTTCAGGGCGGGGGCGGGGTTCGGGTGAGGGATGGGTCTCCCTCCTGGGTCAGGGTTCACAGCCGCCTAGGGTTCGGGGTAGAGAAGTTGGAAGCCGCATGGGGGGTAGGTTCTGGCAAGGGGCGGGAGTAGGAGATCCGGCCTCGTCGGGGCCGCACTCACCGTGGAAGGTCAGCTCGTCAGCCGATGCCATGGTCGTTCAGGGGCGTCTCCGCATCCCTCGCTGAGGACAGAGACCGGTCAGGCACGCTCCCCCCACGCCCCCACGCCGGTCCCTCGGCCCCCAGCCCTACCTGGCGGCCAGCTGCACCCACGGAAGCTTGAACTCGTCGCCCCGTCGCCACAGGTGCGCTCCGCCCTCCTCACCGGAGGCCACCTGGGCCGGCGTGGCTGGGGCTCTCTGCGACTGCGCAGCTGGCCTCCCCGTCAGAATCTACCCGACTCGGACCGGACAGCAACATCCGGCGCCGGTCCTCTTTCTATCCTTTCCCGCTGGGAAGCCACTTCCGGTAAAGTTGGCGCTTGCGCAGAAGCGCCTCCCGGGCTTTTAACTTCGGGTATCAAGAGTTTCTTTCCGGAGCAAGGACCCCCAAGACGGAAGAGGATGGCCGCGGCGGCTCTGAGGAGATTTTGGTCCCGGCGCCGCGCAGAGGCGGGCGACGCTGCAGCGGCGAAGCCGGGAGTGTGGGCGCGGCTGGGTGAGTAGCGGCGGAAGGCGGCAGGGTGAGTGGCCGCCGCTGCCAGATCACTCTTACCGCGCTCCTCTCCCCTCAGGGTCCTGGGCCCGCGCGCTGCTCCGGGACTACGCCGAGGCCTGCAGGGACGCGGCGGCGGAGGCTAGTGCCCGGCCGGGGCGCGCGGCCGTGTATGTGGGGCTGCTGGGCGGCGCGGCGGCCTGCTTCACGCTGGCGCCTAGCGAGGGTGCTTTCGAGGAGGCGCTGCTGGAGGCGTCGGGGACCCTCCTGCTGCTGGCGCCGGCCACCCGCAACCGCGAGTCCGAAGCCTTCGTGCAGCGGCTGCTCTGGCTGCGGGGCCTTGGCCGCCTGCGCCACGTCAACCTAGGGCTCTGCTCCGTGGTGTACGAGGCGCCCTTCGACGCCCAGGCCAGCCTCTACCAGGCGCGCTGCCGCTACCTGCAGCCCCGCTGGACCGACTTCCCCGGCCGGGTCCTGGACGTGGGCTTCGTGGGTCGCTGGTGGGTGCTGGGGGCCCGGATGCGCGACTGCGACATCAACGACGACGAATTCCTGCACCTGCCGGCGCATTTGCGGGTGGTCGGGCCCCAGCAGCTGCATTCCGAGACCAACGAGCGGCTCTTCGATGAGAAGTACAAGCCTGTCGTGCTCACCGACGATCAGGTGGACCAGGCGCTGTGGGAGGAGCAGGTCTTGCAGAAGGAAAAAAAGGACAGGCTCGCCCTGAGCCAGGCCCACTCGCTGGTGCAGGCGGAGGCCCCGAGATGAAACCCGGAGGCCCCCGAGTCCTGGCAGACTGCTTGCCTGGGGTAGTGCAGCTGTGAGTGTGCCTCACCTGCAGAACAACTGAGACAGATGATGTGCAAAGTGTTTACTCACTGGATTTGCGCGAGTTTGGGGAGCCTTTCTGCCCCCCGTCTTTGTTCTTTATTAGCTGAAGCTAATTCCGAGCCACCTTGGTCCAGGAGTTGGGACAGCAGAACGACTTGACACATGTTCATCACTGGCAGAGCTGGTCATGAGCCTTTTATATAAGCCTTTTTCATTGGGCCTCAGAGGCCCTCCTTAAGGAGGTACCACAGTGGTCAGGTGACTTGCAAACTCTTCTAAGACCACTTAGATTCTCTTTTTAAAGTTTGGGTTGTGGCCTGGCGTGGTGATGCACGTCTGTAATCCCAGCATTTTCCAAATTGAGGCAAGAGGATCGCTTGAGGCCAGCCCGAGTAACATAGCAAGACTCCGACGCTACAAAAAAAGAATAATAATTAACTAAATAAAATTTGAGCTGAAATGTTTTTATTCTGTGATCTGTTCTCTTTCGTTTTGTTTTGTTTTCCTTTTTTTTGTTTGTTTTTGTTTTTGTGTTTTTTTTTTGTTTTTTTTTTGAGACGGAGTCTGGCTCTGTCACCCAGGCTGGAGTGCAGTGGCGCGATCTCGGCTCACTGCAAGCTCCGCCTCCCGGGTTTACGCCATTCTCCTGCCTCAGCCTCCCGAGTAGCTGGGACTACAGGCGCCCGCCACCTCGCCCGGCTAGTTTTTTGTATTTTTTAGTAGAGACGGGGTTTCACCGTGTTAGCCAGGATGGTCTCGATCTCCTGACCTCGTGATCCACCCGTCTCGGCCTCCCAAAGTGCTGGGATTACAGGCTTGAGCCACCGCGCCCGGCCTGTTTTTGTTTTTTTGAGACAGGGTCTTGCTCTGTCTCCCCGGCTGGAGTGCAGTGGCGCCATCTCGGCTCACTGCAACCTCTGCCTCCCAGGTTCAAACGATTCTCCTGCCTCAGCCTCTGGAGTAACTGGGATTACAGGCATGTGCTCACATGCCCGGCAAATTGTATTTTTAGTAGAGATGGGGTTTCACTGTGTTGGCCAGGCTGGTCTTGAACTCCTGACCTCAGGTGATCCGCCTGCCTCGCACTCCCAAAGTGCTGGGATTATAGGAGTGAACCACCACACCCGGCCTTTCATTTTGATAAGTAACATTTTTGCCATTCCCAGCTCTTTGGGAGGCTGAGGTAGGAGGATTGCTTGAGATCAGGAGTTCAAGACCAGTTTAGGCAACATAGTGAGACCTTTCTCCAAAACTAAAATATTTGGAAGGGTAAAGCAGGCGAATCACTTGAGCCTAGGACTAGCCTGGACAATATGGTGAAACCCCGTCTCTACAAAAAATACAAAAATTTACCAAAGGTGTTGAATGAGAATTGAAAATATATATACATAGAAAAATTAGCCAGACATAGTGGACCATGTCTGTAGTCCCAGCTAGTTGGAAGGCTGAGGTGGGAGGATCACCTGAGCCTGGGAGTTCAATGCTGCATTGAGCCATGATGGTGCCACTGCACTCCAGCCTGGACAACAGAGTGAAACTCTTTGTCTCAAAAAGTAAAATAAGTGGCTGGGCACGGTGGCTCAAGCCTGTAATCCCAGCACTTTGGGAGGCCGAGGCAGGTGAATCACGACATCAGGAGATCGAGACCATCCTGGCTAGCATGGTGAAACCCCGTCTCTACTAAAAATTCAAAAAATTAGCCGGGCATGGTGGTGGGCGCCTGTAGTCCCAGCTACTCAGGAGGCTGAGGCAGGAGAATGGCGTGAATCTGGGAGGTAGAGCTTGCAGTGAGCCGAGATTGCACCACTGCACTCCAGCCTGGGTGACAAGAGTGAGACTCCGTCTCAAAAAAATAAATAAAATAACATTTTCATTTTTTTAAAGTTTTTATTTTTAAATATAGTCTTAAAGAAAATTGGAAAAATAATAGAGACTGGGCCAGGCGCGGTGGCTCACGCCTGTAATCCCAGCACTTTGGGAGGCCGAGGCGGGCGGATCACAAGGTCAGGAGATCGAGACCACGGTGAAACCCCGTCTCTACTAAAAATACAAAAAATTAGCCGGGCGCGGTTGTGGGCGCCTGTAGTCCCAGCTACTCGGGAGGCTGAGGCAGGAGAATGGCGTGAACCTGAGAGGCGGAGCTTGCAGTGAGCCGAGATCGCGCCACTGCACTCCAGCCTGGGCGACAGAGCGAGACTCCGTCTCAAAAAAAAATAATAATAAATAATAGAGACTGGTTTTTTGGAGACAGAGTTTTGCTCTTGTTGCCCAGGCTGGAGTGCAATGGCACGATCTCGGCTCACCCCAACCACCGCTTCCTGGGTTCAAGCAATTCTCCTGTGTCAGCCTCCTGAGTAGCTGGGATTACAGGCTCATGCCACCATGCCTGGCTAATTTTCGTATTTTTTAGTAGAGATGGGATTTCATCACAATGGTCAGGCTGGTCTCAAACTCCTGACCTCAGGTGATCTGCCCACCTCAGCCTCCCAAAGTGCTGGGATTACAGACGTGAGCCACCACGCCCGACCCTCATCCCTATTAAAAATACAAAACCGGCTGGGCGCAGTGGCTCAAGCCTGTAATCCTAGCACTTTGGGAGGCCGAGACGGGCGGATCACGAGGTCAGGAGATAGAGACCATCCTGGCTAACACAGTGAAACCCCGTCTCTACTAAAAATACAAAAACTTAGCCGGGCAAGGTGGCAGGCGCCTGTAGTCCCAGCTACTGGGGAGGCTGAGGCAGGAGAATGGCGTGAACCCGGGAGGCGGAGCTTGCAGTGAGCTGAGATCCGGCCACTGCACTCCAGCCTGGGTGACAGAGCGAGACTCCGTCTCAAAAAAAATAAATTAAAAATAAAAAATAAAAAAATAAAAATACAAAACCGGGGAATTGACAGTGTCGTGACTATTGGGATGTTGCAGGGAAGTTTCTTGCAAAAACAACCTGGTTTTACCAGATGAGTATTATAACTTACTGGAGGTGGCTTGGAAGGATAAAGCATTTTCTGGTCTGGAAATCTATATGGAATCATAGATTCCGGTTATGTTGTACTTCAGTAACCCTGAAACACAGGATTCTGTGAAAAGAAATAAGTTAGTGTACACAGCTGGTACTTAGCTAGGTTATGGTAAATTGTATTTTTGTTGTTGTTGAGACAGAGTCTCACTCTGACACCCAGGCTAGAGTGCAGTGGCACGATTTCGGCTCACTGCAACCTCTGCCTCCTGGGTTCAAGCTATTCTCTTGCCTCAGCCTCCTGGGTAGCTCGGATTACAGGCATGTGCCATGATGCCCAGCTAATTTTTGTATTTTTAGTAGAGATGGGGTTTCACCATGTTGGCCAGGCTGGTCTCAAACTCCTGACCTCGAGTGATCCTCCCAGCTCGGCCTCCCAAAGTGCTGGGATTACAGGCGTGAGCCACTGCACTGAGCCAATACTTTTCTTTTCTTTTTTAAGTGTAATTTATGGCTGGCGCATGGCTCATGCCTGTAACTCCAACACTTTGGGAGGCTGAAGTGGGATGATCGCTTGAGTCCAGAAATTTTGAGACCAGCCTAGGCGACATGGTGAAACCCTGTCTCTACAAAATACACACAAATTAGCTGGGTATGGTGGTACACACCTGTACTAACAACTACTCAGGAGGCTGAGGTGGAAGAATTGCTTGAGCCCGGGAGTTTCAGGCCGCAGTGAGCTGAGATTGCACCACTGCACTTCAGCCTGGATAACAGAGCAAGCCCGTGTCTCAAAAAAAATTAATAAAGAAAAAATAAGGCTGGGTTCGGTGGCCCACGCCTATGATCCCAACAGTTTGGGAGGCCGAGACAGGTGGATCACAAGGTCAAGAACTCGAGACCATCCTGGCCAACATGGTGAAACCCCGTCTAACAAAAATTAGCTGGGCATGGTGGTACGTGCCTGTAATCCCAGCTACTCGGGAGGCTGAGGCAGGAGAAACTTGAACCTGGGAGGCGGAGGTTACAGTGAGCCAAGATCACGCCACTGCATTCCAGTCTAGGCAACCGAATGTGACTCCTTCACAAAAAAAAAAAAAAAAAAAGAAATAACATAAAACTGAAGTATTAAGGGAGTGATGCTACTTCAGTGGCCTGTGGCAAGTTAATAAAGCCAGGTGATAAAACAACTATCTTTGTTGTGATACTTGTTTTTGTGTGTTTGCTACTTTCAAGTTTTGGCATTTGACCCTTGCATTCATAATGAGTGGGTCCAACAGGTATTAATTTAAGTCAGCATCTCACTTTGCATTACAGAGGAAAAGCTGAGGTTCAGAAAATTTATTTTTCTAAGGCTGTGGCAGAACCAAGATTCAAACTGTAACTCCCAACTATGACTTAATCCTCAAACTTGTGGACTATCTTTGATCCTGATAATTCTTCTCAGAAATTGTTAAATACTGCTATCACTTGCCATAAATAATAATTGGATATAGAAATACATATGTAGGCTGGGTGCAGTGGCTCATGCCCAGCACTTTGGGAGGCCGAGGTGGGCAGATGACCTGAGGTCGGGAGTTCGAGACCAGCCTGAGCAACGTGGAGAAACCCCATCTCTACTAAAAGCACAAAATTAGCCGGGCGTGGTGGCACATGCCTATAATTCTAGCCACTCAGGAGGCTGAGGCAGGAGAATTGCTTGAACCCGGGAGGTTGCAGTGAGCTGAGATCACGCCATTGCACTCCAGCCAGGGGAACAAGAACAAAACTCCGTCTCAAAAAAAAAAGAAAAAAGAAAAATATATAAAAAAGAAATGCAATGAAAGCAAAAGACATGGCCTGGATAACATAGCAAGACCTCATCTGTACTAAAAATAGGCCAGGTGCTGTGGCTCATATCTGTAATCCCAGCACTTTGGGAGGCCGAGGCGGATGGATCACCTGAAGTTAAGAGTTTAAGACCAGTCTGGCCAACATGGTGAAACCCTGTGTCTATTAAAAATACAAAAAATTGGCATGGTGGCAGGCGCCTGTAATCCCAGCTACTCGGGAGTGAGCTGAGATCATGCCATTGCACTCCAGCCTGGGCAACAAGATCAAAACTCCATCTCAATAAATAAATAAATAATAATTTAAAAAGCCAGGTGAGACGGCGCGTGCCTGTGGTCCCAGCTACTTATGATGCTGAGGTGAGAGGATCCCTTAAGCCCAGGAGTTTGAGGCTGCAATGAGCTTCGTCATGCCGCTGCACTTCATCCTGGGCCACAGAGTGAGACCCTGTCTCCCCTCTAGCCCCCAAAAAAGAAAGGAAACAAAAGACATTGAAATGATACTAACTAAATGCTATCCCTACACCATTACATTCCAAAAATCTCTGGCCCCAAATCTGCCCTCTGTTAGACATTAGCCAACTTCAGGGAAGGGTTTTAAAATGTATTGTCATCAAAGACACTTGTTTCTCACTGATCAGAAGTATCGGAAACGGTCCACACCATCATTGCTTGAGTCAGTTATTAAATGCTACTTTCGACTTCTCGCCAGGGTGTGTTCCAGGAAGATCATCTGAAGCTGCTGGGAGCTGTGAAGCTGAGGGCAGTGGTCGGCTCTGTTGGTAGGAATTGTGGAGCTTGGGCAGCCTGAAGGCTTTGTGTCTTGGCTTTGGTCCCAGGGTCAGCCTTTCCCAGAGGAGAGTCTTACTGTACTTCAGCTCATGCTCTGGTGTAAGGCAGAGGACAGGAGGGATAAGTGGGCTTTAAAGCCAGGGTTTGGGGCCGGGCGCGGTGGCTCAAGCCTGTAATCCCAGCACTTTGGGAGGCCGAGACGGGCGGATCATGAGGTCAGGAGATCGAAACCATCCTGGCTAACACGGTGAAACCCCGTCTCTATTAAGAAATACAAAAAAAAAACTAGCCGGGCGAGGTGGCAGGCGCCTGTAGTCCCAGCTACTCGGGAGGCTGAGGCCGGAGAATGGCGTGAACCCGGGAGGCGGAGCTTGCAGTGAGCTGAGATCCGGCCACTGCACTCCAGCCTGGGTGACAGAGCGAGACTCCGCCTCAAAAAAAAATAAATAAATAAATAAATAAAGCCAGGGTTTGGAACTCAGCTTTTATACTTCCTTGCTTTGTGAGTGAAGTCACTTCTCCTTGCTTTGGAGCTCCTTGTCTCTTTTTTTTGTTTTGAGACAAGAGTCTCGCTCTGTCGCCCAGGCTGGAGTACAGTGTCCGGATCTCAGCTCACTGCAAACTCTGCCTCCCAGGTTCACGCCATTCTCCTGCCTCAGCCTCCCGAGTAGCTGGGACTACAGGCGCCTGCCACCTCGCCCGGCTAGATTTTTGTAGTTTTTAGTAGAGACGGGGTTTCACCGTGTTAGCCAGGATGGTCTCGATCTCCTGACCTCGTGATCCGCCCGTCTCGGCCTCCCAAAGTGCTGGGATTACAGGCTTGAGCCACCGCACCCGGCCCACACCTTGTTTTCTGAGACGGTCTCACTCTCTTGCCCAGGGTGGAGTGCGGTGGTGCAATCTCGGCTCACTGCAACCTCGACCTCCTTGGATTCAAGCTGTCCACCCACCTCAGGCTCCCAAGTAGCGGAGACTACAGGTGGGAGCCACCATGCCCAGCTAACTTTTGTGTATGTTTTTGTAGAGATGGGGTTTCTCTTTGTCGCCCAGGCTGTTCTCAAACTCCTGAGCTCAAATGATCCCACCTTGGCCTCCCAGAGTGCTGGATTACAGGTGGGCATCACTGCACCTGACCCAAGTTCTCCCCTGAAAAAAGGTGGGGGCTGGGGGGGCATGATCTGGAGATAGGGTTTCGCTGTGTCACGCAGGCTGGAGTGCAGTAGCGGCTCATGGCAGCATCGACCTCTTGCATTCAAGCAATCCTCCCACCTCAGCCTCCCAAGCTGCTGGGGCCACAGACACTCACCACCACACCGGCTAATTTTTTAAGTTATTTGTAGAGATGAGATCTCACTATGTTGCCAAGGCTGATCTCAAACTCCTGGGCTCAAGTGATTATCCTGCCTCAGCCTCCCAAAGAAATAAAATATTCTTGGTTAGCTTTAATTATTTCTGCTTTCCAGCCTAGCCCAGGAGTTGTCCTCCAGCATGTCCTTTGAAAAGTATCTTTTGGCCAAGCGTGGTGACTCATGCCTGTAATCCCAGCACTTTGGGAGGCCGAGGCTGGAGGATCACGTGAGGTCAGGAGTTCAAGACCAGCCTGACCAACATGACAAAACCCTGTCTTTACTAAAAATATAAAAAAATAGGCCGGGCGCGGTGGCTCAAGCCTGTAATCCCAGCACTTTGGGAGGCCGAGACGGGCGGATCACGAGGTCAGGAGATCAAGACCATCCTGGCTAACACAGTGAAACCCCGTCTCTACTAAAAAATACAAAAAAACTAGCCGGGCGAGTTGGCGGGCGCCTGTAGTCCCAGCTACTCGGGAGGCTGAGGCAGGAGAATGGCGTGAACCCGGGAGGCGGAGCTTGCAGTGAGCTGAGATCGCGCCACTGCACTCCAGCCTGGGCCACAGAGCGAGACTCCGTCTCAAAAAAAAAATAAAATAGGCCGGGCGCAGTGGCTCAAGCCTGTAATCCCAGCACTTTGGGAGGCCGAGACGGGTGGATCACGAGGTCAAGAGATCGAGACCATACTGGATAACACGGTGAAACCCCGTCTCTACTAAGAAATACAAAAAACTAGCCGGGCGAGGTGGCGGGCGCCTGTAGTCCCAGCTACTCGGGAGGCTGAGGCCGGAGAATGGCGTGAACCCGGGAGGCGGAGCTTGCAGTGAGCTGAGATCCGGCCACTGCACTCCAGCCTGGGCTACAGAGCGAGACTCCATCTCAAAAAAATAAATAAATAAAAAATAAATATAAAATAAAATAAAATAAAAAATAAATAAATAAAAATATAAAAAAATAGCTGGGCATGGTGGTGGGTGCCTGTAATCCCTGCTATTCAGGAGGCTGAGGCAGGATAATCACTTGAACCTGGGAGGTGGAGGTTGCAGTGAGCCAAGACGGTGCCATTGCACTCCAGCCTGGGAGACAGAGCAAGACTCCCTCTTAAAAAAAAAAAAAAAAATAGGCCGGGCGCGGTGGCTCAAGCCTGTAATCCCAGCACTTTGGGAGGCCGAGACGGGCGGATCACGAGGTCAGGAGATCGAGACCATCCTGGCTAACACGGTGAAACCCCGTATCTACTAAAAAATACAAAAATCTAGCTGGGCGAGGTGGCGGGCGCCTGTAGTCCCAGCTGCTCAGGAGGCTGAGGCAGGAGAATGGCGTAAACCCGGGAGGCGGAGCTTGCAGTGAGCTGAGATCCGGCCACTGCAGTCCAGCCTGGGCAACAGAGCAAGACTCCGTCTCAAAAAAAAAAAAAAAAAAAAAAGTTTCCCACAGTTGTGATTAGAAAGACCAGCAGAGGGCATCAGAGACTTAGTTCGGAGACAACGTGGCTGGCTCCGCCCTGCCTTACTTAGTCCCGTGGGAATGGCTCACCGCAGTCTTGCAGCTTCTACTTGCACCTGTTTACTGCGCCTTGGAATTGGATAGATGATGGCAGAAGTCAAGGCCCCAGGGAGGGGCCCCCTTCATCTCTGGAACCTGCACCTTTACCTAGTTATGTTCACAAAAAGGTTCAGACTCTAAATTTTTGTTTTGTTTTGTTTTTTGAGACGAAGTTTTGCTCTTGTTGTTCAAACGATTCCCCTGCCTCAGCCTCCCAAGTAGCTGGGATTACAGGCATGTGCTATTGTACCTGGCTAATGTTTTGTATTTTTAGTAGAGATGGGGTTTCTCCATGTTGGTGAGGCTGCTCTCAAACTTCCAACCTCAGCTGATCCACCCACCTCGGCCTCCCAAAGTGCTGGGATTACAGGCGTGAGCCACTGCACCCGGCCCAGACTCTGAAAATATTTGGAGATACTTATTCTGAACCAAATATGAGTAACCAATGGCCTGTGACACAGCCCTCAGGAGATCCTGAGAACATGTGCCCAAGGTGGTTGGGGCATAGTTCACTTTTATACATTTTAGGGAGACATGAGACATGAGACAATATGTGTAAGATAAGCTGGGCTTACACCTGTAATCCCAGCACTTCATGAGGCTGAGAGGGGCAGATTACTTGAGCCTAGAAGTTCGAGACCAGTCTGGACAACATAGTGAGACTCTGTCTCTACGAAAAAATATAAAAACTAGCCAGATGTGGTGGTGCCCGTAGTCCCAGCTACTTGGGAGGCTGAGGTGGGAGGATCACCTGAGCTGGAGAAGTTGAGGCTGCAGTTGACTACGCTGATCTTGAACTCCTGGCCTCAAGCAATGTTCGCAAAGTGGTGGGATTATAAACGTGAACCACCACACCCAGCCAGTAGAAGTTCTTTTTTTTTTTTTGGTCCCAAACATGACCGTTGACCACCAAAGTAGTTTAAAGCAAATCTCAGACATCCTGTCATCTTACCCCTATAATTTCATTTTCTTTATTTTCCTTTCTTTTATTTTCTTTTATTTTATTTTGTTTTTGATACAGATTCTTGTTCTGTCGCCCAGGCTGGAGTGCAGTGGTGTGATCTCGGCTCACTGCAACCTCCGCCTCCCGGGTTCAAGCAATTCTCCTGTCTCAGCCTCCTCAGTAGTTGGGACTACAGGTGCCCGCCACCACGCCCAGCTAATTTTTGTATTTTTAGTAGAGACGCGGGTTTCACCATATTGGTCAGGCTGGTCTCGAACTCCTGACCTCAGGTTATCTGCCACCTTTGGCCTCTCAAAGTGCTGGGATTACAGGCGTGAGCCACCACATCCGTCCTATAATTTCATTTTCTTATATGACACTAGCATTGTCACACCTCTCAAAGTCCACAATTAGTATGCAGTATCATCTGATATTGCATTTCCCTGCGGATCTCAAGTGTCCTTTTACACTTGGTTTGTTTCATTCATGATCCAAACAAAGTCTACATATTGTATTTGGTTGTTGTGACTTTTCAGTATCTCCTTTTTTTTAAGACGGAGTCTCACTCTGTCGTGCAGACTGGAGTACAGTGGCATAATCTCAGCTCATTGCATCCTGCGCCTCCTGGGTTCAAGTGATTCTCCCTGCCTCAACCTTTTGAGTAGCTGAGATTACAGGCGCCCACCACCACACCCGGCTAATTTTTGTATTTGCAGTAGAGACGGGGTTTTGTCAGGTTGGCCAGGCTGGTCTCGAACTCCTGACCTCAGGTGATCCTCCCTCCTTGGCCTCCCAAAGTGCTGGGATTGCAGGTGTGAGCCACTGCGCCCAACCTGAGGTCTCTTTTTTTTTTTTTTTTTTTTTTAAGACGGAGTCTGGGCTGGGCGCGGTGACTCACACCTATAATCCCAGCACTTTGGGAGGCCAAGGCGGGCGGATCACAAGGTCAGGAGTTCGAGACCAGCCTGGCCAATATGGTGAAACCCCATCTCTACTAAAAATACAAAAATTAGCCAGGAGTGGTGGCAGATGCCTGTTGTCCCAGCTACTCGGGAGGCTGAGGCAGGAGAATCGCTTGAACCTCGGAGGTGGAGGTTGTAGTGAGCCGAGATCGGGCCACTGCACTCTAGCCTGGGAGACAGAGACTCTATCTCAAAAAAAAAAAAAAAAAAAAGACGGAGTCTGGCTCTGTCGCCTATGCTGGAGTGCAGTGGTGTGATCTCGGCTCACTGCATGCGCCGCCCGCCTCCCGGGTTCACGCCATTCTCCTGCCTCAGCCTCCTGAGTAGCTGGGACTCCAGGCGCCCGCTACCACGCCGGGCTAATTTTTTTTTTTTTTGTATTTTTAGTAGAGATGGAGTTTCACCATGTTAGGCAGGATGGTTTCGATCTCCTGACCTCGTGATCCACCCGCATTGGCCTCCCAAAGTACTGGGATTACAGGCGTGAGACACTGCTCCCTGCCTCTTAAGTCTCTTTTAACCTAGAAGAGTGCCCCCTATGCATACACTTTTGATGTGTTGCAGAAAACCACTTTTTTTTTTTTTTGAGACAGAGTCTCACTCTGTCACCCAGGCTGGAGTACGGTGGCATGATCTCAGCTCAGTACAATCTCTCCATCCTGAGTTCAAGTGATTCTCTTGCCTCAGCCTCCTGAGTAGCAGGGATTACATTACAGACACCTGCCACCACACCCGGCTAATTTTTGTATTTTTAGTAGAGACAGGGTTTCACCATGTTGGCCAGGCTGGTCTCGAACTCCTGACCTCAAGTAATCCACCCGCCTCACCCTCCCAAAGTGCTGGGATTACAGGCGTGAGCCACTGTGCCGGGCCTGATTTTCACTTTTGATGGGTGCCCAGGTCAATCGTTTCATTAATGGTTGTGCAAAGAAGCTAGTTCTTTTGTTCTTGCAATCTTATTTGTAGCTGGTGAGCCACAGGCATCTCACAGATGCTGTTACTGATTCACCAGGTGAACAAATATAAACCTGAAAAAGCCAGTCCTTCAAGATGGATCTGGAGTGGCAGAGTGGGCTCAATTTTAAATAGACGCAAGTAACCATTTGCTGAATAGAGGTCACACATGTATTCTGAGTTGCCCCAAAACTCACAACTCTGTTTTAACTTTTGGACATTCAGAGGTCTCCTG
Organism: Macaca nemestrina; assembly: GCF_043159975.1. Lineage (NCBI taxonomy): Eukaryota > Metazoa > Chordata > Mammalia > Primates > Cercopithecidae > Macaca > Macaca nemestrina. Next base: position 10,405,398 of record NC_092144.1, read on the forward strand.
GACCAATCAGTCAGAACTCAGATGTGTCGACCAATCAGAAGTAGGCAAGTTTGACTCCCTCATTTACATAAACAGACTTGATTGGGAACCTGGACTGGAATTTTTGCTATAAAATCTGAACCCTCCGGAGGCTAAGGCAGGAGAATTGCTTGAACCCAGGAGGCAGAGGTTGCAGTGAGCTCAGATTGCACCACTGCACTCCAGCCTGGGTGGCAGAGCAGACTCCGTCTCACAAAAAAAAAAAAAAAAAAAAAACCTGAACCCTCCCTTTGTTCTCTGGAATGCACCTTCATTTTACACTAAATGCTGTGTCTCTTCAGTTTGCAAACTGTTGACTAGAATACAATCTATTCCCTCCAAATTCCTTTTCAGAGAACATTGGTTCACAACCATGTCCTACCAGAAGGATTTTCTGGGGAATTCACAGCCATCCATAGAAGACATCCTGGACTTGCCTTTTGAGGTTTCCCTCAGGGCAGCCACAAGGATGCTGTGTTCCTTTTCCATGTTGTGGCAGGCCACAGCGACAATTTTTTTTCTGTTTCTTTTCTTTTCTTTTTGAGATGGACCCTCGCTCTGTTGCCAGGATGGAGTGCAGTGGCACAATCTTGGCTCACTGCAAACTCCACCTCCCAGGTTCAAGCGATTCTCCTGCCTCAGCCTCCCAAGTAGCTGGGACTAGAGGTGCATGCCACCACACCCAGCTAATTTTTGTATTTTTAGTAGAGACAGAGTTTCAGCACGTTGGCCAGGATGGCCTCTATCTCTTGACCTCGTGATCTGCCTGCCTCGGCCTCCCAAGGTGCTGGGATTACAGGTGTGAGCCACCGCGCCTGTCCCAAAGCAATGATTATGAATAGCTATTCATTATTTGAAAATGAATAGTATCTGAAGTATCTGAGACAGGTCTCCATCAAATTAGAAATTCATTTTGCCAAGGTTTAGGACATGCCTGGAAGAAATAAACACAGGGCCAGGTGCAGTAGTTTATGCCTGTAATCCCAGCATATTGGGAGGCCAAGGCAAGCAGATAACCCGAGGTCAGGAGTTTGAGACCAGCCTGGCCAACATGGTGAAACCCCATCTCTACTAAAAATACAAAAATTAGCCAGTCGTGGTGGCGGGTGCCTGTAATCCCAGCTACTAAGGAGGCTTAGGCAGGAGAATTGCTGCGCACCACTGCACTCCAGCCTGGGCAACAGAGGGAGAGAAAGAAAGAGATCAACAGAGAGAGAGGGAGGGAGGGAGGAAGAAGTGGGGCAGGGAAGGAGGGAAAGGAAGGAAAGAAAATAAAAGAAAGAGAAAAAACACAGAATCACAGAAATAGTTCATAATCTGTCTTTCTTCACAACTTATTTTGAAGGCTTCGGTATTTAAAGGGGAAAAGTGGGCTGGAGGGCAAATGGGAGAGTAGTGTATCCACATGTAACATAATCCATATATGTAATGTATCCCCAATGTATCCACATGTAATTCACCTATTCCTACAGAAAAGGAGCAGGTAGGGGGATAGTCAATTATGTATTCATCTGGCGCCCAGTAAATTGTCACTTTCCATAAGATAAAGTGAACACAGGGTAGCTACCTGTGGAGCTTTTTTTTTTTTTTTTTTTTTTTTTTTTTTGATACGGAGTCTTGCTCTGTTGCCCAGGCTGGAGTGCAGGGGTGCGATCTCCGCTCATTGCAAGCTCTGCCTCCTGGATTCAGGCCATTCTCCTGCCTCAGCCTCCCTAGTATCTGGGACTACAGGCGTCTGCCACCACGCTCGGCTAATATTTTGTGTTTTTAGTAGAGACGGAGTTTCACCGTGTTAGCCAGGATGGTCTATATCTCCTGACCTCGTGATCCGCCCGCCTCAGCCTCCCAAAGTGCTGAGATTACAGGCGTGAGCCACCGCGCCCGGACTTTTTTTTTTTTTTTTTTTGACATGGAGTCTCTCTCTGTCACCAGGCTGGAGTGCAGCGGCGCAATCTCGGCTCACGCAACCTCCGCCTGCCGGGTTCAAGCAATTCTCCTGCCTCAGCCTTCTGAATAGCTGGGACTACAGGCATGTGCCACCACTCCCAGCTAATTTTTTTTTTCCCCATAGAGATGTAGTCTCAGGCTTGTCTCAAACCCCTGGGCTCAAGTGATCCTCCAACCTCAGCCTTCTGAGCAGCTAGTTCATTTCTAGTGTAATATATTATCTCATGGAATATATTCCATTGTCTGCATGGACCCCAGTTAGTTTATTCACCCACCTACTTAGTGACATCTTGGTCATTTCAAAGCTGACGTGGTAGGTATTACTGGTCGCCTTACAGGGGAACAGCAGGACATCTGTAGTGTGTGGTGAACACTAGAGGGAGCAAGAACCGCCTTTCTCTATCAGGTGGGCGTTACCCATTTCCCAGCTGCACTAATCTGTGGTTCCCTGCAGAGGCCTGATCTGGTGGTCGCCCTGAGTGAGAGTTGATCTCGAAACCATTTGTGGGAAAATTAAGTTAGACATTCTTCCATTGAAATAAAATGCAGGGGCCGGGCACAGTGGCTCATGCCTGTAATCCCAGCACTTTGGGAGGCCGGGGCGGGCTGATCACCTAAGGTCAGGAGTTTGAGACCAGCCTGGCCAACACAGCAAAACCTCATCTCTACTAAAAATACAAAAAAGTTGGCCGGGCGCGGTGGCTCAAGCCTGTAATCCCAGCACTTTGGGAGGCCGAGACGGGCGGATCACGAGGTCAGGAGATCGAGACCATCCTGGCTAACACGGTGAAACCCCGTCTCTACTAAAAATTACAAAAAACTAGCCGGGCGAGGTGGCGGGTGCCTGTAGTCCCAGCTACTTGGGAGGCTGAGGCAGGAGAATGGCGTGAACCCGGGAGGCGGAGCTTGCAGTGAGCCGAGATCCGGGAACTGCACTCCAGCCTGGGTGACAGAGCAAGACTCCGTCTCAAAAAAAAAAAAAAATACAAAAAAGTTGGTTGGGTGCGGTGGCTCATGCCTGTAATCCCAGCACTTTGGGAGGCCAAGGCGGGAGGATAATGAGGTCAGGAGATCGAGACCATCCTGCCTAACACAGTAAAACCCCGTCTCTACTAAAAAAAAAAAAAAAAAATAGCAAAAATGAGCCGGCCGTGGTGGCAGGTGCCTGTAGTCCCAGCTACTCAGGAGGCTGAGGCAGGAGAAAGGCGTGAACCTGGGAGGCGGAGCTTGCAGTGAGCCGAGATCGTGCCACTGCACTCCAGCTCCATCTCAGAAAACAAAAACAAAAACAAAAAAATTAGCGGGGTATGGTGGCACACGCCTGTAATCCCAGTTACTTGGGAGGCTGAGGCAGGAGAATCAGTTGAATTCAAAAGGCAGAGGTTGCAGTGAGCCGAGATTGCACCGCTACACATCCCAGCCTAGGTGACAGAGCCAGATTTCGTCTCAAAAAAAAAGGAATGCCGGGCACGGTGGCTCAAGCCTGTAATCCCAGCACTTTGGGAGGCCGAGACGGGTGGATCTCGAGGTCAGGAGATAGAGACCATCCTGGCTAACACGGCGAAATCCCGTCTCTACTAAAAATACAAAAAACTAGCCGGGCGAGGTGGCGGGCGCCTGTAGTCCCAGCTACTCCGGAGGCTGAGGCGGGAGAATGGCGTAAACCCGGGAGGCGGAGCTTGCAGTGAGCTGAGATCCGGCCACTGCACTCCAGCCTGGGTGACAGAGCGAGACTCCGTCTCAAAAAAAAAAAAAAAAAAAAAAAAAAGAATAAAGAAATAAAATGCGGGAGCTGGGCGCAGTGGCTCACACCTGTAATCCCAGCACTTTGGGAAGCCAAGGTGGTAGATTACCTGAGGTCAGGAGTTTGAGACCAGCCTGGCCAACGTGACAAAATCCCATCTCTACTTAAAAAACACACACAAACATTTAGCTGGGTGTGGTGGTTCATGCCTGTAATCCCAGCTACTTGGGAGGCTAAGGCATGAGAATGGCTTGAACCTGGGAAGCAGAGGTTGCAGTGAGATGAGATCATGCCACTGCACTCCAGCCTGAGAGTAACAGAATGAGACCCTGTCAAAAAGAAAGAGAGAGAGAGAGAGAGAGAGACGGAAAGAGGGAGGGAGGAAGACAATGTGTTTAGGATAGGGAAATTAGGTCATGTGGTATCGGTTGACATGGAGATTGAGATCAACCTATAGCCAGTCAATCAATCCATTATTTGTACACATGATGAGCCCCATATAACTCTGAACACCAAGGCTAAGGTGAGCATCTGTGGCTGGCAATGAGTGTGAGTATGGAGTCATGTATGTTATCACACATCATTGCCAAGAAGAGTTCATGCTTCCACAGCTCCATAGAGGGGACTACTGGAAACTGCATCTGGAATCATCCTAGATGCTACCTTGTGAGCCTCTTCCCGTGGCCGATTCCCATCTGTAGCTTTCCCTGTAGTAAACCATAACTGTGAGCACCAAGAGCTTCCAATGAATTCTGTGAGTCTTTCTAGCAAATTATCAACCCTAAATAGGGTCTTGGGGATCCTTGAACTTCAAATTGATATAAAGAGTTTGCAACCAGTCTGGCGAACATGGTGAAACCCCATCTCTACCAAAAATACAAAAATTAGCTGGGCATGGTGGCACATGCCTGTAATCCCAGCTACTTGGGAGGCTGAGGCAGGAGAATGGCATGAACCCAGGAGGCGGAGGTTGCAGTGAGCTGAGATCGCGCCACTGCACTCCAGCCTGGGTGACAGGGCGAGACCCTATCTCAAAAAAAGAAAAGAGAAAAAAAGAGGGAGAGATAACATGTCACACCCATGAGAACAGCAAGGCTAGATGCTGTGGCTCATTCCTGTAATCCCAGCACTTTCGGAGGCCAAGGCAGGAGGATCACTTGGGCCCAGGATTTTGACACCATCCTGTGCGACAGAGCAAGACTTTGTCTCAAAAAAAAAACAAAAGGAAGAGGTAGAGGCCAGGCACAGTGGTTCACGCCTGTAATCCCAGCACTTTGGGAGGCCAAGGCAGGTGGATCACAAGGTCAGGAGATCGAGACCATCCTGCCTAACACAGTGAAACCCTGCCTCTACTAAAAATACAACAAAAAATTAGCTGGGTGTGGTGGTCGGCGCCTGTAGTCCCAGCTACTCGGGAGGCTGAGGCAGGAGAATGGGGTGAACTCGGGAGGCAGAGCTTGCAGTGAACCAAGATCACGCCACTGCACTCCAGCCTGGGCAACAGAGTGAAACTCTGTCTCAAACAAAAAAAGAGAAAGCATTTCTCTGAGATTTGCTCTGTCACCTAGGATGGACTGCAGATCCGCCATTGCACTCCAGCCTGGGCAACAGAACAAGACTCCGTCTCAAAAAAAAAAAAAGCCACAAAAAAAGAAAAATATATTAAATATGTATTAAATTTAATGTTTTGGCCTGGCACGGTGGCTCACGCCTGTAATCCCAGCACTTTGGGAGGCCGAGGTGGGCGGATCACAAGGTCAGGAGATCGAGACCATCCTGGCCAACACTGTGAAACCCCGTCTCTACTAAAAATACAAAAAATTAGCCGGGCGCGGTGGCGGACGCCTGTAGTCCCAGCTACTCAGGAGGCTGAGGCAAGAGAATGGCGTGAACCTGGGAGGCAGAGCTTGCAGTGAGCCAAGATGGCGCCACTGCACTCCAGCCTGGGCAATAGAGCGAGACTCTGTCTCAATAAATAAATAAATAAATTAATTAATTAATTAAATGTTTTGTTTTCTCCACTGGTTCCCAAGCAGGGGAAATTTTGACCTCCCTGGAAATATTTCACAATACCTGGAGACATTTCTAGTTGTCAGAACTGGAGGAGGGGTGTTACTGGGATCTAATGAGCTGCTAAACATTCTACCATGTACTGGAAATCCCCCTCAACCAAGAAGCAACTAAGCCAAAATGCCTATAATGCCAAAATTAAACTTCCTGGAATAGCTCTTTTTTTTTTTTTTTTTTTTTTTTTTTTTTGAGACGGAGTCTCGCTCTGTCACCCAGGCTGGAGTGCAGTGGCGCAATCTCGGCTCACTGCAAGCTCCGCCTCCCGGGTTCACGCCATTCTCCGGCCTCAGCCTCCCGAGTAGCTGGGACTACAGGCGCCCGCCACTGCGCCCGGCTAATTTTTTTCTATTTTTTCAGTAGAGACGGGGTTTCACCATGGTCTCGATCTCCTGACCTTGTGATCCGCCCGCCTCGGCCTTCCAAAGTGCTGGGATTACAGGCGTGAGCCACCGCGCCCGGCCTGGAATAGCTCTTTTAGTTCTCAGGAGGAGGGCAGACTACACAACCTGGTTTGCTATCAGATATTCAATCAAACAAACAAAAATCTTCATCATTCGAAATTAAAATATTTGGCCAGCCATGGTGGCTCAGGCCTGTCATCTCAGCACTTTGAGAGTCTGAGGCAGGAGGATCACTTAAGCTGAGGAATTTGAGACCAGCCTGGACAGCATACTGAGACCCCGCTCTACAAGAAAATTAAGAAAAAAGGCTGGACACAATGACTCACGCCTCTAATCCCAGTACTTTGGGAGGCTGAGGCAGGCAGATTACCTGAGGTCAGGAATTTGACACCAACCTGGCCAACATGGCAAAACCCCGTCTCTACTAAAAATACAAAAATTAGCCAGGTATGGTGGGGGGGGACCGCTGAATAAACCCCCCTACTTGGGAGGCTGAGGCAGGAGAACCACTTGAACCTGAGACACAGAAGTTGCAATGAGCCACTGCACTCCAGCCTGGGTGACAGAATGAGACTCCGTCATGAAAAAGAGAAAAAGAAAATTAAAAAAAAAAAAATTGCCGGGCGCGGTGGCTCACGCCTGTAATCCCAGCACTTTGGGAGGCTGAGGCGGGCGGATCACAAGGTCAGGAGATCGAGACCACGGTGAAACCCCGTCTCTACTAAAAATACAAAAAATTAGCCGGGCGCGGTCGTGGGCGCCTGTAGTCCCAGCTACTCGGGAGGCTGAGGCAGGAGAATGGCGTGAACCCGAGAGGCGGAGCTTGCAGTGAGCTGAGATCGCGCCACTGCACTGCAGCCTGGGCGACAGAGCGAGACTCCGTCTCAAAAAAAAAAAAAAAAAAATTGTCATTAACATTCCAGTACTGGCCAGGCCTGGTGACTCACACCTGTAATCCTACCACTTTGGAAGGCCGAGGTATAGATATAAGGATCACCTGAGGTCAGCAGTTCGAGACCAGCCTGGCCAACATGGTGACACCTTGTCTCTACTAAAATTACAAAAATTAGGCCAAGCATGGTGGCTCACGCCTGTAATCCCAGCACTTCAGGAGGCCGAGGCGGGCGGGTCATGAGGTCAGGAGATTGAGACCATCCTGGCTAACACGGTGAAACCCCATCTCTACTAAAAATACAAAAAATTAGCCAGGCATAGTGGCACGCACCTGTAGTCCCAGCTACTCAGGAGGCTGAGGCAGGAGAATTGCTTGAACCTGGGAGATGGAGGTTGCAGTGAGCCAAGATCACACCACTGCACTCCAGTCTGGCAAGAGAGAGAGACTCCATCTAAAAAAATAAAAAAAAATTAGTCAGGCGGGATGACTGGCAACTGTAATCCCAGCTACTCTGGAGGCTGAGGCACGAGAATCGCTGGAGCCTGTGAGGCAGAGGTTGCAGTGAGATGAGATCACACCACTGCACTCCAGTGTGGGTGAAAGAGTGAGACCCTACATAAAAAAAAAAAAAAAAAAGTCCAGGCACAGTGGCTCACGCCTGTAATCCCAGCACTTTGGGAGGCCGAGGTGGGCAGATCATGAGGTCAGGAGATCAAGACCATCCTGGCTAACATGGTGAAACACCATCTCTACTAAAAATACAAAAAGTTAGCCAGGCGTGGTGGTGGACGCCTATAGTCCCAGCTGCTGGGGAGACTGAGGCAGGAGAATGGCATGAACCCGGGAAGCAGAGCTTGCAGTGAGCCGAGATGGCGCCACTGCACTCCAGCCTGGGCGACAGAGCCAGACTCAGTCTCAAAAAAAAAAAAAAAAAAAAAAAAAAAAGCCGGACGCAGTGGCTCATGCCTGTAATCCCAGCACTTTGGGAGGCCAAGGTGGGCAGATCACGAGGTCAGGAGTTCGAGACCAGCCTGGTCAACATAGTGAAAACCTGTCTCTACTAAAAATACAAAAAATTAGGCCAGGTGGGGTGGCTGACGCCTGTAATCTTAGCACTTTAGGAGGTCGAGGTAGGAGGATTACCTGAGGTTGGGAGTTTGAGAATAGCCTGACCAACATGGAGAAGCCCCATCTCTACCAAAAATACAAACAATTTTAGCCAGGCATGGTGGCGCATGCCTGAAATCCCCGTTACTTGGGAGGCTGAGGTAGGAGAATTGCTTGATCCTGGGAGGCAGAGGTTGTGGTGAGCCAAGATCGTGCCATTGAACTCCAGCCTGGGCAATAAGAGCGAAACTCTGTCTCAAAAGAAAAAAATAAAAATAAAAATAGAAAAAATTAGCCAGGCTTAATGGCAGGCGCCTGTAATTCCAGCTACTCAGGAGGTTTAGGCAGGAGAATCGCTTGGACCTCGGAGATGGAGATTGCAGTGAGCCGAAATTGCACCAATGCACTCTAGCCTGGGTGACAGAGCCAGACTCTATCTCAAAAAAAAAAAAAAAAAAAAAAAAAGGCCGGGCGCGGTGGCTCAAGCCTGTAATCCCAGCACTTTGGGAGGCCGAGACGGGCGGATCACGAGGTCAGAAGATCGATTCCATCCTGGCGAACACGGTGAAACCCCGTCTCTACTAAAAAAATACAAAAAACTAGCCGGGCGAGGTGGCGGGCGCCTGTAGTCCCAGCTACACAGGAGGCTGAGGCAGGAGAATGGCGTAAACCCGGGAGGCGGAGCTTGCAGTGAGCTGAGATCCGGCCACTGCGCTCCAGCCCCGGCGACAGAGCGAGACTCTGTCTCAAAAAAAAAAAAAAAAAAGAACAAGAAAAAAAGGTGGAGCAGGGTGACTCATGCCTGTAATCCCAGCACTTTTGGAGGCCGAGGCTTGCAGATCACTTGAGGTCAGGAGTTCAAGACCAGCCTCACCGACATAGAGAAACCCTGAATCTACTAAAAATACTAAATTAGCCGGGTGTGGTGGCGGCACCTGTAATCCCAGCTACTCAGGAGGCTGAGGCAGGAGAATCGCTTGCACCCAGGAGGCAGAGGTTGCAGTGAGCCAAGATCATGCCACTGCACTCCAGCCTGGCAACAGAGCGAGACTCCATCAAAAAAAAAAAAAAAAGAAAGAGAGAGAGAGAAAGAAAAAGAAGGAAGGAAGGAAGGAAGGGAGGGAGGGAGGGAGGGACTCAAACTCAACAGCAGGAAGTGCCCAGGGACATGGATCCACCAGATCAGACACAGTCAGTACTACATTAGAGTCACAGGGCTGCAGAGCTACTTTCAGATAGAAACATTATTTTATTTTATTTTATTTTATTTTATTTTATTTTATTTTATTTTTCTGAGATGGAGTCTCACTCTGTTGCCAGGCTGGAGTGCAGTGGCGTGATCTCGGCTCACTGCAAGCTCCGCCTCCTGGGTTCAAGTGATTCTTCTGCCTCAGCCTCCCGAGTAGCTGGGACTACAGGCACCCGCCACCACGCCCAGCTAATTTTTTTTTTTTTTTTTTTTTTTTTGAGACGGAGTCTCGCTCTGTCGCCCAGGCTGGAGTGCAGTGGCCGGATCTCAGCTCACTGCAAGCTCCATCTCCTGGGTTTACGCCATTCTCCTGCCTCAGCCTCCCGAGTAGCTGGGACTACAGGCACCCGCCACCTCGCCCGGCTAGTTTTTTGTATTCTTTAGTAGAGACGGGGTTTCACCATGTTAGCCAGGATGGTCTTGATCTCCTGACCTCGTGATCCGCCCGTCTCGGCCTCCCAAAGTGCTGGGATTACAGGCTTGAGCCACCGCGCCCGGCCAATTTTTTGTATTTTTATAGAGACAGGCTTTCACCGTGTTAGCCAGGGTGGTCTCGATCTTCTGACCTCGTGATCCACCTGCCTCGGACTCCCAAAGTGCTGGAATTATAGGCGTGAGCCACCGCGCCCGGCACGCCCGGCTAATTTTTTACATATTTTTAGTAGAGACAGCATTTCATCATGCTGGCCAGGATAGTCTTGCTCTCTTGATCTAGTGATCCACCTGCCTCAGCCTCCCAAAGTGCTGGGATTACAGGTGTGAGCCACTGCACCTGGCCTAGAAACGAAATATTTTTGGTAGCAGCTCCTTGGTTATGAAACTTGATTCCACATGACTGTCTTTCAAATATAAAGCCTTCTTTTCCTCCAAATTCTGGAGCAAATAAACTGGAAAATTGTGTTGAGATCAAGATTATCAACATTGACAGATAGTTACTTAACACTCTCTGTGTTCTCAGTATTTTCCATTGCAATTCAAATAAAGCCTTTAGCAGTGGAAGATTATTTATCAGTGATCTTCCTTTTTTTTTTTTAAATTTTTTGAGACAGGGTCTTCCTCTGTCACCCAGGCTGGAGTGCAGTAGAGCAATCATAGCTCACTGCAGCTTTGACCTCCTGGACCTAAGTGAGCCTCCCACCTCGGCCTCCCCAGTATTTAGGATTACAGGCATGTGCCACCATGCCTAGCAAATTTGGTTTTTTTGTTTTTTGTTTTGAGACAGAGTTTCACTCTTGTTGCCCAGGCTGCAGTGCAATGGCGTGATCTCGGCTCACCGCAACCTCCACTTCCCGGATTCAAGCGATTCTCCTGCCTCAGCCTGCTGAGTAGCTGGGATTACAGGCATGCACCACCACGACCAGCTAATTTTGTATTTTTAGTAGAGATGGGGTTTCTCCATGTTGGTCATGCTGGTCACAAACTCCCGACCTCAAGTGATCCACCTGCCTCGGCCTCCCAAAGTGCTGGGATTACAGGCATGAGCCACTGTGCCTGGCGACAATTTTTTTTATTGTTTTATAGCGATAGGATATTGCCATGTTTTCTTTTTTCTTTTTTTTTTTTTTTTTTGAGACGGAGTCTCGCTCTGTTGCCCACGCTGGAGTGCAGTGGCGGGATCTCGGCTCACTGCAAGCTCCGCCTCCCGGGTTTACGCCATTCTCCTGCCTCAGCCTCCCGAGTAGCTGGGACTACAGGCGCCCACCACCTCGCCCGGCTAGGTTTTTTTGTATTTTTTTAGTAGAGACGGGGTTTCACCGCTTTAGCCAGGATGGTCTGGATCTCCTGACCTCGTGATCCGCCCGTCTCAGCCTCCCAAAGTGCTGGGATTACAGGCTTGAGCCACCGCGCCCGGCCGATATTGCCATGTTTTCTAGGCTGGTCTGGAACTCCTGTACTCAAGCAGTCCTCCTGCCTTGGCTTTCCAAATTGTTGTAATTACAGATATGAGCCACCACACCTGGCTTTCTTTTTTTTTTTTTTTTTTTGAGACAGAGTCTTGCTCTGTTGCGCAGGCAAAAGTTCATGGATGCGATCTCGGTTCACTGCAACCTCCACCTCCAGGCTGAAGCAATTCTCCTGCCTCAGCTTTCTGAGTAGCTAGAACTACAAGGACATGTCATCATGCTCAGCTAATTTTTGTATTAGTAGAGACAGGGTTTCACCATATTGGCCAATCTGGTCTCGAACTCTTGTCCTCAGGTGATCCGCCTGCCTTGGCCTCCCAAAGTGCCGGAATTACAGGAGTGAGCTACTGTGCCCGGCCTTTTCAAAAATTTTTATTTTAGTTTTTTGGCCAGGCGCAGTGGCTTACGCCTGTAATCCCAGCACTTTGGGAGGCTGAGGTGGCTCAGTTGAGGCCAGGAGTTTGAGACCAGCCTGGCCAACATTGTGAAACCCAATCTCTACTAAAATACAAAAATTAGCCAGGCACGGTGGCATGCACCTGTAACCCCAGCTACTTAGGAGGCTAAGGCAGGAGAATTGCTTGAACCTGGGAAGCAAATGTTTCAGTGATCCAAGATTGTGCCATTGTACTCCAGCCTGGGCGACAAGAGCAAGACTCTGTCTCAAAAAATAAAAAAAAATTTAGGCCAGGCGTGGTGGCTCACACCTGTAATCCTAGCACTTTGGAAGGCCGAGGTGGGTGAATCACCTGAAGTCAGGAGTTCGAAACCAGCCTTGACCAATATGATGAACCCCCCCCCCATCTCTACCCAAAATACAAGAATTTAGCCGGGCGTTGGCTAGGCGCGGTAACTCAATCCCAGCACTTTGGGAGGTCAAGGCGGGCGGATCACGCAGTCAGGAGATGGAGACCATCCTGGCTAACTCAGTGAAACCCCGTCTCTACTAAAAATACAACAAATTAGCCAGGCGAGGTGGCAGGCGCCTGTAGTCCCAGCTACTCAGGAGGCTGAGGCAGGAGAATGCAGTGAACCCGGGAGGCAGAGCTTGTAGTGAGCTGAGATCGCGCCACTGCACTCCAGGCTGGGTGACAGAGGGAGACTCTGTCTCAGAAAAAAAAAAATTAATAATAATAATAATTAGCCAGGCATGGTGGCATACGCCTGTAATCCCAGCTACTTGGGAGGCTGAGACAGGAGAATCACTTGAACCCGGGAGGCAGAGGTTGTGGTGAGCCGAGATGGCGCCATTGCATTGCGGCCTGGGCAACAAGAGCAAAAAACTGTCTCAAAAAAAAAAAAAGGAAAACCAGCTTTGGCGCCGCCAAAAGAACAGCTTTTCTTCCAAGTGAGGCCTCTTGGCAGTAATTCCCCCGCCTGCTGGCTGACTCACTGCCGCCTGGTGCCTTCCTAATTCCATTCTGTCACATGGAACACAAAACTAATCTCAGAAGGTCTGATGATGTGAGTACATGGCAAGCACCTCCGCATCCCCTCGCTTTGGAAATAGCCCAGAAATACAGAAGCCATAATTTTTTTTTTTCTTTTTCTTTTTGAGACACAATCTCACTCTTGCCCAGGCTGGAGCGCCATGGTGTGATCTCGGCTCACTGCAACCTCCACCTCCTGGGTTCAAGCGATTCTTGTGCCTCAGCCTCCTCAGTAGCAGGGAATACAGGCACCCTAACACCACGCCTGGCTAATTTCTGTATTTTTAGCAGAGACCAGATTTCACCATGTTGGCCAGGCTGGTCTCGCACTCCTAACCTCCAGTGATCTGCCCGCCTCAGCCTCCCAAAGTTCTGGGATTATAGGCTTAAACCCCCACACCTGGCCCAGAAGCCATGCTCTTAATCAGATGAAATCAGTCTCTTGAATTTCCCAGGGCGACTGGATCAGCAGTCAATTCTCAGTTACCTGGGGCTGATTCTTTTCATTTGAAGATTTCTCACATCTCTCAGCCTGCACCTGAAACTGATCACAAGGACCTAGGCAGGGCTCAGCGGTGGATAGTTGGGTAGCCTGGAGTATTGCTGTTTATGACTTTTTTAAAAATTGTGCAGGCCGGGTGCGGTGGCTCACACCTGAAATCCCAGTACTTTGGGAGGGTGAGGCAGGTGGATCACCTGAGGTCAGGAGTTTGAGACCAGCCTGACCAACATGGTGAAACCCCATCTCTAATAAAAATACAAAAATTATCTTGGTGTGGTGGCATATGCCTATAATCCCAGCTACTCAGGAGGCTGAGGCAGGAGAATCGCTTGAACCTGAGAGATGGAGGGTGCAGTGAGCCAAGATCTTGACACTGCACTGCAGCCTGGGCGACAGAGCGAGACTCTGTCTCAAAAAACAACAACAATATTGTGGTAAAGTCGGACATGGTGGCTCATGCCTATAATCCCAGCACTTTGGGAGGCTGAGGCAGGTGGATCACCTGAGGTCAGGAGTTGGAGATCAGCCTGGCCAACATGGTGAAACCTTGTCTCTTCTAAAAAAAAAAAAAAAAAGGCCAGGCAGGGTGGCTCAAGCCTGTAATCCCAGCATTTTGGGAGGCCGAGACGGGCAGATCATGAGGTCAGGAGATTGAGACCATCCTGGCTAACACGGTGAAACCCCGTCTCTACTAAAAAATACAAAAAACTAGCCAGGCGAGGTGGCGGGTGCCTGTAGTCCCAGCTACTCCAGAGGCTGAGGCAGGAGAATGGCGTAAACCCAGGAGGCGGAGCTTGCAGTGAGCCGAGATCACGCCACTGCACTCCAGCCTGGGAAAGAGCGAGACTCCATCTCAAAAAAAAAAAAAGAAAAGAAAAGAAAAGAAAAGAAAAAGCTCTGGCACCGTGGCATGCACCTGTAATCCCAGCTACTCAGGAGGCTGAGGCAGGAGAATCGCTTGAACCCGGGAGATGGAGGTTGCAGTGAGCCGAGCTCGTACCACTGCACTCGAGCCTGGGCAACAGAGTGAGACTCCATCTCAAAAAAAAAAAAGGCCAGGCACGATGGTTCACGCCTGTAATCCCAGCACTTTGGGAGGCCGAGGTGGGCGGATCATGAGGTTATGAGATTGAGACCATCCTGGCTAACACAGTGAAACCCTGTCTCTACTAAAAATACAAAAAAAAGTTAGCTGGGCGTGGTGGTGGGCGCCTGTAGTCCCAGCTACTTGGGAGGCTGAGGCAGGAGAATGGCGTGAACCCAGGAGGTAGAGCTTGCAGTGATCTGAGATCGCACCACTGCACTTCAGCCTAGGGGACAGAGCGAGACTCCGTCTCAAAAAAGAGAAAAAAAAGGCTGGGTATGGTGGCTCATGTCTGTAATCCTAGCACTTTGGGAGGCCAAAGCAGGAGGACAACTTGAGCCAAGGAGTTTGAGACCAGCCTGGGCAACAGAGCGAGACCCTATCTCTCCAAAAAAAATTACAAAAATTAGCTGGGTGTGCTGGCACCAACCTGTAGTGGGAGGCTGAAGTAGGAGGATCACCTGACCCCTGGGAGGTTGAGGCTTCAGTAAGCCATGATGACACCACAACACTCCAGCTTGGGCAATAGAGTGAGAACCTAGGCCAAAAAAAAAAAAAAGAGAGAAAAAAATTGTGGTAAAATACACATTACATAAAGTTTCCTTTTTCTTTGAGACAGGGTGACACTCCATTATCCAGGCTGGAGGGCAGTGGCATGACCTTGGCTCTCTGCAACCTCTGCCACCCATGTTCAATCGATTTTGGTGCCTCAGCTTCCTGAGTAGCTGGGACTACCGGCATGCACAACCACACCTGGCTAACTTTTTGATTTTTGTTGTTGTTGTTGTTGTTGAGATGGGGTATTTTTGGTAGAGACGGGGTTTCACTATGTTGGCCAGCCTGGCCTCAAGTGATCTGCTCACCTCAGCCTCCCAAACTGCTGGGATTACAGGGGTGAGCCATTGTGCCCAGACCAATTTTTTATTTTTAGTTGAGACGAGGTCTTGCTCTGTTGCCCAGGCTGGTCTTGAACTCCTAGGCTCAAGTGATCCCCCTACCTGGGCCTCCCAAAGTGCTGAGATTACAGATGTGAGCCACCATGCCTAGCCTTATTTTATTTTTAATAATAGCCCCTCACTGCAAGCTCCACCTCCCGGGTTTACGCCATTCTCCTGCCTTCAGCCTCCCCAGTAGCTGGGACTACAGGCACCCGCCACCTCACCCGGCTAGTTTTTTGTATTTTTTAGTAGAGACGGGGTTTCACCGTGTTAGCCAGGATGGTCTCGATCTCCTGACCTCGTGATCCGCCCGTCTCGGCCTCCCAAAGTGCTGGGATTACAGGCTTGAGCCACCGCGCCTGGCTTTTTTTTTTTTTTTTTTTTTTTTTTGAGACAGAGTCTCATTCTGTTGCCCAGGCTGGATGGAGTTCAGCGGCACGATCTCAGCTCACTGTAGCTTCTGCCTCCTGGGTTCAAGCAATTCTCATACCACAGCCTCCCAAGTAGCTGGGATTACAGGCGTGAGCTACCGTGCCAGGAATTTTTTTTTTTTTTTTAATTGAGAAGGAGTTTTGCTCTTGTTGCCCAGGCTGGAGCGCAATGGTGCAATCTAGGCTCACTGCAATCTCTGCCTCCCAGCTAATTTATTTATTTTTAGTAGAGACAGGGTTTCTCCATGTTGGTCAGGCTGGTCTCGAACTCCCGACCTCAGGTGATCCACCCACCTCAGCCTCCCAAAGTGCTAGGATTACACACATGAGCCACCGCACGCCTGGCTGATTTTTTTGTTTTTGAGATGGAGTCTCGTTTTGTCGTCCAGGCTGGAGTGCAATGGTGTGATCTCAGCTCACTGCAACTTCTACGTCCCAGGTTCAAGCGATCCTCCTGCCTCAGCCTCCAGAGTAGCTGGGACTACAGGTGTGTGCCACCATGCCTGGATAATTTTTGTATTTTTTTTTTTTTTTTAAAGTAAAGATGGTGTTTCCTCATATTGGCCAAGCTGGTCTCAAACTCCTGATCTTGTGATCTGCCTGCCTTGGCCTCCCAAAGTGCTGGGACTACAGGCGTGAGCCACTGTGCCTGGCCTACACTTACGATTTTTAAGAGGCTGTTACTGTCTTCTGTTTTCAGAGCAGTGCATTTCAAGTTTACAAAATTGCCTAGCATGGTAGCTCACACCTGTAATCCCAGCACTTTGGGAGGCTGAGGTGGGAGGACTGCTTGAGCTCAGGAGATCAAGACCAGCCTGGGCAACATGGCAAAACCCCATCTCTACAAAAAAAAACAAAAATTAACCAGGTGTGGAGGTGCGCACCAGTAGCCCCAACTACTCAGGAGGCTGAGGCGGGAGGATGGCTTGAGCTCTGGAGGTTGATGCTGCAGTGAACCATGACTGTGCTACTGCACTCCAGCCTGGGTGTGACAGAGTGAGACCTTGCCTCAAAAAGTAACTAACTGGCCGGTGCGGTGGCTCACACCTGTAATCCCAGCACTTTGCGAGGCCGAGGCAGGCGAATCACGAGGTCAGGAGATCGAGACCATCCTGGCTAACACGGTGAAACCCCATCTCTACTAAAAAATACAAAAAAAAACTAGCCGGGCGAGGTGGCGGGCGCCTGTAGTCCCAGCTACTCGGGAGGCTGAGGCAGGAGAATGGCGTAAACCCGGGAGGCGGAGCTTGCAGTGAGCTGAGATCCGGCCACTGCACTCCAGCCTGGGCGACAGAGCCAGACTCCCTCTCAAAAAAAAAAAAAAACAAAAAAAACAAAAAAACAAAAAAGTTGGCCGGGCGCGGTGGCTCAAGCCTGTAATCCCAGCACTTTGGGAGGCTGAGACGGGCGGATCACGAGGTCAGGAGATTGAGACCATCCTGGCTAACACGGTGCAACCCCGTCTCTACTAAAAATACAAAAATCTAGCCGGGCGAGGTGGCGAGCGCCTGTAGTCCCAGCTACTCGGGAGGCTGAGGCAGGAGAATGGCGTGAACCCGGGAGGCGGAGCTTGCAGTGAGCCGAGATGTGGCCACTGCACTCCAGCCTGGGCGACAGAGCGAGACTCCATCTCAAAACAAACAAACAAACAAACAAAAAAATTAGCCAGGTGTGGTGGCTGGCGCCTGTAGTCCCAGCTACTCCAGAGGCTGAGGCAGGAGAATGGTGTGAACCTGGAAGGCGGAGCTTGCAGTGAGCTGAGATCACGCCACTGCACTCCAGCCTGAGCGACAAAGCGAGACTCCCTCTCAAAAAAAAAAAAAAAAGGCCAGGCGCGGTGGCTTAAGCCTGTAATCCCAGCACTTTGGGAGGCCGAGACGGGCGGATCACAAGGTCAGGAGATCGAGACCAGCCTGGCTAATACGGTGAAACCCCGTCTCTACTAAAAAATAGAAAAAAAAACTAGCCGGGTGAGGTGGCGGGCGCCTGTAGTCCCAGCTACTCGGGAGGCTGAGGCAGGAGAATGGCGTAGACCCGGGAGGCGGAGCTTGCAGTGAGCTGAGATGTGGCCACTGCACTCCAGCCTGGGCGACAGAGCGAGACTCCGTCTCAAAAAAAAAAAAAAAAAAAAAAAAAAAAAAAAGTAACTAACTTAATAAATGTTTACAAAGTCATTAGAAGAATTGGTGTGCAGCCCCAGGGAAAAGTAATAGCTGGATGAGACCAGCACAGCAAAACGCCTTTCCTGAGAGAAGCAGAGCTGCTGAGGCCCAGACTCAGCCGGGCTTACTCTCTCACATCTGCAGGTGATGTTCGGGAAAGCCCGGCTTGATTTGCCTTGGGACAGCTTCCAGCAGCTCCAGTTCAGGGTTGGAAAACTTGTTCTGCCACTGTCCTGTGGATGCCACTCCCAGATTTATATATTTATTTTTTGATGGACTCTCGCTCAGTCACCCAGGCAGGAGTGCAGTGGTGTGATCTCACTGAGTGCAATCTCCGCCTCCTAGGTTGGAGAGATTCTCCTGCCTCAGCCTCCCAAGTAAAACTGGGACCACAGGTGCCCGCCACCAAGCCTGGCTAACTTTTGTATTTTTAGTAGAGACAGTGTTTTCCCATGTTGGCCAGGCTGGTTTCAAACTCCTGGCCTCAAGTGATCTGCCCCCCTTGGCCTCCCAAAGTGCTAGAATTACAGGAAAGAGCCACAGCGCCCAGAGCAATCTTAGGTGGATTTTCTCCATTTTAGTTGTACTCATTTGTGTGTGTGTGTGGGTGTGTGTGTGAGTGTGTAGTAAATTTTATACGATTTGCTTCCTACGTAGGTTTGCATATTCACGCCTACATTCAAAATACTGATCAGGGCTGAGGTGAGTGGCTCACTTGAGGTCAGGAGTTCCAGACCCACCTGGCTAACGTGGTGAAACCCCGTCCCTACTAGAAATACAAAAATTAGCCAGGCATTGTGGTGGGCGCCTGCAATCTCAGCCATTTTGGAGGCTGAGGCAGGAGAATTGCTTGAACCCAGGAGGTGGAGGTTGCAGTGAGCCAAGACTGTACCACTATACTCCAGCCTGGGAGACAGAGCAAGACTCCATCTCAAAACAAAACAAATTAATCAGATAGTATGTAACATTTTTGAGATTGGCTTCCCGCCCCTCCCCTCCCTGCTCCCACCCAGAGCATAATTTCCTAGAGATTCATTCATCTCAGCTGTTGTGCATCTCAGTAGTTTATTCCTATTTAGGTTTTTGAGACTGGGTCTCGCTCTGTGGCCCTGGCTGGAGTGCAGTGATGAAATCATGACTCACGCAGCTTTGATCTCCTGGCCTCAAGTGATTCTCTCTCCTCAGCCTTCCGAGTAGCTGGGACTATAGGCTGAATGAGCACCCCTTGCTCATTTTTTTTTTTTTCTGAGACGGAGTCTTGCTCTGTCGCCCAGGCTGGAGCGCAGTGGCCGGATCTCAGCTCACTGCAAGCTACGCCTCCCGGGTTCACGCCATTCTCCTGCCTCAGCCTCCCGAGTAGCTGGGACTACAGGCGCCCGCCACCTCGTCCGGCTAATTTTTTGTATTTTTTAGTAGAGGCGGGGTTTCACCATGTTAGCCAAGATGGTCTCAATCTCCTGACCTCGTGATCTGCCCGTCTCAGCCTCCCAAAGTGCTGGGATTACAGGTTTGAGCCACCGCGCCCAGCCGAACCTTGCTCATTTTTAAAAGTTTTCTAGAGATACCGTCTCATCTCCCTATGTTGGCCAGGCTGGTCTCAAACTCCTGGGCTCAGGCGATCCTCTTACCTCGGCCTCCGAAAGTGCTGGTATTACAGGCATGAGCCACCATGCCCAGTTTGATGATTACTCTTGATGGAGACCCAAAGTGCCATAATTCAGAGCCAGAATCTTTTTTTTTTTTTTTTTGAGATGGAGTCTGGCTCTGTCGCCCAGGCTGGAGTGCAGTGGCGCGATCTCGGCTCACTGCAAGCTCCGCCTCCCGGGTTCACGCCATTCTCCTGCCTCAGCCTCCCGAGTAGCTGGGACTACAGGCGCCCACAACCGCGCCCGGCTAATTTTTTGTATTTTTAGTAGAGACGGGGTTTCACCGTGGTCTCGATCTCCTGACCTTGTGATCCGCCCGCCTCGGCCTCCCAAAGTGCTGGGATTACAGGCATGAGCCACCGCGCCCGGCCAGAGCCAGAATCTTAGAAGAGCTTAATAAATTCAACTTAAGATAAAAAAAAAAAAAGGCTAAAATAAAACACAAAATTTCTGACAAGTGTGGGCAGTCAGGTTTCCATATGTAGTTGGTAGAAGGGGTATGCTTAGTATAAACATAATGTGAAATGCTGGGTATTTCCTGAATTGTGTTAAAACCACAGCTACCGGCCAAAATAAAACTATTACCCTGAGTTTCTGTCTTGGAAGAATTGTTTTCTGAACTGTATATCTCACTGCTAGGTTTAGGGAAATCACCTTTTCTTTTTTTCTTTTTTCTTTTTTTTTTTTTGAGACGGAGTCTCGCTCTGTCGCCCAGGCTGGAGTGCAGTGGCGCAATCTCGGCTCACTGCAAGCTCCGCCTCCCGGGTTCACGCCATTCTCCTGCCTCAGCCTCCCGAGTAGCTGGGACTACAGGCGCCCGCCCCTGCGCCCGGCTAATTTTTTCTATTTTTAGTAGAGATGGGGTTTCACCATGGTCTCGATCTCCTGACCTTGTGATCCGCCCACCTCGGCCTCCCAAAGTGCTGGGATTACAGGCGTGAGCCACCACGCCCGGCCTCCTTTTTTTTCTTGTGAGACAGAGTCTCGCTTTGTCACCAGGCTGGAGTGCAGTGGCACGATCTCGGCTCATGGCAACCTGTGCCTTCTTGGTTCAAGAGATTCTCCTACCTCCGCCTCCCAAGTAGCTGGGACTACAGGCGCATGCCACCACGCCCAGGTAATTGGAAAATCACCTTGAGGCCCAGATTTGAGGGCAAGAGGTCATCTTCCGTCCCTCCCCCTCCTTTCTTTCTTTCTTTCTCTGTCTTCTTTTTTTTGAGACGGAGTCTCCCTCTGTCAACTCTGTCACCAGGCTTGAGTGTAGTGGGGTGATCTCGGCTCACTGCAACCTCACCTCTGCCTCCTGAGTTCAAGCGATTCTCCTGCCTCAGCCTCCCGAGTAGCTGGGATTATAGGTGCCCACCACCATGCCCAGCTAATTTTTGTATTTTTAGTAGAGACGGGGTTTCACCATGTTGGCCAGGATGGTCTCCATCTCTTGACCTCGTGATCTGCCTGTCTCGGCCTCCCAAAGTGCTGGGATTACAGGCCTGAGCCCGGCCAATTTTTTTTTTTTTTTTGGAGGTGCAGTCTTGCTCTGTCACCCCAGCTGGAGTGCAATGGTGCGCTCTCGGCTCACTGCAACCTTGCCCTCTGGGGTTTAAGCAATTCTCCTGCTTCAGCCTTCTGAGTAGCCAGGATTATAGGCGCCTGCCACCATGCTAGCTAATTTTTGTATTTTTAGTAGAGACAGGGTTTCACCATATTTGTCAGGCTGGTCTTGAACTCCTGACCTTGTGATTTGCCTGCCTTGGCCTCCCAAAGTGTTGGGATTACAGGTGTGAGTCACCGTGCCTGGCCTCTTTTTTTGTTTTTTGAGACGGAGTCTTGCTCTGTTGCCCAGGCTAGAATGCGATGTTATAATCTCGGCTCACTGCTAGCTCCGCCTCCCGGGTTCACGTCATTCTCCTGCCTCAGCCTCCTGAGTAGTTTAGGACTACAGGCGCCTGCCACGATGCCCGGCTAATTTTTTGTATTTTTACTAGAGACCGGGTTTCACCATGTTAGCCAGGATGGTCTCGATCTCCCGACCTCATGATCCACCAGCCTAGGCCTCCCTAAGTGCTGGGATTACAGGCGTGGCCTACCGCGCCCGGCTAATTTTTGTATTTTTAGTAGAGACGGGGTTCACCGTGTTGGTCAGGCTGGTCTCTAACTCCTGACCTCAGGTGATCCGCCCGCCTCGGTCTCCCAAAGTGCTGGATTACAGGCGTGAGCCACCAAGTTCAGCCTCTCACACTGCGCTCTTTTGCTTATTAATCTTGCTTCTTGTCCTCCTCCCCCACTAGACCGTGGGCTCCACGGTGGCTGAGATACAGTAGCAGATCAATAAATATTTGCTAAGCTAATTAACGGCACTCGGGAGGTTTTGCAGAGAAGGCGGCCACGGTCGGGCCCCGCCTAGCTCCCCAAACAGGCCTTGCCGCCCCAGATCAGGGATCAAAGCGGTTCCCAAGCGCGCCCTTGGTCCGCGGAAAACCACTGCCCGGTCTTGGCCCAGGCGGCCGGTCCTACGGTCCAGGGTTCCTATTTCCGAGCCTCGGGAACCTCCTTTCCCCATGGATCCCACGGCCACCGGGATCCCATCCCCCAATTGCCCCGCCGCCACCGCCACCGCCGTCGCCGTCGCCGCCGCAGTGGCGCCCGCTCTGCGCATGCTCCCGTGCGTCAGGACGCGCGGCGTGCGGAGGGCGAAGCTGCCCGTGCGCAGGCGCGAGGCCTCGCAGACCGAGTGGGGCGGTGCACGGGACGCGCGTGCTTCCTCCGGACCACGCCCACCTCTGTCAGCCCAGGAGCGGGCGCGCACGCGCGGGGGGAGAGGAAGGGCGGGCTGGCGCGCGCACAAGGCTGGGCAGGCGGCGGAAGCTGGAGAGGCCGCCGCGGTGCTGAGGGGGAGGGGAGCCGGCGAGCGCGCGCGTAGCGGGGGCGCGGGCGGCGCGCGTGTGTGTGAAGGGGGGGCGGTGGCCGAGGCAGTCGGGCGCGCGCGCGAGGCTTCCCCTCGCTTGGCGGCTGCGGCGGCTTCTTTGTTTCGTGAGGAGAAGCGAGACGCCCACTCTGCCCCCGGCCCCGCGCGGAGGGGCGGGGGCGGCGCCGGGAAGGCGACGGCGCCGGCGGCTCCCGGTAAGGAACGCGGGCCGCGGGGGCAGCGCGGCGCGGGGCCAGGGAGGGCGGTTTGAATGGAGCCGGGGCGCCGAGGGGGGAGGGGGCCGCCGGCGCGCCCTGTGCGGGACCGGGGTACGGCGGCGCCCGAGGGTCAAGAAGCGCCGCCGGCAGCCGCGCTAGTGGGGAAGGCCACAGCGTCGCGAGGCCGCTGCAGCGGCGGTCCCCGCGGAGCGGCGGGGTGGGTGGGGGGCCCGGGCCGCGTGGAGGCCGCGCGATCCTCTCTGCGCGCGCTCTCGCCGGGGTCGCCGGACAAAGCTCGCCCCCCTCGCCCGGCACCCCTACAGTAGCCCTCCCAATTGCAGCGGCTCCAACAATAGGCAGGCGTTGGGGCTTTTCTGGCTGCGTGTTAAGGGGTCCGACCCGAATGTTGCCTTTTTGGCGAAGCTACGATCTGGGCTCAGTAGCCAAACCTCCAGATATGTCCGGCGTCGGCCGGACACGGGCATTAGCGGCCCCCTTGGGCTAGCCGACCTCAAATTGTCTTAAAAACGCGTCATTCCAGATTTTCAAGGAAAGGTAAAGGACTCCCCCAATGACTTTCAGTTAGTGACTTCAAAATGTTTGCCCGGAATTGGGGTTGGGGATGGGGTCGGCGGCAAGTAAGGGAGCACGGTGGAAATCCTTTGCTGTGTAAAAGCATTGCTTTTCTTTTGCATCCTTTTTCCTCCTTCCCAATTGGTTTTTCGGATTAAGGCTTTTATTTTCAACGTGGACCTTTTAGGCGAGTGTTTTGTCCGGATCTTGAAGACACCAGTCTTGATTTTTTTTTTTTTTTTTTTTTTGGTCAGTGTCTCCTTGGGGAAAGTAGAAAGGGAGTAAGCGGAAAAGCCACTTGGCAGGAATTTGAAACAAGTTTTCAGTTTGGATTGATAGGGTGCATTAAGCTTGATTCCTGGTGCTGTCAGTCACTTAGCACACTGTCACTTTAGGGAAGTGCTTAACCTCTCTGAACCTCTTAGTTTTCCTCCTTTGTGAAAGCTCCTTTGTGAAAGGGGGTAATCTCCCAAATGCAGTTGGTAAAAGCCTGTAAAATGGTTCCTGGCAAGTGGGAAGCACTGTTGTTACTGTCTGGTTCAGTCTCCCTCATTGTTCAGCAAATAACTTCTTGAGGTCCTACTAAGTGTTGGATGGTCGGGGGGTTGGATCCTGGAACCTCTGCAGTCTTGGAGGGGATCGGGTGGTCAACGTGGGAACAAACACTCTTGGCCTGTCATTTAATGCTCTTGACCTGCGCTGTGAGAGGGACACAGCGGACAGGCAGGGGATCGGTGGTAGCCAGAGATCACGGGGGCTGCCTGAAAGAGGGGCCCTCAAAATCAGGGAGGATATATGTAGGATTGCATTTTGTTTTTGAGACAGAGTCTTGCCTGTCGCCCAGGCTGAAGTTCAGTGTCCCGATCTCCGCTCACTGTAACCTCTGCCTCCTGGGTTCAAGCGATTCTCCTGCCTTAGCCTCCTGAGTAGCTGGGACTACAGGTGCCCGCCACCACGCCTGGCTAATTTTTGTATTTTTAGTAAATATGGTGTTTTACCATGTTGGCCAGGCTGGTCTCAAACTCCTGACCTCAGGTGATCCACCCACCTCGGCCTCCCAAAGTGCTAGGACTACATGTGTGAGCCACCGCGCCAGGAGTGTATTTTGACTTTCCCTGGCCACCTGGGACTAGCCATTGTTCCCCTCAGCTATACTCACGCATCACCTTGGTCCTTTCCGGTGTAGCTGTCACCCCCAGCACCGTGAGAGCTGGGGTTGTGTCTGCCTGGCTGACCCCAGAGTACTCTGGGCCTGACACATAGTAGGTCTTTAGAGAAATTCTGTGGATTGAATGAGGGGGGCGGGGTCCTGTGGAAGATCACGTGACCATCTGTGTAAAAGGCTTGGTGCAGGGTGGGGTGCAGTGGCTTACACCTGACATCCCAGCAATTTGGAAGGCTGAGGTGGGGGAATTGCTTGAGCCCAGGAATTTGAGACTAACTTGGGCAACATAGTGAGACCTCATCTCTACAAAATATATAAAAATTAGCTGGGTGTGGTGGCATGTGCCGGTGGTCCTAGCTACTCAGGAGGCTGAGGTGGGAGGATTGCTTGAACCAGAGACGTGGAGGCTGCAGTGAACCATTCTTGCGCCCCTGCATTCCAGCCTGGGTACTAGAGTAAGAATGTCTCAAAAAAAAAAAAAAAAAAAAGAGAAAAAGGAGAAAAAAAAGCTTGGTGCAGAACTGGGCATGGGTTGTAAGGGATACAGGTTAGTTATTTTAACAGTTTTTGAACTTTCCAAGCCATTGTTTCCCGAACCTCAGTTGTCTTCCTCTCCCCTACAAAGTGTGGGGGGTGGTGGTTAGCGTGGGGCGGTGGTAAGGAGTACCCATTCTGGAATCAGACCTCCTGAATTCACACCCAGCTCTTGAAATCCTAGCTTAACCTCAAATGAGGCGCTTAGCAGTAGGGCCCCCACTTGTGAAACAGGTAGGACGAGGATGCCTGAAACTTCACAGGCTTCTTGTGAGGGTTGAATGAGGTCACATGGGAAGCCGCTGACACACTGCAGCACCTGATGCATAGTGAACACTCGATTTTTTTTTTTTTTTTTTTTTTGAGATGGAGTCTTGTTCTGTCACCTGGGCTGAAGTGCAATGCCCCTGTAGTCCCAAGCTCCTTGAGAGTCTGGGGCAGGAGGTCCAGGCTGCAGTGAGCCGTGATTGAGCCACTGCACTCCAGCCTGGGTGACGAAGCGAGACCCTGTCTAAAAAAAGAAATAAAAATTAATGCATACCTAGTTAGGAAAGTAATAAATGGTTTTGCATGGGCCACCTAAAATCATTTTGTGTCCAGCCCTTTAGGAGATGTAAATGTTGATGGTGCAGGCTTTTGAGCAGGGGAGGTGGTATCATCAGAGGTAGGGTGATACAGGGCAATGCAGTGGTCTCCAAACTTTTTGTCAGTGAGGAGCATTCCAACATATGTGTATTTATTTACAATTTATTTGCATACCTTTGCTTCTCCTTGGGGACCCTCAAAACACCTGGAAATAACCTTAGACCAAATCCATGTCTTGGCTGTTTATGGGAGGTGGGAGCATGGGAGGGACTAGGGTTTTGGGCAGATGTCTAGTGGAACTTTCTTTTTTTTTTTTTTTTTGAGATAGAGTCTTACTTTTGTTGCCCAGGCTGGAGTGCAATGGCACGATCTCATCTCACTGTAACCTCTACCTCCTGGGTTCGAGCAATTCTTCTGACTCAGCCTCCTGAGTAGCTGAGATCACAGGTGTGTGCCACCACACCCAACTAAGTTTTGTATTTTTAGTAGAGACGGGGTTTTACCATGTTGGCCAAGCTGGTTTTGAATTCCTGACCTCAACTGATCCACCCACCTTGGCCTCCCGAAGTACTGGGATTACAAGCATGAGCCACTGTGCCCGGCCCTTTTTTTTTTTTTTTTTTTTTTTTTTGAGACAGAGTCGTTCTGTCGCCCAGGCTGGAGTATAGTGGCGCGATCTTGACTCACTGCAGCTGCCGCCTCCCAGTCTCAAGCGATTCTCATGCCTCAGCCTCTCGAGTGGCTGGCACTACAGATGTGCACCACCACGCCCAGCTAATTTTTGTATTTTTAGTAGAGACTGGGTTTCACCATGTTGGCCAGGCTGGTCTCGAACTCCTGGCCTCTTGTGATCTTCCCACCTCAGCCTCCCAAAGTGCTGGGATTACAGGAGTGAGCCACCGTGTCCGGCCAGTGGAACTTTCTATCAGTAAGGAAACTTTCTATCAGTTCCATCGGTGGAACTTTCTATCAGTAAGGAAACAGAGGCCTAGGGTTATTTTCTTTCACAAGCGCTGTCAAGTCAACTGCCTGGGTTTGACTCCTGGGTTTGTCTTTTTCCGTCCCTAGGTCATCAAGGCTGCCATGGCACAGAGGGACCCATTCATGGTGCCTATAGACAGAACACAATGTGAATGGCGCCCCCTGGAGTTGTGCAAGAAATGACCCAGTCACTCTGCCCCATTTATGTGGCAAACAAGCATGCATTTAGTGCCTGCCATGTGCCAGGCACTGCTGGGGAGCTGGGTGTTCCGTGGGGAATGGGCAGACAAGGGTCCTGTTCTCAGTAGCTCACATCCCACTCTTGATTTGCAAAGCGGGGCAGTATTAGTACCCAGGTTGTAGGATTGCTGCAAGAGTTCAACAACCAGTGACAAATGCGAAGTGCTTAGGATGGTGCCTGGCATGTAGTGCTAAACAGTTGTTAGGTCTCATCATTTATCGGGATTTCTGCAACAGCCTGGTGGGATGACATAGATAATATATTTTTTCCTCTCGTAAGAAGTTCTATATGTTTCTTTTTTTTTTTTTTTTTGAGACGGAGTCTTGCTCTGTGCCCCAGGCTGGAGTGCAGTGGCGCGATCTGGGCTCACTGCAAGCTCCGCCCCCCCGGGTTCACGCCATTCTCCTGCCTCAGCCTCCCGAGTAACTGGGACTACAAGCGCCCACCACCTCGCCCGGCTAATTTTCTTGTATTTTTAGTAGAGACAGGGTTTCACCGTGTTAGCCAGGATGGTCTCGACCTCCTGACCTCGTGATCCGCCCGTCTCGGCCTCCCAAAGTGCTGGGATTACAGACTTGAGCCACCGCGCCCGGCCAGTTCTATATGTTTCAAAGTGGTAGCAAAGGAATTAGCTCCTCCATTTTGTCCTTAATGGTTGCGCGTTAACAGCAGGGATACATTCTGAGGAATGTGTTGTGAGATGATTTTGTGGTTGTGTGAAGATTGTAGAGTGTGCTACACACATCTGGATGGTGGCGCCTCATCCACATGTAGGCTCTGTGGTATAGCCTGTTGCTCCCAGGCTGTAAACCAGTACAGCATGTCCCTGTACTGATTATTGTAGGCAATTGTGACCCGATGGTGTTTGTGTATCTAAATATATCTAAACATAGAAAACATATGGGAAAAATACAGTATTATGATCTTTAATAAATTTTTCTAACTAGACAATTCAAAGAGGAAGGTATAATCTTATGAGACTATTTTATATTTGGTCTGTCATTGGCCAGAATGTTACGTGGTGAAGAAAACCATGCTTTGAAATTTCACCATAAGGCATTGGAAAGGGGAGAGTGTCTTTAATGGCATGGGTTTTTTTTTGTTTTGTTTTCTTTTGTTTTGTTTTTTTGAGACGGAGTCTCGCTGTGTCTCCCAGGCTGGAGTGCAGTGGCGTGATCTCGGCTCACTGCAAGCTCCGCCTCCTGGGTTCACGCCATTCTCCCGCCTCAGCCTCCCAAGTAGCTGAGACTACAGGCGCCTACCACCACGCCCGGCTAGTTTTTTGTATTTTTAGTAGAGACGGGGTTTCACCATGTTAGCCAGGATAGTCTCAATCTCCTGACCTCGTGATCCACCCGCCTCGGCCTCCCAAAGTGCTGGGATTACAGGCTTGAGCCACCGCGCCCGGCCTTGTTTTTTTTTTTTGAGGTGAAGTTTCCCTCTTGTTGCCCAGGCTGGAGTGCAATGGCGCGATCTTGGCTCACTGCAACATCCGCTTCCTGGGTTCAAGCGATTCTCCTGCCTCAGCCTCCCGAGTAGCTGGGATCACAGGCGCCCGCCACCACATCCGGCTAATTTTTTGTATATTTAGTAGGGATGGAGTTTCATCATGTTGACCAGGCTGATCTTGAACTTCTGACCTCAGGTGATCCACCTTCCTCAGCCTCCCAAAGTGCAGGATTACAGACATGAGCCACTGCGCCTGGCCAGGTTTTTAAAAATATCAGATGTTCAGCCAAGTGTGGTGGCTCATGCCTGTAATCCCCACACTTTGGGAGGCCAAACAGGGCAAATCACTTGATCCCAGGAGTCCAAGACCAGCCTGGGCAGCATGGCAAAACCCCATCTCTGCAAAAAAGTTAAAAAATTAGCCGGGCGTGGTGTTGCACGCCTGTAGTCCCAGCTACTTGGGAGGTTGAGGTGGGAGGATCAAGCCCAGGAGGTGGAGGCTGCAGTAAGCTGTGATTGCACCACTGCACTCCAACCTGGGTTATGGAACAAGACCCTATCTTTAAAAAGCCTGATGGGTTGGGCTGGGTGCAGTGGCTAATGCCTGTAATCCTAGCACTTTGGGAACCTAAGGCGGGTGGATTGCCTGAGCTCAGGAGTTTAAGACCAGCCTGGGCAACACGGTGAAACCCTGTCTCTACGAAAATACAAAAGAAAGTAGGCGGGCGTGGTGGCATGTGCCTGTAGTCCTAGCTACTTGGGAGAGTGAGGCAGGAGAATTGCTTGAACCTGGGAGGCCGAGGTTGCGGGGAGCGGAGATTGTGCCACTGCACTCCAGTCTGGGTAACAGAGCAAGACTCCGTCTCTTTAATAAAAAAAACAAAACAAAACAAAAAAAAACCCGGGTGGGAAGGATAACAGCTGCTCTAATACTGGGGGAAGGTATGAGAGGGAACAGGTCAGAATGAAGCCTGAGGCTGAATGGAGGAGCTTCAGGTGCTGCCACCCTCATAGGTGTCAACCCTAAGGAGACATAGCAGACTCATTAGTATGCCCAGTGATTTCTTGATTGAAGTTTTCTGTTAACTGCATCCTGAGGAGATTAATTTTTCAGGGTGTGGGATTGACGGGCATGTGAATTGTGGCCTCAACTCTTCTTCATATATGGGAAAGGGCCTGGATGGAAGTGCCAAGTGTAGCTGGGTTTGTTGTTACAGGGCAGAGAGAAGGGGTGCATTGATTTCCCTCCAATTCCCTCAGGGAAGGGGGCTTTCTTTTTTTTTTTTCTTTTTTTTTGAGACGGAATCTCGCTCTGTCGCCCAGGCTGGAGTGCAGTGATGCGATCTCGGCTCACTGCAAGCTCCGCCTCCTGGGTTCACACCATTCTCCTGCCTCAGCCTCCCGAGTAACTGGGACTACAGGCGCCCACCACCAAGCCCGGCTAATTATTTTTTTGTATTTTTAGTAGAGACGGGGTTTCACCATGTTAGCCAGGATGGTCTCGATCTCCTGACCTCGTGAATCACCCTCCTCGGCCTCCCAAAGTGCTGGGATTACAGGCATGAGCCACCGCGCTCGGACGGAAGAGGGCCTTCTTTAGAAAACAGTTAAATGTTAGCAGGGTGGAAACCATCCCTGGCCCCTTTCAATTTTTTTTTTTTTTTTTTTTTTTTTTGAGACAGAGTTTCGCTCTTGTCATCCAGGCTGGAGTGCAATGGCGTGAGCTTGGCTCACCTCAACCTCCGCCTCCCAGGTTCAAGCGATTCTCCTGCCTCAGCCTCCTGAGTAGCTGGGATTACAGGCATGCGCCACCACGCCCGGCTAATTTTGTATTTTTAGTAGAGACAGGGTTTCTCCATGTTGGTCAGGCTAGTCTCGAACTCCCGACCTCAGGTGATCCACCTGCCTTGGCCTCCCAAAGTGTTGGGATTATGGGCATGAGCCACCGCGCCCGGCCTCAAATTTTTTTTAAGTCCCAGACTGGTTTCCAGAGCTTTACTCTTGGGGACTCTGTTACCTCCCTAAAGGGACATAGCTTCATCTATGTATGTGGACACTTGTCACTGTGAACCGTTTTGCCCTGCGTGCAGCCAGCTGTGAGTGTGATAGAGGAGCACGAGCCCCATTTTTAGTGGCGAACGACTTTAAAATGGTTCTTTGAGGTGCTTTTTTTTTCCCCCCCACTTTTTATTTTTTTAGAGACGGAGACTTGCTGTGTTGCCCAGGCTGACCTTTAACTCCTGGACTCAAGTGATCCTCCGGCCTCCACCTCCTGACTAGCTGTAATTACAGGCGTGATCTGCTGTGCTAGCTCTTGGGGGTTTTTTAGGTTTTCTGTTGGCCACTGACAAGTCATGCCCCAGTGGCTCAGGAAGCAGGTGGCTGATGTGACAGTTGCTGCTCACCTGTTCCAGTGGGAGACTTGAGGGGGAGGGTCTGCTGTATGCGACCCAGCTTGCCCCGAAAGTCCCAGTAAAGGGGCACAGTGGATGTCTCATTGTGCCCAGGGAGCTGAAACTGGCCCTGTGATGATCAAATGTGATTCTGGCACAGCCTGGACTGGCTGGGCACCGGAAGGCCTTCCCCACCTCCTGGAGGCATCTCCTGAGTGCTCCCGCCTGTGGGAGTGGCTCTTGGCTTGCCCTTCCTCTTGGCTCTGCCCTTCCTCGATCTTCAAGGTTCTCATCCTATCCCTTTTGATCCTCGGCCTGAATCAGTTACTCAGGCCCTGGAGTCAGCGAGACTTGAGGTGGGATTCTCTTCTGCATGACTTAACCTCTTTGAACTCAGAATTCCGTTTTCCCCCCAGAATCTCCCTGACCTCCACCCCCCACCTCAGGAACCAGGGGTTGAACCCTGGCCCTGCTTGGCTTTGCCAAGCCTTGCTCTAGGGCTTGGTCAGCCTCGAGGAAGGGGGGTCTTTTTATGTTTATTTAAAAATTTGTGTTTTAGGTTTGACTTTCTTAGAAGTGGAGGTCTTGCTGTTATCTCCCAGGCTGGTCCTGAACCCCTTGGCTCAAAGGATCTGCCTACTTCAGCCTCCCAAAGTGCTGGGATTATGGGCGTGAGCCACCACACCCGGCCCCTTTTTATATTTCTTTCTTTTTTTGAGGCGGAGTTTGGCTCTTGTTACCCAGGCTAGAGTGCAATGGCATGGTCTTGGCTTACCACAACCTCCGCCTCCTGGCTTCAAGTGATCCTCCTGCCTCAGCCTCCCGAGTAGCTTGGATTACAGACATGTGCCACTACCCCCAGCTAATTTTGTATTTTTAGTAGAGACGAGATTTCTCTGTGTTGGTCAGGCTGATCTCAAACTCCCAACCTCAGGTGATCCGCCTGCCTCAGCCTCCCAAAGTGCTGGGATTACAGGCTTGATTCACTGCACCCGGCCCCCTCTACGTTTCTAACAGCACGTCCCAGCCGAGACCCTGGTGCTCACCCTTGCCTCTTCTCTTGCCCTCACCTGCACATCCATTCCATCAGCATGTCCAGAGAAATTAAAGTCATCAGACCGTGCCACTCCTGTGCCTGGAACATTCTAGCACCTCCCCACTGCATTGGATGCTCCTGGAGCCCCTTTACTGTGGCCCTCAAGGCCTATGACTTCTCCCCTACACCCCACTTGCAGCCGCACCCACTTGTCCTCTGAGGTATGATATGAAATATATTTGGTCTTTGTGCCACATGTCATAGGAGTGATAGGGGAGTCTTTTAAAATTCATAATGAGCCCCTTTTGATCACAGCTGAGTTTATGCTTAGGAGGTGATTTAGGGTGGGGCTCCTAGATAGCCCAGGATGGGGCTGGTCACCAGAAAGACCAAGTGGTTAGAGGGTGGCATGCGCAGAGGGGATGGTGAAACTCTGCATCTCTTCCATCTGGTTGACTGCGAGTCGTATCCATTATAATAAACCATTAATGGGAAGTGAAGTGCCTGCCTTAGTTCTGGGCGCTGCTTTAGCAAATCAATCAAATTGAGGAGGGGGCTGTGGGAATTCCCAGTTTATAGGTGGCTAGGCAGAAGCACTGGACCCTGGGATGTGCAAATGGCATTTGTAGTGGGAGCAGTCTTGTGGGGCAGGTCTTCTTTTCCTTTTAGAGACAGAGTGTCACTCTCTCAACCAGGCTGGAGTGCAGTGGTGCAGTCATAGCTCACGGCAGCGTCCAGCTCCTGGGCTCATGTCATGCTCCTGAGTAGCTGGGACTACAGGTGCGCACCACTGCCAGGCTTAGCTAATTTTTACATTTTTTTGTTAAGACAGAGTGCTATGCTTCCCAGGCTGGTTTCAGACTCTTGGCCTCAAGCAGTCCTCCCTAAGCGCCGTGGTTAGGCGAGCCCACTGCATCTGGCCGATAAAGTCCTTAACTTGTGGGAGATAGGGTCTGAATTGAGTTAAATTATAGGACACCCAGCTGGTGTTTGGAGACTTGGAGAATTACTTGGAAAAGACCCATGCGTCTGGTCACAGAAGTGTTCTCTGTTGTGAGAGTATTTTCTCTGAGTTGGTTTTCTCTGAGTTGGTGTCAAAAGTGCTGTGTGAGAGTGTAGAGAAACGAAGTGTGGGCCGGGCGCCGTGGCTCACGCCTGTAATCCCAGCACTTTGGGAGGCTGAGGCGGGTGGATCAGCTGAGGTCAGGAGTTTGAGACCAGCCTGACCAACATGGAGAAACCCAGTCTACTAAAAATACAAAATTAGCTGGGTGTGTTGGCTCGTGCCTGCAATCCCAGATACTTGAAGGCTGAGGCAGGAGAATCGCTTGAACCCAGGAGGTAGAGGTTGCAGTGAGCCGAGATCGCACCATTGCACTCTAGCCTGGGCAAGAAGAGTGAAACTTCATCTTAAAAAAGAAAGAAAGAAAGAAAGAAATGGAGTGTTTTCCCACCCTCCCTGCTCCAGCCACACTGGCTGACTTGCTGTGCTTTGGAATATGCCAAGCACAGTCCCACCCCAGGGCCTCTGCACTTGCTGCTCCTCTGTGGTAAATAACCACATGATGCCCATGTCACTACAGATCTCCGCTCAGACATCATCACTAAGATGTCCCAGGCCACCATAGACGGAGTACCTGTCATCTGTTAACCCTGCGAACCCTCCTTGATTAGATTTATAGCACTCCCACCGTCTATGTGGCATTGTGTCTTTTTTTTTTTTTCTCTTTGAGACAAGGTCTTGCTCTGTCACCCAGTGGGGAGTGCAGTGGTGCAGTCATAGCTCATGGCAGTCTGGACCTTCCCACCTCAGTCTTCCAGGTAGCTGGGACTACTGCTGCATGCCAGCTAATTTTTGTATTTTTAATAGAAACGAGGTTTCACCGCGTTGGCTAGGCTGGCCTCAAATTCCTGGCCTCAAGTGATCTACCTGTCTGAACCTCCCAAAGTGCTGGGATTACAGGTGTGAGCCACCGTGCCCACCCTGAGTACTTTTTTTATTTTTATTTTTTGGGGGAGGGGAGATGGAGTTTTGTTCTTGTTGCCCAGGCTGGAGTGCAATGGTGCGATCTTGGCTCACTGCAACCTCCGCTTCCTGGGTTGAAGCGATTTCGATTTTCCCGCCTCAGCCTCTGGAGTAGCTGGGATTACAGGTGTGCACCACCACGCTCGGCTAATTTTTGTTGTTGTTGTTGTTGAGACGGAGTCTCGCTCTGTCGCCCAGGCCGGAGTGCAGTGGCACAATCTCAGCTCACTGCATCCTCCGCCTCCTGGGTTGAAGCGATTCCCCTGCCCCAGCCTCCACACCAAGTAACTGGGATTACGGGCGCCCGCCACCGTGCCAGCTAATGTTTGTATTTTTACTAGAAATGAGGTTTCACCATGTTGGCCAGGCTGGTCTCAAACTCCTGACCTCAGGTGATCCACCTGCCTCGGCCTCCCCAAGTACTGGGATTACAGGCATGAGCCACCGCACCTGGCCCTGAATACTTTTTTTTAAATAACTCTTCCACTTCCTATGTGACATTGTTTTGTGTTTGGCTGTTTCTGTCACTCTGCTGTCCACTCCACCAGGTAGGAACTATGTTGTTCTCTGCCAGATGCCCGGAGTTTGGATCCGACTTGGTGCATTCAGCGCTGTTAGTATTTGGAGGTAGTCATCAGTAAGTCCTCTGCTGTGGTGGTGGAGAGGGCCTGTCACGAATGACACTGGGCAGGTGTGGATTCTGCATCTCCCTGCCCACTCTTGGCCTTTGCGTGCCCCTGTTGTGGGGACTCCTCTTGCCCTCTCCACACAGTGTCACTCATCGTGCTCAGTGTTGCATATATAGCTGATAACAGCAGACCCAGTGGTGGCGCAGGACATCCATCCAGTGGGCCTGGGCCAGCCTAAACAAAAGAATAGGGACTGGGCAAGTGGTTCACGCCTGTAATCCCAGCACTTTGGGAGGCCAAGGTGGATGGACCACCAGCTCAGGAGTTTGAGACTAGCCTGGCCAACATAGTGAAACCCCATCTCTACAAAAAATATGAAAATTAACTGGGCATGGCGGCATGCGCCTGTAGTCCCAGCTACTCGGGAGGCTGAGGCAGGAGAATTGCTTGAACTTGGGAGGCGGAGGTTGCAGTGAGCTGAGATTGTGCCACTGCACTCCAGCCTGGGTGACAGAGCCAGACTCCATCTTAAAAAAAAAAAAAAAAAATGGGGTTATTGGTGTTCCATAGGGAGCATGGGTCAGGATGGATTTGTAACACTTGATGCAGTTACTGTATGTGTATATTTTTGCTGGGTCACATTGTCCCATGGAGACATGGTCAGAAGAGCTTGACAAACATCCATCTAATTAATACATAGGATAGTATTTGCAAGCTTGCAGTGTAGACACCACACATCCCTGTGGGGTTAGAGGGCCCCTTAAGGTAGAGAACTGTCCTGGATGCTTTTAGGTCCTCTGTGTAGGTGCTCTTAAGTGGTTTTCTTTTTTTTCTTTTTTTTTTGGAGACGGATTCTTGCTCTGCAGCCAAGGCTGGAGTGCAGTGGCGTGATCTCGGCTCACTGCAAGCTCCGCCTATCAGGTTCACACCATTCTCCTGCCTCAGCCTCCCAAGTAGCTGGGACTACAGGCGCCTGCCACCACTCCCGGCTAATTTTTTGTATTTTTAGTAGGGACGGGGTTTCACCATATTAGCCAGGATGGTCTCGATCTCCTGACCTCGTGATCCGCCCACCTTGGCCTCCCAAAGTGCTGGGATTACAGGCGTGAGCCACTGCACCAGGCCAGCGGTTTTCAAGTGAATGAAAATAAAGGGGGAGATTTCAGCCAATAAAATCATGCGTAATTTCCAGTGCTAAGAATAATACTTGGTAACAATTTGGCTCTTGTACCTTGTAGGTAGAACTGAGAAGACATTGTAATTTATCACCATTATATGATTTAGTTTCTGAAATGTATTCCCTTTTAAATGTAGGGCAGGGCTTTGCTACTTAATTATATTGCAAGTAAAATGCCACAGAGCAGTCAGCATTGGAGAAGTGCGGTCGCCTCACGAGGAACCCATTTCCACTCATTCTCTAAGACCACCACATATGTAATTTTAGGGTTCACAGATGAGTGCCCTGCACCATCAGGTCAGATGGGGGAGGTTTTCTTATAGACCACCGAGGGAAACATTTGGTTTTGTAGTTCACGCATAGTAAACGGGCTGGCTCTGCCGAAGCCATCCTGCCCATTGCTGCTGTTCTGCCTAAGCCCCTGCCATAACATGACGCCCATGTTCGTCTGCTGCTGAAATGTGTCCATGAACAAATTTCCCCAAGCCCCAAAAAACAAAATAGCAGATATCCTGGGGCCAAACGTAAATATAATGCTGGTTTCTCAGGCAGGGTGAAAACAACCACCATAATTCCAACAAACAGATTTCCAAGGGATCCCATTGCCTGTTAGCAACCTGCCGTGCCTGGGGCTGGTCACCGCAGTGCTTTAAAGACAAAAGCTAGGGGTGGCGTGAAAGAAGAGACCAGACCTCTTCCTCAAGCAGTCTGGTTCCACATTTGAACATCAGCAGATGTTTCTATTTTAGATGATAATTTTGATGAAGTTGAAAGTAATGAGAACATGGTAGTCCTCACATCCTTTGATCTTTCTGTTTTATTTCCACAGAGACACTTCCTGGGCATCTCCTGTGGGTATTTATTTCATGGGTATTTTTCTGATTTAGGTTTTTTTTTTTCTTGGAAGTTTTTCTTTAAAAATCTGAATATAAAAAGTAATAGATGGCTATTGTAAAAAATAAATAAAAAGCGCCAGACATCTGTGATATGGAAAGTGTAAGTTCCTCATCACATGCCATCAGAGAGAGCTACTGACTGTGCTGACAGCAGTTTGTTCATGTTTTCTTTTGGGTAATCTCTATGCATGGATTAACATGCATATGTGTGTGTGTGTGTGTGTGTGTGTGTGTGTGTGTGTGTGTGTATATATATACTTTTTTTTTTTTTTTTTTTTTGAGACAGAGTCTCGCTCTGTCGCCCGGGCTGGAGTGCAGTGGCCGGATCTCAGCTCACTGCAAGCTCCGCCTCCCGGGTTCACGCCATTCTCCTGCCTCAGCCTCCCGAGTAGCTGGGACTACAGGCGCCCACCACCGCGCCCGGCTAATTTTTTGTATTTTTTAGTAGAGACGGGGTTTCACCGTGTTAACCAGGATGGTCTCGATATCCTGACCTCGTGATCCGCCTGTCTAGGCCTCCCAAAGTGCTGGGATTACAGGCTTGAGCCACCGCGCCCGGCCACATTTTTTTTTTGAGACAGAGTGTTTTTTGTTTTTTTTTTTTGAGACGGAGTCTCGCTGTGTCTCCCAGGCTGGAGTGCAGTGGCGTGATCTCGGCTCACTGCAAGCTCCGCCTCCCGGGTTCACGCCATTCTCCCGCCTCAGCCTCCCAAGTAGCTGAGACTACAGGCGCCCGCCACCACGCCCGGCTAGTTTTTTGTATTTTTAGTAGAGACGGGGTTTCACCATGTTAGCCAGGATAGTCTCGATCTCCTGACCTCATGATCCACCCGCCTCGGCCTCCCAAAGTGCTGGGATTACAGGCTTGAGCCACCGCGCCCGGCCAGAGACAGAGTTTTGTTTTATTGCCCAGGCTGGAGAGCTGTGGTGCGCTCTTGGCTCACTGCAACCTCCGCCTGCTGGGTTCAAGTGATTCTCCTGCTTCCGCCTCCCAAGTAGCTGTGATTACAGGCACCCACCACCATGCCCAGCTAATTTTTGTGTTTTTGTAGAGATGGAGTTTCACTATGTTCGCCAGGCTGGTCTCAAACTCCTGAATCCAGGTGATCCGCTCGCCTTAGCTTTCCACAGTGCTGGAATTACAGCAGTGAGCCACCATGCCCGGCCATATGCATATATAGTTATTCTTTCTTTCTTTTTTTTTTTTTTTTTTTTTGAGACAGGGTCTCACTCTGTCACTCAGGTTGGAGTGCAGTGATCTCGGCTCACTGCAATCTCCGTCTCCTGGTTCAAGTGATTCTCGTGCCTCAGTCTCCCAAGTAGCTGGGACTACAGGCGCATGCCATTATGCCTGGCTAACTTTTGTATTTGTACTAGAGACGGGGTTCTGTGTTGGTCAGGCTGGTCCCGAACTCTTGGCTTCAGGTGATCTGCCTGCCTCAGCCTCCCAAAGTGCTGGGATTATAGGCATTTGCCACCACACCCAGTCTCACTTTGTTTTTTTTTTTTTTTTTTTTTGAGACTGAGTCTTCTCTGTTGCCAGGCTGGAGTGTAGTGGCACGATCTCAGCTCACTGCCACCTCCAGCTCCTGGGTTCAAGCAATCCTCTTGCCTCAGCCTCCCAAATAGCTGGGACTACAGACCAGCGTCACCACGCCCAGCTGATTTTTGTATTTTAGTAGAGGTGGGGTTTCACCGCGTTGGCCCGGATGGTCTCAAACTCCTGACCTTGTGATCTGCCCACCTCGGCCTCCCAAAGTGCTGGGATTACAGGTGTGAGCCACCATGTCCGGCCTCTGAATTCTTTAATGGTGCCAGGACTTCTGCAGCATGGGTTGTGTGGGGGTTCTGATTGCTGGGCAATTGGAGCTTCTCAGGAGAAACTGAGGCAGTATAGCCACACCACTTCCAGACCTTTTGGCCCAGGGAAACTGAGAGCTTATTTTTATCTCCTGTCCTCCTGGACGTTTGACTGAGTGTTTTAGATTTTTAGCTTTTACATTTTCGTGCCTGAGTAGTTTCATTTCTGGTCATTCCTTCTGGCCACTGGTCTGGATTCCCAGGCTCTGTTTTCTCCTTGTGGAGGCCCCTGCAGCGCCCGATCCAAGGGCCGCACACATCTGGATTTGGCTCCCACACACATGTACTAACTATTCTCGCCCTTTTGGCCCCTGAATCCCTTTGTCCTTTGCTTTTTCCGCCTGAGTAGGTGTGGCCTCCTGGTCTGCGATGAATTTCAGTGCTGCGTGAATTTCCCCTGCTAGTGACTTATCATTGAGGTCTCCATCGCAGGAGTCTAAGTGGCATCGTGTAAGACACCTTAGGGACAACCTTTGGGGACCCCAGGACTTTGCTGAAGATGCCAAATCCTTAGTTTCCTGTATAGAAGGGCAGGGATGATTGATGATGGGGGAAGAAGGGGTAGAGAGAGGGGTGTTCCTTGTCCTTAGACCTCTTTCCTGGCTGTGCTCGTTTGGCCTTCCCATGTAGACATCTCGCTGGAGCAAGGTGCACCTGGCCCCACTCTCCATCCGGCTTCTACGGGGCTGGGCTCACACCGGTCCTTCAGGGAGGGTTAGCTGGCCAGGAGGAGTTTGAGGACTGAGAACAACACCATGCTTATGGCTGTGGGAGCAAGGAGGGATAAGAGATGTTTGTGCGTCAGGCACTGTGGCTTGGGCTGGGTGCGGTGGCTCATGCCTGTAATCCTAGCAGTCTGGGAGGTTTAGGTGGGTGGATCACTTGAGCCCAGGTGTTTGAGACCAGCCTGGGCAACATGGTGAGACCTCATTTCTACAAAGAAATACAAAAATTAGCTGGGCATAGTGGCACGAGCCTGTAGTCCCAGCTACTTGGGAGGTTGAGCTGGGAGGATCACTTGAGCCCAGGAGTTCAAGGCTGTGAGCTGGGATGGCGCCACTGCACTCCAGCCTGGGAGACAGAGCGAGACCTTGTCTCAAAAAAAAAAAAGGGGGGTTCGGGTGTGGTGGCTCACATCGGTAATCCTAGCACTTTGGGAGGCCAAGGCAGGCAGATTGCCTGAGCTCAGGAGTTCGAGACCAGCCTGGACCACACGGCAAAACCCCGTCTCTACTAAAATACAAAAAAATTAGCCGGGTTTGGCAGCCTGCGCCTGTAATCCCAGCTGCTCGGGAGGCTGAGGCAGGAGAATCGCTTGAACTCCAGAGGCGGAGGTTGCCGTGGGCCGAGATTGCGCCACTGCGCTAAGCCTGGGTGAGAGAGCAAGACTCTGTCTCCAAAATAAGCAAACAACCAAACAACAAAAGAATTGTTGGCAGCTGCCCAAATCTGTGTTCACTGATTGCCAGGGTGGGCGTGTCATGGCTGACAGCAGGTCCTGGATTGCACCTGGGGGTTTGCTGCTCTCCAGCCAGCCACTTCTGCCTGATGCGTCCCCAAAAGGGGAAGCCAGTCTGTTGTTCCTGAGCAGCACTTGGCAGGAGTGTTACTCGCGGTTTGTGCTGGCGGGAGGCTGAGTTTTGGACTGGAGCTCTCAGGAGTGTCACTCTTCTTATGGCTCAGGTTTTTTTTTTGTTTTTGGTGTTGGTTTTTTGAGACGAAATCTTGCTCTGTTGCCGAGGCTGGAGTGCAGTGGTGTGATCTCGGCTCACTGCAGCCTCCGTCTCTCGGGTTCAATCAGTTCTGCCCCAGTCTCTCGAGTAGCTGGCATTACAGGCATGCACCACCATACCTGGCTACTTTTTGTTTTTTTAAGTAGATACGGGGTTTTACCATGCTGGCCAGGCCAGTGTCGAACTTCTCACCTCAAGTGACCCGCCCGCCTCAGCCTCCCAAAGTGCTGGGATTACAGGCGTGGGCGACCGTCCCCGGCCTATGGCTCAGTTTTCTCATTTCTGTTCAGGGAAGGGAGCCTCTGCTTCACATTTTGATAGGAGCGTCCCAGGACCTCATCCATGTGATGCTCCTAGTGTGATACTTTCACGTGCTAAGCAGCTGCTCAGTAAACCTGGGGAGAGA
Organism: Macaca nemestrina; assembly: GCF_043159975.1. Taxonomy (NCBI): domain Eukaryota; kingdom Metazoa; phylum Chordata; class Mammalia; order Primates; family Cercopithecidae; genus Macaca; species Macaca nemestrina. Next base: position 10,445,733 of record NC_092144.1, read on the forward strand.
TGGGCACCTTGATTTCACCAGCTGAGTAGCCGGCACTTCCTGCCGTGAGTGATCGTTTGATGTTCCAGCCTGTAGAGGAGGAGGTAGAGCCACAGGGAGGTTACCCGTGAGGCAGGTGGTACTGTGGCTTCACAGTCCATGTTCAGAGTGTGGGATGCATGGCAGTGAGTTCCACTGTGGCCTTGGCCTTGTGACCTGAACTCTTTCACTGCCCTGCTGTGTGGCCTCTGAGCCTCAGGGACTCATCTGTCAGCAGGACCACTGTAGTCCCTGTACTAGTGTGGCGGGGAGGGCCCAGTGGCTGAGTCTCAGTTGTTACTGTCAGGTAGGCTGAGGCCCCTACCTCCTGGCTACATCTTCCTTCCTTGTCATTTCTTTGTGACTGAGACATCCTCAGCAGTTGTAAATCTCTGGGAGGGGAAGGCAAGCCACAGTGCCCCCTGGATTTGCAAATATCCCTTCGCTTCCTCTGTCATGACCTTGGGATAGACGAGAGTTTCTTTTTTTTTTTTTTTTTTTTTTGAGACGGAGTCTTGCTCTGTCGCCCGGGCTGGAGTGCAGTGGCGCGATCTCGGCTCATTGCAAGCTCCGCCTCCCGGGCTTACGCCATTCTCCTGCCTCAGCCTCCCGAGTAGCTGGGACCACAGGCGCCCGCCACCTCGCCCAGCTAGTTTTTTGTATTTTTTAGTAGAGACGGGGTTTCACCGTGTTCGCCAGGATGGTCTCGATCTCCTGACCTCGTGATCCGCCCGTCTCGGCCTCCCAAAGTGCTGGGATTACAGGCTTGAGCCACCGCGCCCGGCCGAGAGTTTCTTAAATAGGACTGCAGAAATGTTAAACCTCAAAGACCAAACTTGATGAACTGGCCTTCGTTAGAATTAAGAGCTTCTTTCTTTCTTTTTTTTTTTTTTTTGATATGGAGGTTTACTCTTGTTGCCCAGGCTGGAGTGCAATGGCACAGTGTCGGCTCACTGCAACTTCCACCTACCGGGTTCAAGCAATTCTTCTGCCTCAGCCTACCAAGTAGCTGGGATTACAGGCACGCGCCACCATGCCTGGGTGATTTTTGTATTTTTAGTAGAGACAGGGTTTCACCATTTTGGTCAGGCTGGTCTCGAACGCCTGACCTCATGATCTGCCTGCCTCGGCCTCCCAAAGTGCTGGGATTACAGGTGTGAGCCACCACACCCGGCTGATACTTTTTACTTTTTAAAAGTGGATACCGGCCACATACATGGTGGGTCACGCCTGTAATCCCAGCACTTCTGGAGGCTGAGGCGGGCAGATCACTTGAGATCAGGAGTTCAAGACCAGCCTGGCCAACATGGCAAAACCCTGTCTCTACTAAAAATACAAAAAGAAAAAAAGAAAAAGCCAGTTATGGTGGCGTGCGCCTGTAATCCCAGCTACTCGGGAAGCTGAGGCAGATAATTGCTTGAACCTAGGAGGTGGAGGTTGCACTGAGCCGAGATCATGCCACTGTACCCCAGCTTGGGTGATGGAGCGAGAGTCTGTCTCTAAATAAATAAATAGATAGATATCTCAGAAGCCAGTAAGCATACGGAAAGGTGCTCAGTGCCATTAGTTGTGAGGGACATGCAAATGAAGACCATAAAAAGATGCAATTGGACATTGATGAGAATGTTAAAAGTTGTAAAGACTGACAGCAAGTTTTGGGGTTGATGAAGAGCAACTGGGATGCTGTCCCTGTTTGGGAGATGGGACCATGTGTGTAGATGATACGACTATTTTGGAAAACTAGCAAAGCTAAGTTTATGCCTCCCTTATAACCACCAGTTTCATTCTTGTACACCCAGGAAGAACCAATGTCAGTGTCCACCAAATGACTCTCATAGCAGCTTGATTTGTGCTGACCAGAACCTGGTAGAGTACAATGTCTATGAAAATGACAGTGCTCAGATAAAAAGAATGGATGACTGTCCCAGACATGGTGACCCTGTGATTGTCTTTTTTTTTTTTTTTGAGACAGGTTCTTTCTGTGTTGCCCACGATCATGGCTCACTGCAGCCATGACCTCCTGGGCTCAAGCAGTTCTCCCTACTCAGCCTCCCGAGTACCAGCTAATTAAAAAAAAAAAAAAAAAAACTTGTAGAGATGGGGTCTTGCTATGTTGCCTAGGCTGGTCCTGAATTCCTGGACTCAAGTGATCCTTCTGCCTCGGCCTCCCAAAGTGCTGGGATTATAGGTATGACCCATTGCTCCCAACATTACATTATTTATATAGTTTGTAAATTAGGTATCATAAGTATATACTATATATCATATAATATATATATTATAGGTGTGACCCACCACACCTGTCATTTTATTGGAAGTGCAGTAACAAGTGAAAGGAAGCTACAGTGGTAGTCAAAATAGTGGTTTCCCTGGGAGAGTGGTATTGACTAGGAGGGGCTCAAGAATGCCTTCTGGAATGTCGGGAGGGATATCTGACGCAGTGTTCTTGAAGCTGTTCACCTGTGATTCTGCGATCAGGGCGCGTACAAGTCAGTGAGAGTAAGCAGAATCACATGCTGCTGCCCTCAGTACTGAGCTGAGGACATGGAGTAGCTCCACGGCTCTCCACTTGGTGCTGCAGGTTGGCCAGTGCTTGTTCAAGTGCAGGCACCAGCAACTTCATCACATGCTTTGGCATTGGGTGATACTGCTGGGGATGGCTTTGCATCATGCCCAGGCTGTTTGGATCCCCTTTTCTGTCACTCCACACGTGTCTGAGCTTTCAATCCAGAAAGGAATTTGCGGATGCCGGTGGCACACGCGTTCCTGCTTCACTGCAGTCTGACTCTAGAGGCAGCATTTTCAGGAGCAGAGGCCATTCTAACAAGCTACTGTGAAACCCCTGTTTCTAAACAGCAGACTTGCCATATTCGGGCACAAAATGGTTTTTTGAGGCAGCACCTTCGGTGTTCTCTGTGTGTCTGTTGACGAAGTTAGCACTGCTGTGAGTTGGAGCTCTTCCTGGAGTACTGTGATGGCATCGCATGATTTGATGGAAGGGAGAGGGAAGAAGTTCTAATGCTGAGTGTAAAGTATGATTAGGAGATCTGGGGGTGGTGGCATACATCTGTAGTCCCAGCTACTCGGGAGACTGAGGCACGAGAATTGCTTGAACCCTGGGGACAGAGGTTGCAGTGAGCAGAGATCACATCACTGTACTCCAGCCTGGGCGACAGAGCGAGACTCTGTCTCAAAAAAAATGTACAATGAGGAGAGCTATAATTTCAGTCACTTCCCAGTGTACACTCATTGGCTTGTCCACCATTAGAGAGGGAAAAGATGGTTTGCACTTAATGACCTGGATCTTTTTTTCTTTTTCCTGTGAGACAGCATCTCGCCCTTTTGCCCAGGCTAGAGTGCAGTGCACAGTCATGGTTCACTGCAGTCTCAAGCTCCTGGACTCAGATAACCCTCCCACCTCAGCCTCCCGAGTAGCTGGAGCTATAGGCATGTGTCACCAAGCGCGGCTAATTTTTGTATTTTTTGTAGAGATGAGGTTTTGCCATGTTGCCCAGGCTGATCTCGAATTTCTGGGTTCAGGCCACCCCCCTGCGTTGGCCTCCCAAAGTGCTGGGATTACAGGCTTGCTCGATTGTATTTTGCTGTCAGTTTCAGTTTATTTGACTTAGAATACAGACCTTCAAGTGAGGAAGAAGCTATAGGTCCCTGAATATCACAGGATCTGTGAAGTATGTGGCAGTCCTGTTGTCCCTTTTCCTACCTCATTGCAACACTCTTTGGGCCTGAGAAGCCTATGGGGACAAAAGGCCCAGAGGGAAGCGCCAAGGAGCCAATGCCTCCCCGCTGCCCTGGCCATGCCCACGTTGCTGAGCTTCCCACCTATATATAGAGGCAGCTGCAGGCGCATCCTCCCTGAAGACACACCCGCGGACCAGAGGCTTCAGGCTCCAAAATCAGCATCTTAGTAACGTAAACACAAGGTTCAGACTGTTGTCACATGGCAGAGGTGAGGGCGGCATCTCATAATCAGACAGTCCTGTTTCTGTAGCAGAATGTGTGAATATCCACATGGAGAGTCAGGTCAGATTTTGCCTCCAGATGAATTTCCTCGCAGTAACATATTTAGATTTTTTTATGTCAGGGTTCATCTTTTCAGGGTTCGCTGGAGTGCCAGTCACTGGTTCCTCCCCTGCTGAGTTTCCTGGTCCTCTCTCCTGCTGTTCGCCATGAAAGTGGAATGAGGTCGTTTTGAGCCTTTCGTCTCTTGTCTAAGAATATATCCCTATGGCTGGGTGCGGTGTCTGACACCCGTAATTCCAGCACTTTGGGAAGTCCAGGCTGGAGGATCCCTTGAGCCAGGATCAACAAGAGTTTGAGACCAGCCTGGGTAACATAGAGAGACCCCGTCTCTACAAAAAATTAAGAAAAATTAGCCAGGCATGGAGATGCACTCCTATGGTCCCAGCTACTCTGGAGGCTGAGGCAGGAGGATGGCTTGAGCCCCTGAGGTCAAGGCTGCAGTGGGTTATGCTGGCTCACCTGCACTCCAGCTTGGGTGATAGTGTGAGACTCTGTATACAAAACAAAACAAAAACCCCTACCTTTCAAATTAAACTTTTTCCCCGAGATTACCTAATACAATGTAATTTTTGACCAGGAACGGTGGCTCACACCTGTAATCCCATAACTTTGGGATGCCAAGGCAGGTGGATCACCTGAAGGTCAGACATTCGAGACCAGCCTGGCCAATATGGTGAAACCCCGTCTCTACTAAAAATAAAAAAATTGGCCAGGCGCGGTGGCTCACGCCTGTAATCCCAGTAGTTTGGGAGGTTGAGGTGGGTGGATCACGAGGTCAGGAGTTCAAGACCAGCCTGAATAACATGGTGAAAGCCCATCTCTATTAAAAATAGAAAAATTAGCCAAGCATGGTGGTGCGCACCTGTAATCTCAACTACTCAGGAGGCTGAGGCAGGAGGATCGCTTGAACCTGGGAGGCAGAGGTTGCAGGGAGCCAAGATCATGCCGTTGCACTCCAGCCTGGGGAACAAGACCGAAACTTCGTCTCAAGAACATAAATAAAACAAAAAATAGAACTTTTTCTTTTTTTTTTTTTTTGGGACAGGGTCTTGCTCTGTCACCCAGTCTGGAGATCTCAGCTCACTGCAAGCTACGCCTCCTGGGTTCATGCCATTCTTCTGGCTCAGCCTCCAGAGTAGCTGGGACTACAGGTGCCCACCACCATGCCCGGCTAAGTTTTTTTGTATTTTTTTTTTTTTTTTTTGAGACGGAGTCTCGCTCTGCCGCCCAGGCTGGAGTGCAGTGGCCGGATCTCAGCTCACTGCAAGCTCCGCCTCCCGGGTTCACGCCATTCTCCTGCCTCAGCCTCCCGAGTAGTTGGGACTACAGGCGCCCGCCACCGCGCCCGGCTAGTTTTTTGTATTTTTTAGTAGAGACGGGGTTTCACCGTGTTAGCCAGGATGGTCTCGATCTCCTGACCTCGTGATCCGCCCGTCTCGGCCTCCCAAAGTGCTGGGATTACAGGCTTGAGCCACCGCGCCCGGCCGTTTTTTTGTATTTTTAGTGGAGATGGGGTTTCACTGTGTTAGCCAGGATGATCTCGATCTCCTGACCTCGTGATCTGCCCGCCTCGGCATCCCAAAGTGCTGGAATTACAGGCTTGAGCCACTGCGCCCGGCCAAAAAATAGAACTTTTTAAATCAAGAGAATTAAAAATGTTCCTACACGTCTTACAGAATTTATCCTTAGAACCGGAAGTATGCTGGAGAGTTCAGGGGCAAAGAGATTCATTCCAAAAGGCACCTGAAACAAAAGACAGATTTGCGACATGCTTAACCAGAGAGGGGCTATCAAAAAACCCAGGGTGTCAGAGCCAGGAAATGCAGTGTAGCTGTTAGAATTTGTGTTTTAAAGAGTATTACATGATAAGAATCGCCACAGGTAAGATTATATGAAGGAAAGCCTAGAATATATTGAGAAGTTCCACAGAGCGTGTGTGCGTCTTCAGCCAGCGAGGACCTTCAGCCAGTGAGGCGGGGAAGCCTCTTTACAGACACAAGTATCTTTCCTCTCCCGCGTGTCCCTGGGTGGTTGGAGGACATCTCCTGATGCATATTAGCATCTAAAGGAAAAGGTGACGTTTCTAAGTGTCAGGGACCAAAAAGTGCCATTATTTGTGTCATCCTTTAAATTATCCTTTTTAAATTAAGTTCATTTATTTTAAGGGAAACTTGGTCTTACTACTTTCAGCGGAAAACCAGCAGAATTTGCCATAAATATTTGTTTTGGCTGAATTGATGGCACTTCAGTCAGAGGCGGTTTTTTTTTTTCTGAGACAGAGTCTCACTCTGTTGCCCAGGTGGGAGTGCAGGGGTGTGATCTGGGTTCACTGAGACCTCTGCCTCCCAAGTTCAAGCGATTCTCCCAACTCAGCCTCCTGAGTAGCTGGGACCACAGGCGTGTGCCACCATGTCCGGCTGATTTTCGTATTTTTAGTAGAGACGGGGTTTGCCTGGTTGGCCAGACTGGTCTTGAACTCCTGACCTCAAATTATCTGCCTGCCTTGCCCTCCCAAAGTGCTGGGATTACAGGTGTGAGCCACCGCACCCGGGCAGTCAGAGGCTATTTGAGCCATAGTCCTGCTCTTTCTGTTAGGAAGATAAGCAAGTGGAGAGCAGTGTGAAGGGTAGACCAGCACCCCGGTGAGACATTCTCTGCCGTGATCAGGAATATGGCAGGAGACCCTGAAGGTCCCTGTGGGGCAGTGCTTGTCTGTGAGCGTGGCCCACCTGTGCCTGAGATGTTGCACTTCCTCTGAGAGTGGTCGTGAAGAAAAGGTTCGGGTGACTGGGGTGAAAGGTGCTGGCTTCCTGTCGGAAGGAGATTCTGATGTCCCTTGCTATCCCTGTCCTGCCTCACCCTGGGTCGTGAACCCCAGACTGACTGGGACTTTCTGCCAGCAGGAGGCCACTGTCTGCAGCTCCTGTGAAGATGTCCACTCCAGACCCACCCCTGGGCGGAACTCCTCGGCCGGGTCCTTCCCCGGGCCCTGGCCCTTCCCCTGGAGCCATGCTGGGCCCTAGCCCGGGTCCCTCACCGGGCTCCGCCCACAGCATGATGGGGCCCAGCCCGGGGCCGCCCTCAGCAGGACACCCCATCCCCACCCAGGGGCCTGGAGGGTACCCTCAGGACAACATGCACCAGATGCACAAGGTAGGGGCCCCTGCCCCCTAGGGCTGCAGGCAGCCTCTGGACCGAGGGCCTTACTCAGAGGACGGGGGGGGAAGCCTTCTTGTTGGAGGTGGCATGCCTTGGCTCAGCCCCCTACGCCGGGGCCCATGGCCGTGAACAGAGGGGTCAGCTCGTCGGACTCCAGCCTGTGCTGGCACATGATCTGGGCCTGAGCAGCACATCGTGGCCCCTGCGGACACCTGCCCCACCGTTTCCACTCCCTTGCTTTCTGCGTGGGAAATTTGGGAATATCACTCCAAAGTTTTCTTTTGGTAACGAAGAAAAACATCCAAATTACTAAAAAGGCTTTTAGCCACGTCGTTTCCCCCGTTCTGGCTGTCGAGCTCACCTGTGCCGCTCGCAGAGCCGAGCAGCGGGTGCCCTTTTCTCCAAGGCGCGCCCCTCAGCCACTCTCTTTACCACTCACCTGCGCTGAGCAGGACCTTCAGTCAGCGAGGCGGAGAAGCCTCTGTATGGTCACAAGTCTCTTGTGTGTGTCCCTGGGCATGGTTAGAGGACATATTCTCTTATACATACAACATCTGAAAGAAAAGGTCGTATTAGCATCCATAAGAGAAGTGATGTTTCTAAGTGTCGGGGCCACAGGAGGTCCTGGGTGGTGGAAGATGAGGATTGCCTGGCCACAGTCTCCCAGGTGCTCGTGCTCCACTGGGTGACATTTATTTTGTGTACCTGTCTTGAGGCCTAAGTAGGTGTCAGAACCCTGCCTTAGAGCCGAGCCGTGTAGTAACGCTGGGGACTGGGGAGATGCATGTTGTCATAGGTGGCCATTCTCAGTGCCCTCGAGCTTCTCTTGGGCAGCGCATAGCCATGCCACCACCTCACGTTCCACATGCTCACCCTGCCTTGTCATGGTCCCTCTCGCAGCCTATGGAGTCCATGCACGAGAAGGGCATGTCGGATGACCCGCGCTACAACCAGATGAAAGGAATGGGGATGCGGTCAGGGGGCCACGCTGGGATGGGGCCCCCGCCCAGCCCCATGGACCAGCACTCCCAAGGTACCAAACTGCTTTCCTTCCTGTCTTGTGTTTGTCATACACCAGAGTCCTCAGATCATTTTCTTCCCCTGGGTTCCCACAGGATGGATTCCGGGAGTACCTAGGATGATTTAGCCGGGTGGGTGGCCTGCCACAGAGGGCTGTCTGGCGTGGCATGGCTGGTGCTCTGTTCTGGCCACCTCGTCTTGGAGCAGCCCCAGAAGGGGAAGTGCTGGTTGGGGGGCAGACCGTATTCAGCATGGGTGATAGAGGACGGCTGTGCAGGGCAGCAGCCCCATGCCACCAAGGAACTTACTGAAAATACAGATTCCTAGGGCCTGGGACTCTGCTTTAATGAGCCCAGCAGGTGCCTTTTCTGTACGAGGACAATTGAGAAGTGATATGGTGGGTGACTTGCCAAGTTCTTGCTGTCATCAGGGGTGGGAAGCTCAGGGGCTCCACTGGGAATGGAAATGTTGGGAGCGGGCCCAGCCAGCCCGAAGATGTGGACCCCACCTGTGGACAAGCAGGCGGAGGCCGGGAGAGAGCCGTGATTTCATGCACAGGTTCTCAGCATTAACCAGCAGCACCTTACTGAGACGTGGGTTAAACCAAATCCACCATGCCGGCTACTGGGCTGAGGTGTCTCCAGCGCGTGCCCTCCAGGTGCCCCTGATTGACTCAAGAAGGATGCCATTTGGTCGTGCCCTGTCTCAGAGTAGGAGCTGGTGTAGAGAAGAAGTTGTAAAAATCACAGACGTACGCTGCCTAGTGACCAGTGGGCTGGCCTTTCTCTGCAGGTTACCCCTCGCCCCTGGGTGGCTCTGAGCATGCCTCTAGTCCAGTTCCAGCCAGTGGCCCGTCTTCAGGCCCCCAGATGTCTTCCGGACCAGGAGGGGCACCGCTGGATGGTGCTGACCCCCAGGCCTTGGGGCAGCAGAACCGGGGCCCAACCCCATTTAACCAGAACCAGCTGCACCAGCTCAGAGCTCAGATCATGGCCTACAAGATGCTGGCCAGGGGGCAGCCCCTCCCCGACCACCTGCAGATGGCGGTGCAGGGCAAGCGGCCAATGCCTGGGATGCAGCAGCAGATGCCAACGCTACCTCCACCCTCGGTGTCCGCAACAGGACCCAGCCCTGGCCCTGGCCCTGGCCCCGGTCCCGGCCCGGCACCTCCAAATTACAGCAGGCCTCATGGTAAGGCTGGCTGCCCTGGCCCTCAGGTGTCTCAGAGCGAATGGCTGGGGCGTGAGTGGAGGAGTGGACAGACTGGGCTCTGCTGCCAACTGGGTTTCCCGGTTTGGGATTGCACGGGCCCATGCTGCACTTCTGGGTGCTCGGGTGGTGGGGGCAGCTGTCCTGCTAAATGCTGTTTCCCCAGCTCCCTGCTTCCCCTGGGGGTGCTGGTTAATAGGTGTATCTGCTGTGTCCCCTGAAGCCAGGGCTGCCCACGGGGCTGGGCGCAGGCATAAACCTGGGGAGCACTATTTTCTCTTTTGTTTGTTTCTCCCTACGTGTAGGTATGGGAGGGCCCAACATGCCCCCCCCAGGACCCTCAGGCGTGCCCCCTGGGATGCCGGGCCAGCCTCCTGGAGGGCCTCCCAAGCCCTGGCCTGAAGGTGAGCTCCCTCTTCTATGGTGGTGCACCCATGCCCTGACTCCCCGTTGCAAGCTTGGGTGGCGCAGGCCTTGAGATGAGCCCTGGCAGGGAGGAAGGGCCAAGGTGGCCAGCCCGAACCGCAGCCTGTACTTTTCTTGTGGTGGTCCCCAGGTCTCCCCTGTAGCCAGTCAGTTCCCAATGACTGTCATTTTATCCCATCCCTCGTGGCCTTCACCCAGTCCCTGAGCCCTGTATATGTGGTTGCTCAGTAAGTGCTGCAGGCTCCCATCTGGTGGGCTCAAAGAGGCAGTGGGACTCATTACCCACCCTCTTGGAGCCTGAGGTTTAGCGATGGGCATTGAAGGGCAAATTGCTTCCGTTGGATTTAGCACTGGGAGGAGACGACAGGAAATGCTGCTGTAGAGCCACAGACAGAACACTGAAGCCTCAGGGGTGTGGGGCTGGCCCCAGTGAAGGGTGTGAGGGACAAGGGTGAGGCTGAGATCTGGAGGAGGTTGGCGCCCAAGGCGGGTGTGAGGGACACCCCTAGGTGAGAGGTGGGAGATGGGCGGGGTCTGCCTGTCCCCAGGGCCTCGAGCAGCCCAGCAGCTTTCTGTTTCCAGCCTGGATGGGCCCCAGAGCTCAACACGATGCCCTGGCCCCTTGCCTCCTCCCAGGACCCATGGCGAATGCTGCTGCCCCCACGAGCACCCCTCAGAAACTGATCCCCCCGCAGCCAACGGGTCGCCCTTCCCCTGCGCCCCCTGCCGTCCCACCTGCCGCCTCGCCTGTGATGCCACCCCAGACCCAGTCCCCCGGGCAGCCGGCCCAGCCCGCACCCATGGTGCCGCTGCACCAGAAGCAGAGCCGCATCACCCCCATCCAGAAGCCGCGGGGCCTCGACCCTGTGGAGATCCTGCAGGAGCGCGAGTACAGGTGAGGGCGTGGCCCCAGTTCCCATATGTCCCATATGTCCCCCTGGGGAAGCCACTCAACTTTCTCCCCCGCCTTAGGAAACAGTGCCCTGTGCCCACCGCTGCCACTTGGCCTACACCTCCTTCCTCACCTCCCTGCTCCCACTCTGGCTGCAGTCTGTTTCCCACACAGCAGTCTGAATTCTCTTTTTTTTGAGATGGAATTTCACTCTTGTTGCCCACGCTGGAGTGTAATGGCGCGATCTCAGCTCACCACAACCTCCATCTCCCGGTTTCAAGCGATTCTCCTGCCTCAGTCTCCTGAGTAGCTGGGATTATAGGCATGCGCCACTGCGCCTGGCTAATTTTATATTTTTTTAGTAGAGACAGGGTTTCTCCATGTTGGTCAGGCTGGTCTCAAACTCCTGACCTCAGGTGATCTGCCTGCCTTGGCCCCCCAAAGGGCTGGGATTATAGGCGTGAGCCACGTCGCCTGGCCTGAGTTCTCTTTTCACGATTGATTGACGTCAGATCTACTCCCTGGATTAAAACCTGCCTGTAACTCCAATTATCTGCCCAGTAATCTTTGCCTTATGTCCACTCCTGCCCAGCATCCTTCCTCACCCACCCCACTCTCTTTGTTCCTCTTTTCATTTATTTAATAAGTTAGGCTTTTTCCTGCCCCAGGAACTTTGCACAGGCCGTGCTGGCTCCTTCTACTCATTCAGGCCTCATTGCTGGGATTCCCTCCTTATGGAGGCCCTTCCCGTCACTTCCAGCCACTCTCTGGAATTGCAGTGGTTATTTTATTTTTTTAAATCTCTGTTATGGACTGTTTTTTCTAATGAGGCTGAGAGTTCCTTGACTTGCTGATCTTGTTTAGTGGTAAGGCCCTGCGCTCAAAATGGTCCCTGGCATACAGTTGGTGCTCAATGAGTATGTGCGGAAAGACTGATTAAGAGGATTAGTTCACATAACCTTCCTATGTAACCTTTGTAATCTTCAGACCACACCTCACCTCTAGGGTCTCTCCAAGGGGTCGCCTCAGTTTTGAGATGAGAATGCTGAGGTGTGCAGGTGAAGTAGATTCTCACGGCCCTGCGCCTCATCCATGCCAGGGCTGCATGAAAACCCCAGCCCACCTGATGCCAGAACCTGGCTCACACCACTGAACAGGCATGAACTGGGCGCGCCTATCAGGAATCTTGTTTGCTGCCCCCTGAGGCCCGGTCCTGAGGAGTGTCCCTGGCTGCCTCCCTCTCTGCTCTGCCCTGCGGCCAGCATCCTCTTCTGAGGCATCTCTTGCCTCATGACCAGCACCTTCCTTCCTCGAGGGATGGGTCCCCTGCAGCTCCAGCTATAACCGGGTGCCCTGGCAAGCCTCTCACTGCCTTTGCTCCTTCTCTTCTCTGCTCCCAGGCTGCAGGCTCGCATTGCACACCGAATTCAGGAACTTGAAAACCTTCCCGGGTCCCTGGCCGGGGATTTGCGAACCAAAGCGACCATTGAGCTCAAGGCCCTCAGGCTGCTGAACTTTCAGAGGCAGGTGGGTGCCGGCACGGCCGCAGCTTTCCAGGAAGGGCCTTTGTCACCAACACTGCTGTTAAGCCTCCAAGTATGGCTTGCTGGGCTAGTATTACACCTGCCTGGGCTGTGAAAAGCAGCTGTGGCCACCCATGGGCACTCATTCACTGCAGAACATTCCTCTTGCGTCCTGCACAGTGCTGGAGACATGGACCTCTGTACCCTAAAGCACTTGCCTCTTGAAGCAGACTTGCAAGGGCTTCTTTCTTCCTTTTCTTTTCCTCCCTTTCCCTTTTTTTTTTTTTTTTTTTTTTTTTTTTTTTGGGAAACAGTCTTGCTCTGTCACCCAGGCTGGAGTGCAGTGGCACAATCTCTGCTCACTGCAGCCTCCGCTTCCCGGGATCAAGCAGTTCTCCTGCCTCAGCCTCTCAAGTAGCTGGGATTACAAGTGTGTGCTACCATGCGGAATTTTTATATTTTTAGTAGAGACAAGGTTTCACCATATTGGCCAGGCTGGTCGCAAACTCCTGACCTCAAATGATCTGCCTGCCTCGGCCTCCCAAAGTGCTGGGATTACAGGCATGAGCCACCAGGTGCTGTCCCGCATGGGTCTATTTCTGAGGGTACTGTTCTTAGTGAGACCCTGGAGTGCAGTGGAGAGATCACAGCTCACTGCAAACTTGACCTCCCAGGCTCATGTCATCCTCCCACTTCAGCCTCCTGAGTAGCTGGGAGTATAAGCGTGCACCATTACACCTGGCGAATTTTTCCTTTTTTTGAAACAGAGTTTCACTCTGTTGCCCAGACTGGAGTGCAGTGATGCTATCTCGCCCCACTGCAGCCTCTGGCTCTGTGGTTCAAGTGATTTTCCTGTCTCAGCCACTGAGTAGCTGGGATTACAGGTGTGCACCACCATGCTGGGGTTATTTTTTTTTTATTTTTTATTTTTTTGAGACAGAGTCTCACTCTAGCCCAGGCTGAAGTGCAGTGGCACGATCTTGGCTCACTACAACCTCTGCCTTCCAGGTTCAAGTGATTCTCCCACCTCAGCCTCCCGAGTAGCTGGGATTACAGGCACGTGCCACCACGCCTGGCTAATTTTTGTATTTTTGATAGAGACGGTGTTTCACCATGTTGGCCAGGCTGGTCTCGAACTCCTGACCTCAGGTGTTCCTCCTGCCTTGGCCTCCCAAAGTGCTGGGATTACAGGCGTGAGCCACCACGCTGGTTTTTGTGTTTTTAGTAGACTCAGGGTTTCTCCATGTTGCCCAGGCTGCTCTCGAACTCCTGAGCCCAAGCCATCCACCTGCCTCGGCCTCCCAAAGTGCTGGGATTATAGGCATGAGCCATTGCTCCTGGCCACCTAGTTAATTTTTCGGTTAGTTTTTGTAGAGGTGAAGTATCACCATGTTGCCCAGGTTGGTCTCAAACTCCTGGGCTTGAGCAGTCCTCCCACCTTGGCCTCCCAAAGTGTTGAGATTACTGGTGTTAAGCCACACACCCAGCCAAGGGTGCTGTACTTCTGAATGACTCCTAAGAAGCTGTGTGTGTGGTAGAGGGGGGCAAGCTGGAGGTCCGAGAGGACCCACTGGCTAGGTGTCCAGAAGTGATCACCTTCTGTCCTGTGCTCGCCCTGCCCGGGGACACCTATTAGATGTCCCCTGCACACACGGACTGGGTGTGTAAGGCACTTAAAATGCTCCTTTAGCGGTGTAGCATGTGACGTCATCATGCGTGTTCGTCATTGTGGATGCCACAGAGCCGTGCAGCGCATGGGCATGTCCTCTTCCCTCCTACAGCTGCGCCAGGAGGTGGTGGTGTGCATGCGGAGGGACACAGCGCTGGAGACAGCCCTCAATGCTAAGGCCTACAAGCGCAGCAAGCGCCAGTCCCTGCGTGAGGCCCGCATCACCGAGAAGCTAGAGAAGCAGCAGAAGATTGAGCAGGAGCGCAAGCGCCGGCAGAAGCACCAGGTACACCCCGGTGGCCCCAAGGCCCTGCAGCCCACCCACCTGGCTGCCTGGCTTGTCCCAGCGGTTGTCACGGGGCTGTGTTTGCTTTGTTCCTAAACATGCTGCTTGTCTCTCTCTTTTGCTCATCGTAACAGTATTCTAGGCACTGAGAGCGTATTGGTGTAAAAACCGAATGGTAGGGAGAAGATAGTGATCAAATCCCTGCATAGTATGTCTGGAAGGTGATAGAGCACAAAGAAAAATCAAGCTGGGATAGAGAGAAAGGAAAGGGCTGTTGTAGACCTGATGTTGGGGGAGTTCTTTCTTTTGGAGGTGACATCTGGGCAGACCCCCAAGGGAGGGAGCCACACAGATCTGTGGAAAGAGCTTTCTGGGAAAAGGAGAAGGTGCAAGGGCCCTGGGGCTGGAATGTGCCTATGTTTTCTATGGAAAGTAAGGACCTGCATGTAGCCAGAGTACAGTGAGTGGCGGGGTGAGCTGAAGGAGGGGAGGGCAGGGAGGTGACGGGCAGGTGATGTGGGACCTTGTGAGCTTCAGGGAGGATTTGGGCTGTCGCTCTGAGTGAAGTGGGAGCCATAGAGGGTTCTGGGCAGCACAGGGACTGATCTGACTCAGAGTTTCCCAGGATGAATCAATAAGATGGAAATCTTCAAATCTAAAGTCAAGTAAGGATTTGGGGATGATTATGCTGATTTGGTCATTTATAGATTTTCTAGAGATTTTCTATCATTTATATCTTACTGGTGTAGTGTAAAATAATCTAGACAATCAGCACAGCAATCTCTGTTAACAATTTTTTTTTTGAGATGGAGTCTCGCTCTGTCGCCCAGGCTGGAGTGCAGTGGTGCAATCTTGGCTCACTGCAACCTCCGTCTCCTGGGTTCAAGCAATTCTTCTGCCTCAGCCCACTGAGTAGCTGGGATTATAGGCACCTGCCACCATGCCTGGCTAACATGTTTTTTGTATTTTTAGTAGAGATGGGGTTTCACCATGTTGGTCAGGCTGGTTTTGAACTCCTGACCTCAAGTGATCCGTCCACCTCGGCCTCCCAAAGTGCTGAGATTGCAGGCATGATCCACTATGCCTGGCCAACATTTTTTTTTTTTTTTTTGAGACAGAGTTTCACTCTTGTCATCTGGGCTGGCGTGCAATGGTGCGATCTTGGCTCACTGCAACCTCTGCCTCCTGGGTTCAAGGGATTCTCCTGCCTCAGCCTCCTGAGTAGTTGGGATTACAGGTGTGCGCCACCACACCTGGCTAATTTTTCTTTTTTTTTGAGACAGAGTTTCACTCTTGTTGCCCAGGCTGGAGTGCAGTGGTGCAATCTCGGCTCACCACAACCTCTGCCTCCTGGGTTCAAGCGATTTTCCTGCCTCAGCTCCCCAAGTAGCTGGGACTACAGGCACTTGCCACCATGCCTGGCTAATTTTTTGTATTTTTAGTAGAGACGAGGTTTCACTATGTTGGCCAGGCTGCTGGTCTCAAACTGTTGACCTTGTTATCTGTCCGCCTTGGCCTCCCAAAGTTCTGGGATTACAGGCGTGAGCCACTGCTTCTGGCCACCAGCATTTTTATATATGTTATTTCAGCCTTTTTACTTGTATATTAATACAATGTTAAATTGCTGTTTTTTTATTTTTTCTAAAATTTTGCTGTCTTTTTTTTGAGTCAGAATCTCACTCTGTCGCCCAAGCTGGAGTGCAGTGGCGTGATCTCCACTCACTGCAGCCTCCTCTTCCTCGAATCAGGCGATTCTCCTGCCTCAGCCACCTGAGCAGCTGGGATTACAGGCATGCGCCATCACACCTGGCTAATTTTTGTGTTTTTAGTAGAGATGGGGATTCACCCTGTTGGCCAGGCTGGTCTTGAACTCCTGACCTCAAGTGATCCGCCTGCCTCGGCCTCCCAAAGTGCTGGAATTACAGGCGTGAGCTGCTGCTCTTGGCCACATTGCTTTCTTTGTTTTTAAGTATCACGGAAACATGACTTTTGATGTCCACACTGTATTCCATTTCAGTGGGTCCAGGATCTGATCATTTATGTCAACTTTTTCTTGTTTGAGGACATGCAACATATTTCAGCTTTTGAAAATTAAAAATCATGCTAGGACAGGAATTTTTGGCTTGAACATTTTGGGACTGGTCTCTGGTATTTCCTTAAAGTAAATTTGTAGTGATGGAATAAGTTGGGGGGAGGGTTGGAAACATTTTTGAGACGTTTCATATCCATGCTACGCTGCCCTGCAAGTCGACTGCCCTGTGTGCCCACCTGCTGTGTTCGAGGGCCTTTCCCACCCACAGTTGCCATTGCTGAGTTTTATCATCAGAGAAACCCAACCGCAACAGGCAAAGGGCGTTTTTTGTGTATTATATTTATTTTTTTTGAGATAGAGTCTCGCTCTGTCACCCAGGCTGAAGTACAGTGGTGTAATCTCGGCTCACTGCAACCTCTGCGTCCCGGATTCAAGCGATTCCCCTGTCTTGGCCTCCTAAGTAGCAGGGATTACAGGCATGCGCCACTACACCTGGGTGGTATTTTTTATGTTTGTAGTAGAGATGGGGATTCGCCATATTGGCTGGGGTGGTCTCGAACTCCTGACCTCAGGCATTCTGCCCTCCTTGGCCTCCCAAAGTGATATTCTAGGTTGTTGTTTTTTTTTCTTTTTTGAGACAGAGTCTCGTTCTGTTGCCGAGGCTGGAGCACAGTGGCACAATCTTGGCTCACTGTAAGCTCCACCTCCCGGTTCACGCCATTCTCCTGCCTCAGCCTCCCGAGTAGCTGGAACTATAGGCGCCCGCCACCATGCCCGGCTGATTTTTTTTTTTTTTTTATCATTTTTAGTAGAGACAGGGTGTTAGCCACGTGTTAGCCAGGATGGTCTCAATCTCCTGACCTCGTGATCGACCCACCTTGGCCTCCCAAAGTGCTGGGATTACAGGCGTGAGCCACCACACCTGGGCAGTATTCTAGGTTTTAAACAAGCCTTACGGGGGATGTGTCCGCCATGCTGCTGAGGGGTCAGCCTTCTCTTTTGCGTGTTCTCTACAGGAATACCTCAATAGCATTCTCCAGCATGCCAAGGATTTCAAGGAATATCACAGATCGGTCACAGGCAAAATCCAGAAGCTAACCAAGGCAGTGGCCACGTACCATGCCAACACGGAGCGGGAGCAGAAGAAAGAGAACGAGCGGATCGAGAAGGAGCGCATGCGGAGGCTCATGGTATGGTCCCGCCTTCTTGACATGCACCCTTCCACACGTGTGGCTGGTACTGCAGGTTCCAGGGGTCGCTCCCCAGGGTCACACCAAGGCATTTCAAAGCTTGGAGTTAGAAGTGGGGCGAAGGAAAGAGCAGGCGCGGGCTTGGGAGTCAGTCCTGGGCTCGGATCTTTGCTGATCCCTCTGATCATCAGAGTGACTGTGTGACCTCAGACCACTTTGCTGTCTCCTCTGCCTTCACTGGAAAACAGAGGTGGTGCCCCCTCCCCTCATTCTGTGAGAGCCACAGGTGGTGCGATCCAGACCCCCCACCCCTAGGATAAACATCTCTGACCATTTATTTGTGACTGAGTTGCTGGTTGGACAGATACTGGGAGCACATTCTGAGCCAGGTGCTGCTCTGTGTAAGGGGGACACAGAAGGGAGCACGACACGGCCTCTGTCCTGGTAGGTTGTGCTTGAGGGGCAGATATACGAATGAAGCAAACAGAGTAGTGGATGGTGACAGCTGCAGTGAGGAGGGTGAAGCGGAATGGAAGGGGAGGGATAGGGTAGTAAGTGAAGGCTTCGGAACAGAGGCCCAAAGGGTGGCCCTGATGCACAAATGCGGAGACCTAGGAGAGGAGCCCCAGGCAGCACGGAACAAAGGTCGAGGTGGCAGGCAGCCGTATGCCAGGGACAGCCGGTAGCCCTGGGCTCCCAGCACAGCATCGTGTGAGGTGGGAGGTGAGGTCAGAGCTCACAGGGGCAGGTGGGGCGTGGGACCTTTCAGGCCATTGGGAGGACTGTGGGTTGAATTCTGATCGTGAATGAGAGCCTCACCCGGGAGGGTTTTGGCTGTGGGTGATGTGATCTGATGTCTTCTTAGAAAGGTGAGGGGCTGCTGTAGGAGCTGGTGGGAGGGATGCACCTTGGACTTTGTGGAGAGAAGGCTTTGGGTTTGGGGTGTGTTTCATGAACAGAGTGGATAGGACTGGCTCATGGCCTCTGTAACTGGCTCCTGGTGGGACCATCTGCTTAGCAGGTGCCTTTGGAACCTAGCCCTTGGTAGGTTTTGAGGAAATAGTTCCTGAACAGGGAGTCGATTGCTGTGTGAAGGGTCAGTGGCGTGGCACCCCCATGAGCCATGCACGCCCTCAGTGCGCCTCTGGGTTGACTGGCCATGGGTGCCCACAGACGTGCACAGTGTGCCACCACATTGCAGTAACCCCCACGCTTTTGTAGGCTGAAGATGAGGAGGGGTACCGCAAGCTCATCGACCAGAAGAAGGACAAGCGCCTGGCCTACCTCTTGCAACAGACAGATGAGTACGTGGCTAACCTCACAGAGCTGGTGCGGCAGCACAAGGCCGCCCAGGTCGCCAAGGAGAAAAAGAAGAAAAAGAAAAAGAAGGTGTGCTGGGCCTGGTGTGGCGCCTGCCGCGGGTGGGATGGGAGCGGCCGCCTTCGCGTGTGTGGCCTCAGCCTGGCGGGTCAGAGCCTGACTGTGTCTCTCTCTATTTCCAGAAGGCAGAAAATGCAGAAGGACAGACGCCTGCCATTGGGCCGGATGGTGAGGTGAGGAAGCAGGGCTTCTTTTGGAGGTACCAACCCAGCCCTGAGGCGCTGGTCTGTTTCAGACATTAAAACCTATGTTCTTTTAAAATTATGAACAATGATATATGATGATGGTGAGAATCCTGGGGTGTCCTCTGACCCCCATCCCACCCGCCCCTTCATCCCACACGTTATGTTTTCTTCCAGACCTTTTTCTATGCATGTGCCGCAGGATTCATCTTTCAGGTTTTACTTTATTGTAACGTCTGACTTACAGGAGAGGCGTGAGAACCGTCCCGAGATGTCCTGTGTGTTCTTTACCCAGAGTCTCCATTTTCACGTTTTGTATTTTGTTTTGTTTCTTTGAGACAGGGTCTGTCTGTCACCCAGGCTGGACTGCAGTGGCGCATGGCTCATTGCAGCCTCAACCTCCTGGGCTCAAGTGATCCTACCCTTCTGAGTAGCTGGGACTACAGGCATGCCCCACCACACCCAGCTAAGTTTTTTTTTTTTTTTTTTGAGATGAAGTTTCGCTCTTTTGCCCAGTCTAGAGTGAAGTGGCGCGATCTTGGCTCACTGCAGCCTCCACCCCGCGAGTTCGAGCAATTCTGCCTCAGCCTCCTGAGTAGCTGGAATTATAGGCATCCACCACCACGCCCGGCTGATTTTATTTTTATCTTTATTTTTATTTAGATGGAGTCTCGTTCTGTCACCCAGGCTGGAGTGCAGTGGCATGATCTCTGCTCACTGCAAGCTCTGCCTCCTGGGTTCACACCATACTCCTGCCTCAGCCTCCCGAGTAGCTGGGACTACAGGCGCCCGCTACCACGCCCGGCTAATTTTTTGGCTTTTAGTAGAGATGGGGTTTCACCATGTTATCCAGGATGGTCTCAATATCCTGCCCTCGTGATCCACCTGCCTTGGCCTCCGAACATGCTGGGATTACAGGCTTGAGCCACCGTGCCCAGCCAGTTTTTGTCTTTTTAGTAGAGATGGGGGTTTCACCATGTTGGCCAGGCTGGTCTTGAACTCCTGACCTCAGGTGATCCACCCGCCTCAGCCTCCAAAAGTGCCAGGATTACAGGCATGAGCCACCGTGCCTGGCCTAATTTTTTAAAATTTATTTTTTATAGAGATGGGGTTTCCCTATGTTTTTCAGGCTGGTCTCCAATTCCTGGGCTCAGGCATTCTACTGCCTCAGCCTCCCAAAGTGTTAGGATTATGGGCCCCCGCACCTGGCCTTCACATGTGTTTCTACCTAAACTCTTTGAGAGTCAAATTCAGACATGACAGTGCTTTACCTCTATCTATTTCTGTTTTTTTTTTTTTTTTTGGAGACGGAGTCTTGCTCTGCCGCCCGGGCTGGAGTGCAGTGGCCGGATCTCAGCTCACTGCAAGCTCCGCCTCCTGGTTTTACGCCATTCTTCTGCCTCAGCCTCCTGAGTAGCTGGGACTACCCGCGCCTGCCACCTCGCCCAGCTAGTTTTTTTTGTATTTTTTCGTAGAGATGGGCTTTCACTGTGTTAACCAGGATGGTCTCGATCTCCTGACCTCGTGATCTGCCCGTCTCGGCCTCCCAAAGTGCTGGGATTACAGGCTTGAGCTACCGCGCCCGGCCACCTCTATGTATTTCTGTATCTACTTCCTGAAGACAAGTTTGCTCCTGCACACTGTGCCGAGGTGACGGAAGCAGGAGGTGAACATTGGTACAACACTGTTTCCAGTCTGCAGGCCTTTATATAAGGTTTGGCCAGTTTTTCCAGTTGTCTTCACAGCAGCAGAAAACTCCAGGTCACATTTAGTGGAGGTCCCTTTAGTCAGCTTTGATCTTAAAGAGCTCCCTGTGTGTGTGTGTGTGTGTGTGTGTGTGTGTGTGTGTGTGTGTGTGTTTGTTTTTTTTGCAGAGATGGGGTCTCACGTTGCCCAGGCTGGTCCTGAACTCCTGGGCTGGAGTGATCCACCTCAGCCTTCCAAAGGCTGTGATTATAGGCGTGAGCCACCACACTTGGCTTCAGGCCAGCTATGTCAGCCAGTGGCCCTGGATTTTGGTTTGTCTGATGTTCCTTGTGGTTAGAGTCAGGTTATGTGTCTCTGGCAGGCAGACCCAACATGGCCCTGGGTACCTCTCAGGGCATCACGTCAGGAGTGCATGGCAGAGGTTTGCAAATAAGGTCAC
The DNA here is from genome assembly GCF_043159975.1 of Macaca nemestrina. Classification (NCBI taxonomy): domain Eukaryota; kingdom Metazoa; phylum Chordata; class Mammalia; order Primates; family Cercopithecidae; genus Macaca; species Macaca nemestrina. The sequence goes on from NC_092144.1 coordinate 10,466,906, forward strand.
TGGTGATGCTGACTTTGAACCCCTGCCAAGGGATCTCCACTGTCCAGTTTCTGTTTTTTTCTTTTGTAATCAGTAAGTACCCTGTAGTAAGACACTTGAGACTCTGTAACTATGTTGTAACTCCTCAGAATTCCAACTACTCCTTTTAGTATCTTTTTTTTTTTTTTTTTGCCTGTATCAGTTTTTGCTGTGACAGCTACAGGATGGTGACTTTTAGTTCCATCATTCTTTCTGCATTGATTTATTTGTTTTTCTATTCTAGGTAAAGCTTTCTCTTTGGTCCTGTTAGACCTGTGGCCATGGTCTGCCAACCCCGGGTGTAGACTTATGGATTCTTGTTTAGTTGAATGAGTGGATTCTGATCCTTTAAAATGATTTCTTTTGGCTATTTAGCTTTAGCCAGTAGAAGCCCCTTGACATTGGCTCCTGTTTGCTTTTGGCATGTGCCCACCATTCCTGGATCACTTCCTTCCTCACCAGGTTTTTCTTCTGCTTTCCCTGCCTGAGTTCCTGAGTTCCCTGGACCCAGCTCTTCCCCCGGGGAGTCCTGATTCCTTTTTTTTTTTTCCCCCAAGAAAAGGTCTCCCTGCATCACCCAGGCTGGAGTATGCAGTGTACGATCATTGCTCACTGTAGTCTCAACCTCCTGGACTGAAGTGATCCTCCCACCTCAGCCTCCTGAGTATCTGAGGCTACAGGCACATGCCACCATGCTTGGCTAAGTGTTCTGTATTTTTTCTGTAGAGACAGGGTTTCACCATGTTGCCCAGGCTTGTCTCAAACTCCTGAGCTCAAGCGATCTACCTGCCTTGGCCTCCCAAAGTGCTAGGATTACAGACGTGAGCCACTGTGCCTGGCTATATTTCCTTTTATTACAGAAGAATATTTACATGGCAAGATCTGACTTTGGGGGTGCTCCTTGCTAGTGGGCCATCACTGCTTCTAGGAGCCGGATCTGGGAAATAGATGTATGTACACTTAATCTGTCTGCGTTGCTGCTTGTATACGTTAAAAATCGTGGCTGGGCACGGTGGCTCGTGCCTGTATTCCCAGTACTTTGGGAGGCCAAAATGGAAGGACCACTTGAGCCCAGGAGTTCGAGACCATTGTGGGCAATATGGCAAAACCTTGTCCTCTATAAAAATTTTAAAAATTAGCTGGGTGTAGTGGCATGTACCTGTTGCCTCAGCTACTCGGGAGGCTGAGGTGGGAGGATCCCTTGAGTCCAAGAGTTTGAGGCTGCGGTGAGCTGTGATCTCACCATTTCTCTCCAGCCTGGTCAAGACAGTGAGACCCTGTCTCCCACACACAAAGAATCTTGAGGTTGTGTTGACACCTCCAGTTCTAATCCAACAGCACAGGGTTGATTGTCATCCTTTCCCCCTTTCCTTAATTCTAAAATCAGGAACCTGATTTCCATGAACAGTAATAGACTGACTTACCTGCTTCATTCTAGAATACACAGAAAGTATGTTCCAAAGTGCTAACGGACACCTCTATGCAGAAGTTTCCTAGCTAGAGTTCAGTATTTATAGAGTTCCTCCACTCCAGGGTATGTGTTCCAAATATGGTGTTCAGAAGTTACTGGGGCCAGGTGCAGTGGCTCACGCCTGTAATCCCAGCACTTTGGGAGGCCAAGGTGGGCAGATCACCTAAGGTCAAGAGTTCAAGACCGGCCTGGCCAACGTAGTGAAACCTCGTCTCTGCTAAAAATACAAAAAATTAGCCAGGTGTGGTGGCGCACCCCTGTAGTCCCAGCTACTTGGGAGGCTGAGGCAGGAGAATCGGTTGAACCTGGAAGGTGGAGGTTGCAGTGAGCCAGGTTCGCAGCTACTGCACTCCAGCCTGGGTGACAGAGTGAGATTCTGTCTCAAAAAAAAAAAAGAATTACTTAGGGTCAGGCGTGGTGGCTCATGCCTGTAATCTCAGCAGTTTGGGATGCTGAGGTGTGTGGATCGCATGAGCCCAGGAGTTTGAAACCAGCCTGAGCAACATGGTGAAACCTCATCTTTACAAAAAATTAGCCAGGCTTGGTGCGCACGCTTGTAGTCCCACCTACATGAGAGACTGAGGCAGGAGGATAACTTAGCCCAGGAGGTCCAGGCTACAGTACATTGTGTTTGTACCACTGCATTCCAGCCTAGGGGGCTTTTTATTATTACTTGAGACAGGGTCTCTCTCTGTCAGCCAGTTCTGTCTCACAGTTCTGGAGCCATCTGGAATACTCAAGAAAAAAGTCATGGGCCAGGCGCAGTGGCTCACGCCTGTAATCCCAGCACTTTGGGAGGCCGCGGCAGGCGGATCACGAGGTCAGGAGTTCGAGACCAGTCTGGCCAGTATGGTGAAACCCTGTCTCTACTAAAAATACAAAAATTAGCCGATGGTGGTGGTGGACTCCTGTAGTCCCAGCTACTGGGAGGCTGAGGCAAGAGAATCGCTTAAAATCGGGAGGCGGATCACGCCACCGCACTCCAGCCTGGATGACAGAGTGAGATTCTGTCTCAAAAAAAAAGAAGTCATGAAATGGGAATGTGCATGAAGTGGAAGCTTGTGCTGAACCCTGCTGTGGCTGCCTGTCCCGTGGAGTATTGAGAACAGGCACCGGCACTTGCTGCTGCTTGTGAGTTTTCCTTGTTCTCAGCCAGTGGTACTCAGCCTCTGCTGTATGTTCTCGTCACCTGGGGAGCTCTCTATTTTTATTATTACTATTATTTGAGACAGGGTCTCTCTGTTGTCCAGGCTGGAGTCCAGTGGTGAGGTCATGGCTCACTGCAGCCTCGACGTCCTGGGTTCAAGTGATCCTCTGGGGACGTTTTTCTGAGTAGTAGCTGGGCGTGAAGGCATGTGCCTGGCGTTGCAGCTGCTCAGGAGGCTGAGGTGGGGAGATTGCTTTAGTCCGGGAGTTCAAGACCAGCCTGGGCAACATAGGGAGACTCTGTCTCTCCAAAAAATAAAATAATTACCTGGGCATGGTGTTGTACACTTGAGGTCCCAGCTGCTTGGGAACCAGAGGTAGGCGGATCACTTGAGCCCAGGGCTTTGAGGCTGTGATCACACCTGTGAAAAAGCATGGTACTGAGCCCATCTCCAAAAAATAAAAGTAAATTAAAAATTTAAAAAAAGCAGGCCGGGCCTGGTGGCTCACGCCTGTAATCCCAGCATTTTGGGAGGCCGAGGAGGGTGGATCATGAGGTCAGGAGATTGAGACCACGGTGAAACTCCATCTCTACTAAAAATACACAAAATTAGCCGGGCACGGTGGCAGGCGCCTGTAGTCCCAGCTACTCCGGAGGCTGAGGCAGGAGAATGGCGTGAACCCAGGAGGCGGAGCTTGCAGTGAGCTGAGATCGCGCCACTGCACTCCAGTCTGGGTGACAAAGCGAGACTCCGTCTCAAAAAAAAAAAAAAAAAAAGCAAGGATGCCCAAGCCTCACTCCAGAGCAGTTCAATCAGAATTTTGGGTGTCGGGGAGGCATGCAACAATCGGCACCTTTGACCACTCCTCCCAGTGATCTCAGAGAGGTTGTGGAGTTGAAAGTCCTTGATTGAGGCAGCCTGCAGAGCCCATTGTTGGGGTAAGAGGTTGCTGTGACCCTCTGTGGTGGCTGCTCTGTGGGTGAGCTTTCAGCGCATGGAGACTGATATCCCTCTGCTGTGTGGACAGTGGTGACACTATGAGGGCAGCAGTTTTGCAGGTAGTTATAAATTCCTGCAAGATGGAAACCAAAATTTAAACCAAGAACTTTATCCCCTTCTTGGGAGTTTTCTGTAGGAAATGTACAAGAATCAATGAGGGAGAAAATGTTTATCCATTGAATCTCAACAGGAGGAGTTTCATATTTGTTGCTAAGAGGAATTATTTTTGAAATATTTCAGTTAGCTTTTTAACAAAAAAGAATGAGGACCCTTGATGAAGTCTACGAATAGAGTATAAGTGGGAGAAAAAAAAAATCAAGGTCCAAAAAATGTAAATTAATACAGCCATTAGTGTAAAAAACAGGGAGAAAGTGGAAACGTCTAACTCTTTGTTTCTTATCCATGGAATTCATCTGGAAGGATGGACAGGAAACTGATACCAGTGGACAACTGTGAAGAGAAAAACTTAGGCTGGAGGACAGGAAAAGGGGGAGAGCCCACATTATACTATTCAGTTTTCGTTAAAAAGATAAAAATGGGCCTTAGGAGGCCGAGGTGAGCAGATCATGAGGTCAGGAGATTGAGACCATCCTGGCTAACACAGTGAAACCCCATCTCTACTAAAAATACAAAAAATTAGCCAGGCTTGGTGATGGGCGCCTGTAGTCCCAGCTACTCGGAAGGCTGAGGCAGGAGAATGGCGTGAACCTGGGAGGCAGAGTTTGCAGTGAGCCAAGATCGCACCACTGCACTGCAGCCTGGGCGACAGAGTGAGACTCCGTCTCCAAAAAAAAAATGGCCCGAGCATAGTGGCTCACCCCTGGAATCCCAGCACTTTGGGAGGCCAAGGTGGGTGGATCACATGAGGTCAGGAGTTTGAGACCAGCCCGGCCTGAATTTTCAACTGTGAATGTCTGGACTATTTGAAAATTGCAGTGTATATGTCAGTTAACTTGAAGAAACAGGTGTTGGGAGGCTGAGGCAGAGAACTGCTTTAACCCAGGAGGCAGAGGTGGTAGTGAGCCGAGATCATGCCACTGTACTCTAGCCTGGGCGACAGAGCTACACTCTGTCTCAAAAAAAAGAGAAAGAAAGGAAAAAAAAGAAACAAGTGTCACTTAGCCAAGACTCATGGATTATATATTTTTACTGGATTACTGAGTATACAGTTTGCCCATTTTCACCACCACTGGCCATGTTTGCCTGCCCTTTTCTGTGCAGACAGTTGAGTGGGTGCTTCCCACCTTGGCCTCTGTAAGCCTTTGGTCTGGAGGCCCTGCAACCTCAGTGTCGCACGGATGACTCTTTTTCAGCCTCTGGACGAGACCAGCCAGATGAGCGACCTCCCGGTGAAGGTGATCCATGTGGAGAGCGGGAAGATCCTCACGGGCACAGATGCCCCCAAAGCCGGGCAGCTGGAGGCCTGGCTCGAGATGAACCCGGGGTGAGTTGGGTCTTGCGTTCCAGATGCAGTGGGGATCTAAGTCCTCGGTGGGCCTTATTCCAGGGAGGTGGCAGCTGGGGGCAGTTTTACTTCTGTTTGGATCCTTGGCAGGTTTGGTAGGGAAAGTGCATTCTGCTGGTTCTGAGCAGATTTATATGAAAGCCCTTATATTTTTTCTAGGTATGAAGTAGCTCCGAGGTCTGATAGTGAAGAAAGTGGCTCGGAAGAAGAGGAAGAGGTAAGAATGCATTTCCTGGCTTTCAAGGCTCTCAGTGTCCACTGGCAGTGACTTCCACCCTGTGTGCCATGAGACCCTCCCCTGCCCTGTCTGGGCATCTTGTGGGGCAGAGAACAGCTGGGGCCCAGGCCTGGCTGAAGTCGGTGCTTTAGAGCTGTGCTATCCAATAGGGCAACTTCTGGCGACGTGTGACCATTTCCATTTTAAATTAAATCAGTAACATTACGTAAAATTTAAGACTCATTTTCTCTTTCATACTGACTGCATTTCAGGTGCTTGGCATCCCTTCTCTGGGAATGGTCTACCTCATTTGCCTGTTTCTTTTTTTTTTTTTTTGAGATGGAGTCTTGCTCTGTTGCCCAGGCTGGAGTGTAGGGGTGCAATCTCACCTCACTGCAACCTCCGCCTCCCAGGTTCAAGCGATTCTCCTGCCTCAGCCTTCCGAGTAGCTGGGACTACAGGCACCTGCCACCACTTCCAGCTAATTTTTTTATGTTTAGTAGAGATAGGGTTTCATCATATTGGCCAGACTGGTCTCGAACTCCCGACCTCAAGTGATCCACCTGCTTCAGCCTCCCAAAGTGCTGGGATTACAGACATGAACCTCCACATCCGACTTGTGATTTTTTTGTTGTTGTTTTGGAATGAAGACTTGCTGTGTTGCCTAGGCTGGAGTGCAATGGCGTGATATTGGCTCACTGCAGCCTCCACCTCCCGTATTCAAGCGATTCTCCTGCCTCAGCCTCTCTGGTAGCTGGGACTTCAGGCACCTGCCACCATGCCTGGCTAATTTTTGTATTTTTAGTAGAGACAGGGTTACACCATGTTGGTCAGGCTGGTCTTGAACTCCTGACTGGTGTTTTTTTTATTTTTTGAGACAGAGTCTCACTCTATAGCCCAGGCTAGAGTGCAGTGGCACAATCTCACTCACTGCAACCTCTACCTCCCAGGTTCAGGTGATTCTCCCACCTCAGCCTCCTGAGTAGCTGGGATTACAGGCGCACACCACCATGCCCGGTTAATTTTTAAAGTGTTTTTAGTAGAGATGGGGTTCCACCATGTTGGCCAGGCTGGTCTCAAACTGCTGACCTCAAGTGATCCACCCACCTGGGCCTCCCAAAGTATTGGGATTACAGGTGTGAACCAGTGCACCCGTCTTCCAGTGGTATTTCTTGTTTTAAGGTCTGTTCTGTCTTAGAGTAGTCACTCTAGCCCTCTTATGGTTATTGTTTGCATGGTACATCTTTTTCCCTTCTTTTACTTCTTTTATTTTCAGTCTGTTTCTTTGAATCTACGACAGCATATGGGTTTTGCATTTTCAGCTGGTATGACAGTGACTGCTTTTTGACTGAGTTTCTAAGACCATTTACATTTACTGTAATTTCTGATATGATTGGACTTACACTTGCTGTTTCTTTTCTGTGCCTTCCGTTTTTGTTCCTCCTTTACTGCCTTCTTTTGTGTTTAATGGCTTTTTTTCTAGATTTTTATTTTTATAATGCCTTTTTTTTTTTTTTTTTTCTCAGACAGTCTCGCTCTATCGCCCAGGCTGGAGTGCAGTGGAGCAATCTCAGCTCACTGCAATCTCTGCCTCCCGGGTTCAAGCAATTCTCCTGCCTCAGCCTCCGGGGACTACAGGCGCCTGTCACCACACCAGCTAATTTTTTTTTTTTTGTAGTTTTGGTAGAGACAGGGTTTCACCATTTTGGTCAGGCTGGTCTTGAACTCCTGACCTCAGGTGATTCTGCCCACCTTGGCCTCCCAAAGTGCTGGGATTACAGGCAGGAGCCACCACCCCTCGCCTCTCCTATTTTTTTGCTTACCTCTTCATGTTTAGTTGAAGTGTACTTTAGCTAAGCTGGAGTCTGACTTACCTGTGGGAGATTGTGGTGGCCTGTGGTCTGTTTAATAATTTCCTTGGGCTAAATCTGTGAAATCTGGTTCTCGCACAGTATGTGTAGCCTCTGCTATATTTGCTCAGTTCTTTTAAACATTTTTTGGCTTTGTCTTATTCGTGATTTTTTTCCCTGGTTCATCGGGGCAGACAGTGTTTCTTTGTCACTTAGTGGTCATCTAAAGATTGGGCACAGTTTATGCTCAGACACGCACCTTCTTTCTCCTGCTGATGGTTCAGTTGTATGAGGAGGTGCATTCCACATTTGGGCCATTGTCAGGTTCTCCCTCGCACTTTTGCTTTTCTGGGCCCTTTGGCGTCTGTGCATATGCACAGACTCAGCCTCAGCCAGCGATACGCTTTTTCCTACCGCGGCTGATCTCACCTCCATTGGCAGTGCCACTGGGCTTGAGCATTGCCTCCTTCTACAAGTGACTGAGCCCCTTCCACCTCCCTGCCAAGCCTCACAGCCTGCAACTCTCCAGCCATAAGACCTTCATGTGTCCGGAGCTGTGAGGCAGAAGAGGTGAAAGTGGCCCACAGTAAAAGTGCTGCAAACTCCTGCTCTTCCCACCTGAAGTTCAGTTTTTTAAGGTTCAGTGATTCTAGTAGACCTTTGGTCAACTTGGTGAGCTCTGAAATGCTCACTTTGTCAATTTGTCCTGCTTTATAGTTGCTTTTTGGGGAGGAAATTTGCCCACCTCCTCATTTGAGTTTAGCCAGAAGTCTCACTCCTGTTTTAATTCCAGTATGTCTGTACCAGCTCTGATTTTCTTGCCTAAAATGTTGGTGTTATTACCACCTGTTTATTCCAAGTGATCTATAAAATCATTTTTTGTGATCTAAGGGAAATCCCACTGGCTTTTCACTGGAATTATTTAACAGATTAATTATAGATAGTATTTTTTTTTTTTTTTTTTTTTTGAGACGGAGTCTCGCTCTGCCGCCCAGGCTGAAGTGCAGTGGCCGGATCTCAGCTCACTGCAAGCTCCGCCTCCCGGGTTCTCGCCATTCTCCTGCCTCAGCCTCCCGAGTAGCTGGGACTACAGGCGCCGCCACCTCACCCGGCTAGTTTTTTGTATTTTTTAGTAGAGACGGGGTTTCACCATGTCAGCCAGGATGGTCTCGATCTCCTGACCTCGTGATTCGCCCGTCTCGGCCTCCCAAAGTGCTGGGATTACAGGCTTGAGCCACCGCGCCCGGCCATAGATAGTATTTTTAAAGCTTTGTAGCAGTTCCAGTATAGATAAGGGAACAATCCACTGTGGTGTATTTGTATGATTTAAGTGGCAAGACAAGAATAGTTTAAGATAAGGAAATGCATTCATGTCTATTTTCTCAATATGTGTTATGCAAAATCCCAGTAAAGGCTGGAAAACCATTAAATGACACAACGTGAATGCTTAAACAAGTCCATAGAAACTTTCAGTAAACTGAGATGCCTCATGTTGCCAGTGTTATTAGACATGTTGTAGATGGTTGAGACTTGTCAGTAAAGCTGGAAGTAAATTACAAGCAATAAATATTGAAAGTTGGCTCTAAGATATTTAAGGCCAGGTGTGGTGTCTCACGCCTGTAATCCCAGCATTTTGGGAGGGCGAGTTGGGTGGATGATCCGAGGTCAGGAGTTTGAGACCAGCCTGGCCAACATGACGAAACCCCATCTCTACTAAAAAATACAAAAATTAGCCGGGGATGATGGTGGGCTCTAAGATAATACCTAGGAAATCCAAGAGAATCAATGAAAACCTCCTTTAGTAGGTTAGCAGAGAATAAACGTGTAATGTTCATTTTATAACAGGGGTAGGAGGGATATGGAGTCTACTTCTAATTAGTAACAAAAGTCCAGAATACCCTGAGATAGCCTTAGAAGAAGTGTCGGGACCAGGTGTGGTGGCTCATACCTGTAATCCCAGCACTTTGGGAAGCCAAGGCAGGCGGATCATGAGGTCAGGAGTCCAAGACCAGCCTGGCCAACATAGTGAAACCCCGTTTACTAAAAATACAAAAATTATCCAGGCTTGGTGGCGTGTGCATGTAATCCCAGCTACTTGGGAGGTTGAGGCAGGAGAATCGCTTGAACCTGGGAGTTGGAGGTTGCAGTGAGCCGAGATCATGCCACTGCACTCCAGCCTGGGCAACAGTGCGACACTTCATTTCAAAAAAAAAAAAAAAAATAGATGTAGCCAGTATGGTGGCATTTGCCTGTAGTCCCAGCTACTTGGGAGGCTGAAGCGAGAGGATTGCTTGAGCCCAGGAGTTTGAGACCAGCCGGGGGAAGGTAGCGAGACCCCATATCTACAAAATTTAAAACATTTGAGCTGGGCGTGGTGGTGCGTATCTGTAGTTCTAGCTGCTGGGGAGGCTGAGGCAGGATGATCTCTTGAGTTCAGGAGTTCGAAGCCATCTGGGCAACATAGTGAGACTCCCATATATTAATAATAATAAATACATAATTTTAAAAGGAAGACGTAAATAACAAACATCACACATTCCAGGATAGGTAGAGAGGGTGAGGGCTGTAAGAAGATCACTTGCTTCTAAAACTATGTTCTCCCCATGGGAGTCCCGTTCCCCCTCTCTGGGGAATGAATCGAGGTGACACGGGCTTGTCTCTTGGTAGGAGGAGGAGGAAGAGCAGCCGCAGGCAGCGCAGCCTCCCACCCTGCCCGTGGAAGAGAAAAAGAAGATTCCAGATCCAGACAGCGACGACGTTTCTGAGGTGGACGCACGGCACATCATTGAGTAAGGGATCCTGACACACACTGTTCTGTGCCAGCTTCCTGTGAGGTGGCGCTGGTGGGAGTGGCTAGAATCCCAGCCATCCCTAGACGACATTCAGCACTGTCCAGCCAGCTGCTACTGTGGAATCACAGAGAGCAAATTTATTTACTTCACATTTCATGTATTTTATAGGGATTTAATAGAGCAAATGCATTCGCATGGTTCACCATATGCTTACGAGGTAGTCAGGTGTGTGGGAGAAGCCCTCCTCCCCCCGGCCCCTGCTCCTCAGCTCCCTCCCTTTCCACTGCCCTCCCTGGGGAAACTTTCCAGCCTTGTGTGTCATCTTTCAGAGATGCTGTCTGCATTAGCAAGGAAAATGTGCATGTTTTTGTCTTTTCATTTGCATACATGTCTCCGGTGTACATTGGTGTGCACCTTGTTATTTTCACTGAACCTTCCCTCTCGGAGGTGATCCTGTGTCCGTGCAGAGTGCTCCCAGTCTGGTCCTCAGTATGCAATGTCATACTGAGTCACGTTATATTCTCATTTTTGTAGGCCTGTCCTTTGGTGGCAGGCATTTAGGTTATATTTCTCATCTTTTGCTCCTGTAACACATCACAGTTAACACACTAATCTCATCATTGCTTATGGTAAGGAATGAATGGATCCTGTTAAAAGGCAAGAGAGGGCCGGGCACGGTGACTCACGCCTATAATCCCAGCATTTTGGGAGGCCAAGGCAGGCGGATCACTTGAGGTCAGGAGTTCAAGACCAGCCTGGCCAACATGGTGAAACCGCATCCCTACTAAAAATACAAAAATTAGCTGGGCGTGGTGATGTGCACCTGGAGTCCCAGCTACTTGCGAGACTGAGGCAGGAGAATCACTTGAAATGGGGAGGAGGAGGCTGCAGTGAGCCGAGATAGCACCACTGCACTCCAGCATGGGCAACAGAGTGAGACTCTGTCTCAAAAAATATATATATATATAGGTGGCTAAAAGTCACTTTTTTTTTTTTTTTTTTTTTATTTCACCAGGCTGGAGTACAGTGGCACGATCTCAGCTTACTGCAACCTCCACCTCCTGGGTTCAAGCAACTCTCCTGCCTCAGCCTCCCGAGTAACTGGCACTACAGGCGCGGGCCACTATGTCCAGCTAATTTTTGTATTTTTAGTAGAGATGGGGTTTCACCATGTTGGCCAGGATGGTCTTGATCTCTTGACCTCGTGATCCACCCACCTCGGCCTCCCAAAGTCCTGGAATTACAGGCATGAGCCACTGCACCTGGCCAAAGTCACTTTTTAAAATAAAAAGATTCAGATTATATTACAAATTGCCTAAGTTTTAACAATTCTGGTTTTGTATGAACCTGTTCAGTCTGTGTTTCTTTTCACCTTTAGGCTCATGAATTGTTATTAGAAAGAATGGGTCCTATTATCAGCGTCTGGCTAGGTGCAGTGTGTCTTTATGTGCTTTGGCAAGTGACAGCATTCTTTTTGTTTGTTTGTTTTGAGATAGTCGCTCAGGCTGGAGTGCAATTTGTTTGCCTTGTTGCCCAGGCTGGAGTGCAGTGGCTTGATCTCTCAGCTCTCTGCAGCCTCAGCCTCCCGGGCTCAAGCGATTCTTTCACCTCAGCCTCCTGAGTAGCTGGGGTTACAGGCATGCACCACCACCACGCCTGGCTAATTTTTTTTTTTCTTTATTTTGAGATGGAGTCTCGCTCTGTCACTCAGGCTGGAGTGCAGTGGCGTGATCTCGGCTCACTGCAGTCTCTGCCTCCCGGGTTCACGCCATTGTCCTGCCTCAGCCTCCCGAGTAGCGGGGACTACAGGCGCCCGCCACCACGCCCGGCTAATTTTTGTATTTTTAGTAGAGATGGGGTTTCACCATGTTGGTCAGCCTGGTCTAGAACTCCTGACCTCGGGTGATCCGCCTGCCTTGGCCTCCCAAAGTGCTGGGATTACAGACATGAGCCACTGAGCCCAGCCTAATTTTTGTTTTTTGTAGTACAGATGGGGTTTCACCATGTTGGCCAGGCTGGTCTCGATCTCCTGGCCTCACGTTATCCGCCTGCTTCAGCCTCCCAAAGTGCTGAGATTACAGGCATGAGCCACCGCGCCCGTCTGAGTGACAGAATTCTTGTTCTGTGGTGGTGCAGTCAGGACCCAGAGCTCCCAGGAGTCCAGTCTGGGCCCCTCAGGCTCAGTGTGCGCTGCCCTGCCTGGCCTCACACTCTCCGGCTGCACCTCTGTATGTCTTACAGTGCTGGCCACAGGTCATTCTGCAGAAAGGGCCACTCCACAGAGTTTGTGTCAGGAGCGAGCACGTTGTCACAGATAGGAACGTGTGTCCTTACTCAGCGCTTCCGTCTCACTCCCAGGAACGCCAAGCAAGATGTCGATGATGAGTATGGTGTGTCCCAGGCCCTGGCACGTGGCCTGCAGTCCTACTATGCTGTGGCCCACGCTGTCACCGAGAGAGTGGACAAGCAGTCAGCGCTTATGGTCAATGGTGTCCTCAAACAGTACCAGGTGAGGTGGGGACTGGGGAGGCCACTGCCGTGTAGCTGCCTCGGTGCAGGTGTTCCCAGGTGGTGGGGGCTGCGGACGTCAGGCAGACCTGAGTTCACTTTTTGCTCTTTGTGGGCAATGCACTTTTCCCCTCTGAGCCTCGGTTTCCCCATGTGTAAAACAGAGATGTGGTCTGATAGGTTAGCTGCCAGGAGGAAGTGCAACAGCAGAAAGTCAGTGTCTACTGAGTGCCTGATGTGCCAGGCAGAGTGGGAGCGATTTGCACGCCAGTGGCCTCACGGAGGAGATGGGGCCACCTGAGGAGCAGAGAGGTGCAGCAGCTCCTCAGCATCACACCGTGTGTAGGGCTGAACCAGGGCCGGAGCTCAGATCTGGGCATCTGCTTGCTCAGGACCGGTTACCTGAGCTCTGTGTGGTGTGAAACGGCAAGCGTCTGGAGCTTAGATCTAGGAGCCGGCAGCCCTGGACTCTGCTCTTTCTTCTGGGGATGGGGTAGCAGGTCCTGTGTGAGGGTGAAAAGATGATGGCTCTGAAGCTTTTCACCTGGGCCTGACTTGGGACAGTCAGGAAGCAGAGCTGCTCATGCTCTTAATGCGGCCCGCCATCCCGAGCTCATTACAAGGTCCCACAAGACAACCAGCACAACTCCAACCAAAGAACAGGTCTCTCTGGTTTTCAGTTTGATTGTGATCCCTCTTACCCAACTTTCTTTTCTTTTCTTTTCTTTTCTTTTGAAATGGAGTCTCTCTCTCTTGCCCAGGCTGGAGTGCAGTGGCGCGATCTTAGCTCACTGCAACCTCTGCCTCCCGGGTTCAAGTGATTCTTCTGCCTCAGACTCCCGAGTAGCTTGGACTACAAGTGTGCACCATCACGCCCAGCTAGTTTTTGTATTTTTACTAGAGACAGAGTTTCACCATGTTGGCCAGGCTAGTCTCAAACTCCTGACCTCAGGTGATCCGCCCACCTTGGCCTCCCAAAGTGCTGGGATTACAGGTGTGAGCCACCTCACCCAGCTCCAACTTTCTTTAAGACAACTCTTAAACCTTTTATGTTAATATCAGCATTCAAAACTGCGCATGCACCTATAGTCCCAGCTACTTAAGAGGCTGAGATGGGAAGATCACATGATCCCAGGAGTTGAAGATGGGCTGGGCAACATAGTGAGACACTGCCTCTACAAAAATATTTTTAAAATTAGGCCGGGCGCGGTGGCTCACGCCTGTAATCCCAGCACTTTGGGAGGCCGAGGCGGGCGGATCACAAGGTCAGGAGATCGAGACCACAGTGAAACCCCGTCTCTACTAAAAATACAAAAAATTAGCCGGGCGCGGTTGTGGGCGCCTGTAGTCCCAGCTACTCGGGAGGCTGAGGCAGGAGAATGGCGTGAACCCGGGAGGCGGAGCTTGCAGTGAGCCGAGATCGCGCCACTGCACTCCAGCCTGGGCGACAGAGCGAGACTCCGTCTCAAAAAAAAAAAAAATTAGCTGGGGGTGGTTGCACACATCTGTAGTCCCAGATACTCGGGCGGCTTAGGTGGGAGGAGAGCCCAAGCCCAGGACTTCTGAGCTGTAGTGCCCTATGTCGATTAGGTGTCTGTACTAAGTTCAGCATGAATATGATGACCTTCAGGAGTGGGGGACCACCAGGTGGCCTAAGGAGGAGGGAATCTGCCCAGGTCAGAAATGGAGCAGGTCAAAACTGATGTGCTGATCCGTAGTGAGATAGTCCCTATGAATAGCCACTGCACTCCAGCCTGGGCAGCATAGAGAGACCCCATCTCTATAAAACAATAGTGAAACAAAGGCAAATCTCATGGTCAGTGGAATTTTCCAGGAGTCCAATGCAGTTAAAAAAATTAGAACTTGGCTAGGCGCAGTGGCTCACGGCTGTGATCCCAGCACTTTGGGAGACCAAGGCGGGTGGATCACCTGAGGTCAGGAGTTTTGAGACCAGGCTAGCCAACATGGTGAGACCCTGTCTCTACCGAACATACAAAAAATCAGCTGGGCATGGTGGTGCATGCCTGTAATCCCATTTGCTTGGGACGCTGAGGTAGGAGAATTGCTTGAACCCAGGAGACAGAGGTTGCAGTCAGTCAAGATCGGGCCACTGCACTCCAGCCTGGGTAAGAGTAAGACTCGGTCTCAAAAAAAAAAAAAGAATTAGAACTTGGCCAGAACTTACTTCCTCAATCCATTATGAAAATTTCCAAATTTTCCTTCATAACGTTATCTTCAGTTTGCAAATAGTCTTCTATTTAAGGCCTGTATTTCAGAAAGCTCCCAGGCTTTGGAAATCCCTCCCATAATCTTGAAATGATGTTCAGGCGGCGAATTCCTCACCAAGTCACCCTGAAGCCCTCGTGGTTTCCTGAGTGCAGGTGTCCCGTGGTGTGGGCAGGTTTTTCCTGTGTGCTGTGTGGGGCATGGTCAGGCAGGGACAGGCGGACAGTGTAACAATTGGGAATGAGCTGTTGGGATGTGCCCCAGAAATGTTACACTTGTCCATCATTAGCACAGTCACCCTGCAACTTCACAGACGCTATTGTAAGGATGAGGTTCCGCAATAAAGAATCGGGTTGGTTCAGAGGAAAAATCCTCGGTAAAGGCAGTCAAGGGTGGGTTGTGGCTCAGGCAGAACTCGTGGCTGACTCTCTGAATGTGGAGAACCCTCTGGTGTCCTACCCGGCCTTCAGTCCTGGCGTGGCCGTGTCTGTCTTTGCAGATCAAAGGCTTGGAGTGGCTGGTGTCCCTGTACAACAACAACCTGAACGGCATCCTGGCTGACGAGATGGGCCTGGGGAAGACCATCCAGACCATCGCGCTCATCACGTACCTCATGGAGCACAAACGCATCAACGGGCCCTTTCTCATCATTGTGCCTCTCTCGTGAGTACCCGGTGCCAGCAACACCGCACACGCTGCTCACACGCTCCTGTGTTCGTTTCCTAAGTTTGCCACAGTAGAATACCACAAACGAGGTGGCTTAATGACGGAAATGTATTTTCCTGGAGGCCAGAAGTCCAAGGTCAAGCTATAGTAGGTTGCTTCCTCCTGAGGCCTCTCTTCCTGGCTTGCAGGGATGCGTGCTTACACGTGTCTCCCTGTGCCTTCACGTGGCCCTTCCTCCGTGCGTGCTTGTGTCCTCATCTCTTCTTCTTAGAAGGACACCGGTCAGGTTGGATGAGGGTGCATCCTAATGGCCTGCTCTAACTTCATTGCCTCTGTATTGGCCCTGTCTCCAGGTACAGTCACATCCTGAGCTACTGGGGGTTTGGACAGCTCCACCCGCCTTGGGGCTGTGCACAGCTCCACACATCACAGCCTCTGCCTCTGGGTCCCAGAGCAAGTGGGGGCATGACTGCTTATCCCCTTCACCCCTGAGGAGGCCTGGGGTCCCTCTCCTGGGATGTCCTTGGTGTCCTTTTCAAGTCCCACAACCAGCAAAGTCCATGCATGGGAGTCGCAGGAGACAAAAACCTCCCACTAGAAAAGTAGGGTGAGGCCATTGAGGCTCCATTGAACAAACAGTCTCCACTTCCTCGCCATGCAGTGCGATGCTAAGGCCACCAGAGCCGTCAGGCACATCCCAGCGTGGCCCAGGTGCTTGGGCATGGTGGGATCTGGATACCCTAAGAGGCTCTCACTTGCCACTGCCTGGCTCCACTGGCCTTTTTCTTCCAGCAAACTGAGAGTCCGCCCCCTTGCCCACCTCTCTGGACATCTCCCTACCCAGCTCAGCCCCTGCACCAAAAGGGAGACCAGCCCAGGGTTTTCCCAGAAAACCCCAGGGCTGACTCTTACTGGTCCAGTTCAAGTCACATGTCCAGCACGAAGGCAGTCACTGGCCTGGGGGTTAGTCTGCTCTGATTGGCCAAACCTCAGCATGGCACTTGGTCCGGCCCTAGAGCACAGCCCCTAACTCCAGCCAGGCACTCACAGGGACCACTGCAGCCACGAGTCAGCAGCGCACCCCCAACCCCCAGCAGGCTGGCGAGCTGCATGCCCATGCCCCAACCCCGTGGGAAAATGTCCTCCTGTCTGTAAGACAGCCAGGCCCCATGGTGGGCCTCACATCCTGACTGTTGCAGGTAGGACTGGAGGAAAGGTGAGGACCCCAGAACCCTCCCAGGTTTACCGTGGAGCTGTTTCTCTCTTCTGTCCCCCTGCTTCCCTCATGGCGGGTAGAACAGACTGCCCTGGAGGAGCAGGGCTTCCTTGTTGTGCACAGTGCTACAGGCAGCTGCACCTCCCATCGTGGTCAGACCCAGATTGCTATAGTGATCCCGCTGCACCTTCCTGAGCTCTGTCCCCTGTCTGTCCGGAGGCTGTTCCTTCCGGCTCTGCCCATCTCCTGGCTCCCCTCTGCCCTTCTTCCCCCAGAGGATGATGGGTGCGGTGGCAGCCGCCCTCTGAGGTTCCCGATTTTCCCTCCTTTCACTTACAAACTTCTCAGATCACCATCTCTGCTGGAACGCCGCTCTCCGGGGTGCTGTTGTTTTGCAGCCTTGGTTCTTAGTTAATTTTTGCTTTAAAAAAATTTTTTTAAACTTCATTTTGAAATGATCTTATTATTTATTTATTTATTTATTTATTTATTTATTTATTTTTATTTTTATTTTTTGAGAAGGAGTCTCACACTGTTGACTGGCCCAGAGTGCAGTGGCGCCATCTCGGTTCACTGCAACCTCCACCTCCCGGGTTCAAGGGATTCTCCTGCCTCAGCCTCCCAAGTAGCTGGGATTACAGGCATGCAGCACCACACCCGACAATTTTTTTATATTTTTAGTAGAGGTGGGGCTTCTCCATGTTGGCCAGGCTGGTCTTGAACTCCTGACCCCGTGATCTGCCCGCCTCGGCCTCCCAAAGTGCTGGGATTAGGGGAGTGAGCCACCATGTCTGGCGAACTCATTTTTATAAAACATTGAAGAGTTAGTGTAAAGAATTACTATGTACCTTTCACGCATCTTCCCCATTCTTTCATAACCCCAGGACAATTATGAAAACCAGGAAAATAACATGGACGTAATACTAATAGCAAACCAGAGGCCTTATTTACCAGTCTTGTCAGTTTTCCCACAAGTGGCCTTGTTCTGGTCCAGGATCCCACACTGTCATGTCTGTGTGGCATGCCCGTGGCAGTTCCTCATTTCATCCTTCATCCTTGTCGAGCTTGACGCTGTTGAATCCTGGTTGGAGCTTTGGTAGCCTCTCCTTCAGTTTGGGTTTGTCTTACGTGATCACGTGGAGCAACGCCACGCCCAGCTTGATGTGCCTTAGCGGGGAAGGCATGAGATGTTGAGGCCTTGGGCTCTTGGGCAAGGTGCCTGCTGGGTTTCCCACTGTAAACCTAGGAGTTACACTTTCCATTAATAACTATCTCGTGGGAACGCACTTTGACAGTATGTAAATATCCCATTTCTCTTCCTACTTTTCCCAGTCATTTCAGCATCTGTCCTACTCCATTTCTTGTTGCCATAAAGGAATACCTAAGGCTAGGTGGTAAAGAGGTTTAGCCAGGTGTGGTGGCTCACGCCTGCAATCCCAGCACTTTGGGAGGCCGAGGTGGGCAGATCACCTGAGGTCAGGAGACCAGCCTCACCAACATGGTGAAACCCTGTCTCCACCAAAAATACAAAAAAAAATTAGCCAGGCGTGTTGGCGCATGCCTGTAATCCCAGCTACTCCGGAGGCTGAGGCAGGAAAATCGCTTGAACCTGGGAGGCAGAGGTTGCAGTGAGCAGACATCGCACCATTGCACTCCAGCCTGGGCAACAAGAATGAAACTCTTTCTCAAAAAAAAAAAACCCAAAAAAACCAGAGGTTTATTTGGCTCATGATTCTGCTGGCTGGAAGACTGGGCACCTGGTGAGCGCTTCAGGCGGATTCCACTCCCGGTGGAAGGCAGAGGGCAACCAGTGTAGAGATCCCATGGGGAGAGAGGAGGCGAGCAAGGTGGGGGTGCCAGGCTCCTTTTAACAGTAGCTTCCAAGGGAGTTCAGAGAGCAAGAATTCACTCATCCCCCATCCCCAGTATGGTACAGGCCATTCATGAGGGTTCCGCCCCTGTGACCCATTCGCCTACCACCAGGCCCCACCTCCAACACTGGAAATCAGAATTCAGCATGAGGTTTGGAAGCACCAAATACCCAAACTATAGCAGCAAACATCGGATAAGTCTTGCCTGAAAAAATAATTACATGAGAGTTGCTAGATACATGGTTACCTGTTTCTATCCACCCTTCTCTGCAAATTACCTGGAATTCTACTATTAGGAAGAGCTTTCTCTTCTCCCCCATGTGCTTGTTAGGGTAATTCTTATATCATTGTGGACTCACGCAAACAAATATTATTTATTTCGTTGCTTCAGTTTTTTCAGGTTCGGCCTAGGAGAATTCTCCCTGGATGAATTGTGTCCTTTCTATTGATTTAGTCATTTCTTCATATGAGTATGGACCCACGGATTAAATTATTTATTTTCTACTCCAGGCTATGCACCAGTGCTGGATTTTGTTTTGTGGCTCAAATCCATCCAGCTTTGGCCACTGGGAGCTCTTTAGGTTGGCTCTTCTGTCCTTTGACACGCCCCCAGCATTGGGTGAATTTTGAGGACTTTCTTGCTTTTTGGCACCAAGAGATGCCACAGGCTTACATAGTCCATTTCCCGCCCACTCCCTCGAATCAGCCATTTCTCCACGGAGCCTGGTTTCCCTTCTTACAGAATGGGTTTGGGAACCAAGACCTGGGTCCTGGATGGGCCCGTTGCTTCTGGGGTGTCGTTGCTCCCGGGGCCCTCTCAGTGGTCAGTGCTTGGAGATTTGTGTCCGCGTGCTGATGCTATGTGCACATATCGTCTAAAAGGCCTTCTCTGCCTCTGCATCTGTTTCTGTGTTAAGCTGAACATGAGTTCACGCCACTGTCTGCGGCTCTGAGTGGGGACCACAGGTTCCTTCTCGCACTTGCACCCTGTGCGTGTTCCCAGTCTCAGCGTCCGTGGACAGCAGTTTCAGAGGAGTGAGCCCGTACCTCTGAGAAGCATCTTGAGCCACTAGAACGCAGGCCTTGGGACCAGTTCCTTGTGTCTTCAGGCATCCAGATTGCAGTCAGATTCCATTTCCAGGGTGATAGAGGTCAGCTCCCTCCCTCACTTCAGTGAGGTTGTGAGGTGGGTGCTCCTGCAGTCTTTCCACACCACGCCCCACCTGGGCAAGTGTCCACACTGTGGAACGCCAGCTCCTGCAGGCCAGAAGAGGGCCCGCGCCCTGGGGAATGTTTACAACGTATGGGCATCCGACCGTGCCGGCCCTTTCAACTGGGAATTGCTGCCTCCTCCCATGAGCTGCTTGTCCTGCCTCCGTTTGGACTTCTGTCTCCGGAACCTGTCCCCTCAGGCCCCTCCTGACCCTTGCTCCTGGCTCTTCTCCCTCCCAGTGCAGATGCTTCTCACATCTCCGGCTTCTCCCTTGGTGCCCTGACTGTCCCCCATCATTCCAGGGAGGTTTCACTGTTCCTAAGTCAGCGGAAGCGCAGGGTCAGGCCCTATGGGCCAGGTCCAGTGGCTCCAAGATGCCATCAGGGACCCAGCCTCCCCCAGGTTTTTGCCCAGTCATTCTTGGGTGACTCCAACCCTCAGGCTCCTTACCTCATCGTTACAAGACGGCTCCACTGCCTCCCTCACCTCATCCAGGTTCCAGGAGAGTGGACAGGGCAAAAGGCAGCGGAAGCGCAAGGCTGCTGAGCCCCTGCTCCCCACGCTCCTTCAGAAACTATCCCCATTGGCTCTGCCGCCTGGTTGGCTGTGGCTTCCAGGGGGGCTGAAGATGGGTTCATGGTGGACACAGCACCTCCCTCCTGGAACTGCTTGGGGGTAAACCAGGAGTAGTCCCTGGAACTCCAGCTTCGAGCCCTGTCTTTACGAACCACCCCGTCTAGACTTTCTGAGTGGCTTCACTCCCCCACTGAAAACTCCCGGCCCCAGTCTTCTTCCCAGAGCCCGCCCCCTTGGGGACTCAGCTTTATCGCTGCCTCCACCCTCTCCTCTGTCTCTAGGCTGTCGGTCCCAGGTGACTCACCCCTCCCCACTGCATTCTGCCTTCCCCCACGTCCTCCCTCATCCCAGTCCTGGTCATCCCACAGGGGAGCAGCCACGTGTTGCCACTCCCTCCCATCCCTGTCCTCCTGCCTGCCACCTGAGCCAGGCCCTGCCTCGCCCCTCACTGTCCTCGTTCTCTCTCACAGTCAGGAACCTTCCATGGCTGGAGGGTGGCAGAAAGACAGTTTGGCGTCTCCCATATCCCCAGGTCTCCACAGCACTGTTGATAGCCTGGCTCTGGGCATGAAGCCTGTGTTCTGAAGCTGCATTTTCCTGGCAGCAGGTGCAGGCTCCCCCAGCCCTGGCAGTGTTGTTTCTGTCCCCCATCACATCTCTGTGTCCCTGCTTCTCACTCTAAAAGCCCTTGTCCTCTTTTCCCGTGTCCCTTGTGCCCTCCGAGGCAGAGCCCTTTACGTCCTCGCCAGTCTCCTTCCCTCCCTCCCTCCACCGCCCTAAACACAGTTTCTCTGCCCACTCTGGGGGCCGTGACCATGTTGGCCTCGCCCTGGCAGCCAGTGGCTGTGGGTTTGCACAGTGAGCCGTTGATGAGAGGCCAGCACTTGACTCTCATTTCCTTGTCCCATCAGAACGCTGTCCAACTGGGCGTACGAGTTTGACAAGTGGGCCCCCTCCGTGGTGAAGGTGTCCTACAAGGTAGGTCACGGCCGCTGAGGTTTCCGCTCTTGCTACGGAGGTGCAGGCAGTGGGCGAGCGGGACATCCACACACACCTCTGCCCAGTGAACCTGGGGAGAATGCTGGGTCTCCCGTTACACGGAGTCTCCAGGACAGCCTGGAACTCCAGTCACATGGGTCCGGGAGTTTGGACTGGGCAGGGACAGAGCAGATTAGCTCAATGGGGAGGAGGCAGGAGTGAGCATGGTGGTCAGCACTCAGAGGCCAGCTCGGGAGCCTGAGATGGGGACCCAGCCACCAGGAATGGGCAGATGGCGGTGCAGGCTGCGCGGTTCCCTCAGGCCCTGGCCACCGCTGGCCCGCATTGCTTCCCCTTCCCTCTGCAGCGCATGTTCTGCATGGGGAGGTCTGGGGACGGGCCAGCGGCCCTGCCAGCCCCTTTCCCCACTCCCCTCTGTGAGGACAAGCTCTCCCACCGTGTCACTGGGCAGCTGCAGGGGGTGCCTGTGCCCCTCCTGCCACCCGGCCCCAAAAGCTGAGCTGCGTATCCTGCTTCCCTTACAGGGATCCCCAGCAGCAAGACGGGCCTTTGTCCCCCAGCTCCGGAGTGGGAAGTTCAACGTCTTGCTGACAACGTACGAGTACATCATCAAAGACAAGCATATCCTCGCCAAGGTAGCGTGTCCCCGGGGGAAACGCCAGGCCACGGGCCTAGTGCTTTGGGGCTGCTGCTGCCTGACCACGATGTTCACACGTGGGTCACGCGCCCGTCCCCTCCAAAGCCCCTTCGAGTAACTTCCCAGAGCCCCACCTGCATGTGGGTGAAGACAGCTGCCTTGTGTAGGGGGAAGGCCCAGGTAGGGGCGTCCTCGGGTTTACCTCCCCAACTGTCTTCAGGCAGGCCCTGAGTCAGGCCCAGAAGCTGGGGCCAACTACACAGCATGAGCTCTGCCTCCTCTCGGGCCTTTTGCCCAGAGAGCCTCAGCACCAAGGCGTCTCCTGACCCACCTACAGGGTCCCCATGGGCCTTGGCCAGACCAGTCTTGTCCTCCTGTCTCTCACTGCTTTGGCTGTCCCTCCCTGGGGCCCTGGCTTCTCACCACAGGCCATGGGCTGAGATTCAGTGTGTGGGGGAGAGCTCGAGGGCCAAAAACCATGACTGCCTGCTGGCCTTGGGCAGCTGGTTTGGGCTGTTCTGTGAGGGTCCTGCTGGCTTGGAAGCCTCTTCTGGGATGAAACTGTGAAAGCAGTCCCAGCATGGCCATCAGTGATGAAAATATGGCCCAGATAGAAAACAGACATAGTCCTCTTCCTCCAAAAACTCACGTTCCTCATTCGAGGAGGGGTCGCAGGTAAAGATGTACCTGGTCTCACTCCTAAACATCCAGCTGAGTGAGTGTTGAGCAGTAGAATTTTTTGCGGTTTTTTTTTTTGAGACCAAGTCTCGCTCTGTTGCCCATGCTGGAGTGCAGTGATGTGATCACGGCTCGCTGCAGGCCTAATCTCCTGGCCTCAAGCGATCCTCCCACCTCACCCTCCTGAGTAGTCCCACCAAGCCCAGCTAATTTTTTTAAATGTATTTTTTATGGAGATGGGGTCTTGCTGTTCTGCTGATCTCAAACTCCTGACCTCAAGGAGTCCTCTCACCTTGGCCTCACAAAGCACTGGGCAACTGTGGCTGGCCTAACAGTGGAGTTCTTGACCCAGGGATGGGGGGGATGGAGGAGCTGTTTATGGGTTGCCCCGCCTCTCAGTGCATGGCTGGAGTGATGATACTGGGGCTGTGGACTGGGTGCTTTCTTTCCTTTTTTTTTTTTTGAGACAGAGTCTCACGGCTGTCACCCAGGCTGGAGTGCAGTGGAGCGATCTCAGCTCACTGCAGCAGCCTCTGCCTCTTGGGTTCAAGTGATTCTCCTGCCTCAGCCTTCCGAGGACTGGGTGTTTTTTTTCCTGAGCCAACACAGGAGGAAACTGAGGCCCGGGGAGTTGGGTATCCTGCGTGCAGGCTCTTGCCTCAGGTCTGTGCTTCAGGTGCTTCCTCTGCGGCTGACTGTAGAAAGCCAGGTCGTGTGCAGGCCCAGGAACCAGGCTCTGAAACCCCATGCTCCCCTGCCAGTGACTCGGGTGACGTAATCACCCCACAGTGGGAGTGCTCTTTGAGTGCGGCCACTGCGCCCCCTCCCGACCTGCATGGCCCTGTATGTAGTGGCGCGGCCCCTACCCCATGGGGCACACGTTCTGAATCATAGGCTGCTCATTAGAAATGTACCCATCACCAACCCAGTTCCCCTGAGACCCTCCACACCAGCGGGACAGACTCCCCAGTCAGCAAGATGTATCTTCTGTCAGAATGTGCTGGGCATTTTTCTGTGCTGTAGATTGATACGTGTGATTTTGCGGGGAAGCCAGATTACTTTTTTGCAATTCGCTTTGCTCACCTGACAATAGTCATGGGGTCACGGGCCTGTCTCTACCTGAGGCTTGCGAGAGGCTACCTTGTGTGGCTCCAACTCGGTGAGTCGGCCCTGGGGCAGGACATCAGGACTGTGCTCTCCACCCAGCTGCGCTCTTCCACCTGGAGCCTTCCTGGTTCCTGGGCACAGAGTGGGAGATTCTCCCCCTGTGCTGGGCCACCTGCTGCCCCCGCCCCTGATTGCCCACTCTGTGCCGGCAGATCCGTTGGAAGTACATGATTGTGGACGAAGGTCACCGCATGAAGAACCACCACTGCAAGCTGACGCAGGTGCTCAACACGCACTACGTGGCGCCCCGCCGCCTGCTGCTGACAGGCACACCACTGCAGAACAAGCTTCCCGAGCTCTGGGCGCTGCTCAACTTCCTGCTGCCCACCATCTTCAAGAGCTGCAGCACCTTCGAGCAGTGGTTCAACGCACCCTTCGCCATGACTGGGGAAAAGGTGGGTTTGTCCAGTTGTGCCCATGCTGACGGTTCCAGGTGCGGCTGGTTCTGCTGGCTGGAGCGTGTCCAGCGCCTGCTACAGCTGGCTAGGCCTGTGCTGGGTGCCTGGCGAGATTCCGCATCTGCATGGAGCCAGGGGAGCCCTGGAACCCAAGGCTGGGGCAGCCATAAGGGCCCCAGGGGAGCAGGGCAGAGGTCATGATGGTGAATCTCGGAATGCTCGGGGCGTCTCTGACTCTATGCTCCAGGTGTAGAAGGAGTGGTGAGGAAGATGGCCCTGAGGCAGCTGTGGAACCGCAAGTGTGTGGAGAGCACCGCTAGAGTCTGCAGCATGCTGTAGGCCCCTTTAGGTGCCCTCAGAACTCACCCTCAGGGCAGTGGGAAGGAAGCTTGGAAGATTCCAGTTAACGAGGCCGCATGGTCCAGTTCTGTCTTATGTTGTTTTCGAAAAGCACAGTGGCCAGTGTGTCTCAGTGTCTGGGTGACAACATCAGCCAGGCTGTGGCATGGCGGCATCATCATGGATGAGTAGCCCCACACCAGCACTGGTCCCTGAGCCTAGAGCCCCCCTTGCTGTTGGAGGTTGAAACTGTGGGACGGGCTGTGTTTCTTTCTGAGGGGTTTAGCCAGATGCTGAAGTGTGGGCAGAACTGCAGAGGTTACCTCGAAGTGCCCTGCCCCCCCCCTTCTTCCCACCTTAGACAGGTCCAGGGCAGCTGGGGCCTTCCTGGCGTCGTCCGTGAGTTCCCTGCCCTCTCGGCTGCTGGTCAAGGCTGTGACTCTTCTGACAGAGAAACTGAGGCATTCCCCAAAGCCTCATGATAAAGGGATCCCCAATTTTTAGATTCCCAGGCCCCCCACACCAAGAGCCAGGATCTGATGCCGTAGTTTCGGCACTTTCTGAGCTGAGCAAAAGCTCTGCCAAAGGATTGCTTGGGAAGCAATAGAAGAAAAGTTCTGGCTTCATTTTATTTTCCTTTAACTTTTTAATTAAATCATTTTAAAAGTTAGTTCTTAGTAGAGGAGTAGGCGCCGTGGGAGGTCAGGGTTTCTTTCACCTAGTTCCACCCAGGCTGAATGAGAGCCCTCCCTGAGAATCACTCTGTGTAAGCCCCACGTGGTCAGGCTGGGCCCTGCAGCGCTGCTGGCGTGAGCTTGGTGTGTGGTGGGTCTGTGGGCACTCCAGTCTGTGTTACTCGTGGAGAGCAGCATGCCCGCTGCCGGGGTCTTTCTGGTGAGGCACAGGGAGCAGGGTGAGACGCTTCCCAACTGGATGGGGTGGGCAGATGGTCCACACAGAGGTTTGTGCTCTGGGTACTGCGGCTCCATGTCCCAGGAATTACACGGAGGGAACCAGATCCTTACAGTTTCCTAAAGAAGAGGGTGCCCTGCTGGGCCCCCAGAAAGCATAAAGCGGTCTGAAAAGCCACATGCCAAGGGCAGAGTCACCCCAGGGGACCCCATCCCCCCTGTCTCCACATCTGCACCTTCTAGTGAGACCTCCGTTGCCCTCCTTTGGAGGTAATGCTTGCTTCTCGTGTCTTGGGGGGTCCAGGTGGACCTGAATGAGGAGGAAACCATTCTCATCATCCGGCGTCTCCACAAAGTGCTGCGGCCCTTCTTGCTCCGACGACTCAAGAAGGAAGTCGAGGCCCAGTTGCCTGAAAAGGTGACGGAGTTTTGACGGGAGCCACTGGTGAAGCAGCCTCATGTGGGGGCTTTCCCCAGGGCTGGGCGTGCTCAGGGTCTCTCCCCACAGTCCTGGGCCTGCCCTGGTCAATCCAGCTTGGGGGCGGCGATGATGCCACTGGGTCTGTCACGCTCTATGCTGCTGTTCTGCCGTAGGGATTAAAAAGCACTCATAGACTCACATAGCTCACAATAGGTTAGAGCACAAAATCCCACTTCCTGTCGGGGGCCAGGTGCCTGTGCAGGCTCTCCTGGCCACATCAGGAGGGGCCGTGGGCTTGGGGTCGCCCCCTGGCCCCCAGTCATGGCTCTGGGTTTTCAAGGCCTGCAGCAGCCACACCCCCGGACCCAGTTCCCACAGCAAGACCCGCAAACTCGGGGTCCCCAGCCACAGTTGCCCCTCTTGCTCTTTGTTTCCTGGCTGGCTGTGGAGAGGCCCCCAGGAGATGGCTGAGGGGCCCTTTCTGGCCCAGTATCCCCCGGGTATCTCTGTGTGCTACTTCCTCTCTTTGCGCAGGTCTCCCCTCTTCTCTCCAGCTGTGCGGGACTCCTCACCCACACCCCAGTGTGCCCTGGTCAGAGCTCATATGACAGGGCCGGGGAGGTCAGAGCTCGGTTTGGGTGGTGGGAGTCGGGCCTCAAGCCACCTTGGGCCCTCGTGAGCTTCGTGTGCCCCCTGCAGGTGGAGTATGTCATCAAGTGCGACATGTCTGCGCTGCAGCGAGTGCTCTACCGCCACATGCAGGCCAAGGGCGTGCTGCTGACTGACGGCTCCGAGAAGGACAAGAAGGTGGGCCCCGGAGTCCCCCAGCTGCAGTCCCCACTGGGTGTCAAAGGCGGGCAGTGTGGCAGGCAGGGCAGAGCACGCTCTGACCATCGGGTCATGATCTGGTCCTGATCCCCAGGGCGTCTGGCCAGCCCTAGTTATGATGGCTGGTGGCTTGTGTCAGGACACACTGACTCAGTTGCCAGTGGCTTCCCCTTTGCTTATGAAACACTGACTCCTTCTGCAATTGGCAGCCTGGGCCCAGCACTAACCCTAGCAGGGTTAGAGTGTTCTAGAATGCCCCCCTTCTCTCTCTTACTAAGTGAAAGGGAGGGAGCGGGCTGTCTCCTTCAGGGGCTGCTCTTGAGAATCCCGGGCGCCAGGACCCACCTGCCTGGCTCTGCTCAGCAGGAGTGAAATTGTCCTCCCAGAGAATACACCAGACCCCTTGACTCTGACCCCAAGGCCTTGACTTCGGCCTGGCTTCCCCCAGACGTTGTGTCTGTGCCCCTCCTCCCCTGAGCTGAACAGCAGTGTGTTCCCTAGTCCATTCCCAGCCCAGAGCACGCACCCCCCGCCCCTGCCCCCAACTCCTTCCTCATCCTGGAGCCCCGGGAGCCTCCTGAGTCATGGCTCACCCAGCTGAGACCCTCTAGGGAATCCCACAGTAACAGTGCCCAGAACAAAGGTGGCATCACAAAGCGTCGGGGACTCTGCCTCAGCCCTTTGCCAGTCTTGTTTCTGTCCCGTCGTGCTGGCCCTGTCCCCGCCATCTGTCCTCTGCTGTACCAGGCAGTCGTGTGTTTCCCAGGGCTTGTTGGGGGCCTCCAGGCCTCCAGCCTGCCATCTCCTCCCAATTGCTGTGCCTAAAGCCACTCCTCCCCACTAGAGTATCCCCACGGCCCTTCTCCCAGCAGCCACCCATCCACCAAGCCCACCCCACCCCGCCCCAGGAGGGCAAGACCCCATTTGGGACCCTCTCATCTGCCTCCCAGGGCAAAGGCGGCACCAAGACCCTGATGAACACCATCATGCAGCTGCGGAAGATCTGCAACCACCCCTACATGTTCCAGCACATCGAGGTGAGCCCGCTGCGGCCCGGACGGCTCAGGGCCTGCTGTCCACTGAGCTCTTAGGCAGAGCTGGCTTGCTTCTCCTCGACAACTCTTTAAAAATAGATTCGAATATTTTCATTAGGTAATGCTGGTACATCTGTTCCTTGTTTGATCTTCACTTCTCCAGTGCTTACGGAAAGAACCCCGGCAGTTAGGGCGCAACATGCAATAGGAATACAGGGCCCTGAAAGCTTACCCTCAGAGAACAGGAGCGTTTGGAGATGTCTCTGGGGGACGTGTCCCCCCGCCAAGGGGGCCCTGCTGCATCTCTTTGGCACGCTGACTTTTCTCACGTTGCGGGGCGTCAAGAGTCATCACCCTCTTCAGTGAAGTGTGGGGGAGTCAGAACCCTTTTGGGTCATGGTGCCTTTGAGAATCTGGGTTCTTCTTAGAAGCATGCGTATGTTCGTGTTTCTTGGTGTAAAGTGTTGGGGTCGTTGGAGACCCCCTGATGTCCACCAGGAGAGCCCCTGGGGCTGTCTCAGCACCCTGAGCATGGCTGTGGCCCCATGACGTCCTCGTGCACTCGGTGTGAAGAGTGCTGTATGGGATGTCCTTTCCTTCGTTGGAGGAGTGTGAGGGAAAAGATGTCAGTGGACTAAGAAGGATGGTTTTGGCATCTGTGTCTGGTCTCAGAGCTGCCGTGGGCCCACAGTGCAGGGGCTTTGTCCTCTGAGCACCAGAGGTGTGTGCGGACCGCAGGGGTGCCCGGTGGCCCGCACCTGCCTGTCACTGACGCCTCTCTCTTTGCCTTGCAGGAGTCCTTTTCCGAGCACTTGGGGTTCACCGGCGGCATTGTCCAAGGGTGAGAAGCTTCCCAACTGGATGGGGTGGGCAGGTGGTCCATGCAGAGGTTTTCTGTCATTTTGTTGCCTTTATTGCTGCTGTTACGTTTGTTCAATTTCAAAGGCAGAAAATTAGAAAATACAGAAAAATCCAAAACAAAGAATACAAATTTTTTTTTTTTTTTGAGATGGAGTTTTGCTCTTGTTGCCCAGGCTAGAGTGCAGTGACGCAATCTTGGCTCACTGCAACCTCTGCTTCCTGGGTTCAAACAATTCTTCTGCCTCAGCCTCCCGAGTAGCTGGGATTACCGGCGCCTGTCACTGCCCAGCTAATTTTTTGTATTTTTAGTAGAGACGGAGTTTTACCATGTGGACCAGGCTAATCTTGAACTCCTGACCTCAAGTGATCCACCCACCTTGGCCTCCCAAAGTGCCGGGATTATGGGCGTGAGCCACTGCACCCGGCCCCATAATACATATCTTTAGTGCTCGGAGAGCTGACCACTATTAACCCCAAGAGACAGGATTCCTGAGGCAGGATTCCTGGCTTACAGATCCCACTCTGCCGCCTCCAAGCTCTGTGACTCTAGACAGCTTTCTTTTTTTTTTTTTTTTTTTTTTGAGACAGAGTCTTGCTCTGTAGCCCGGGCTGGAGTGCAGTGGCCGGATCTCAGCTCACTGCAAGCTCCGCCTCCCGGGTTTACGCCATTCTCCTGCCTCAGCCTCCGGAGTAGCTGGGACTACAGGCGCCCGCCACCTCGCCCGGCTAGTTTTTTGTATTTTTAGTAGAGACGGGGTTTCACAGTGTTAGCCAGGATGGTCTCGATCTCCTGACCTCGTGATCCGCCCGTCTCGGCCTCCCAAAGTGCTGGGATTACAGGCTTGAGCCACCGCGCCCGGCCTAGACAGCTTTCTTAACCTCTCTGAGCCTAAACTCTGTTCACTAGTATAGAGGCACTCTTTATACTATGTGGGTGTTTTGTATAGCACCCTTTGTAAGGTGCAGCTCCAACTCTTTTACGCCCCTAATGGATGTGGATGTTGTGTCTAGATTTTCACCATTGCAAAGAACCTTGCTAAAAGCATTCTTCCAGCTAAAGCCTCCATTCAGTTCCCCTGGGGTATTAAGCCATTTGCAAGACGAGAGGCACCTAATGAAAACATGACAAATTCTTTTTGATGTGTTTTTTTTTTTTTTTTTGAGACGCAGTCTTGCTCTGTGCCCCAGGCTGGAGTGCAGTGGCGCGATCTCGGCTCACTGCAAGCTCCGCCCCCCCGGGTTCACGCCATTCTCCTGCCTCAGCCTCCCGAGTAGCTGGGACTACAGGCGCCTGCCACCTCGCCCGGCTAATTTTCTTGTATTTTTAGTAGAGACGGGGTTTCACCGTGTTAGCCAGGATGGTCTCGATCTCCTGACCTCGTGATCCGCCCGTCTTGGCCTCCCAAAGTGCTAGGATTACAGGCTTGAGCCACCGCGCCCGGCCTTGATGTGTTTTTTTATACTGAGTTATGGAACAGGGTCCTATACACCTGGCTTCAATGCCTAGAGGCCTGGCTTGGTCATGTGGTCAGCCATATCACATTGTACCCCTGCCAGCCTCAGTGTCCACATCTACCACACTGGGGGTGTTGGCTAAAGGGAACGTGAGAAGCCGAGGTGGCCCTTCCTCCTGGGTCTGGCAGACCATGGGTGTCTCCGATGTGGCATTTGCTCTTGGGGCTTCTTTATCAGGCAAGGAGACAAGGTCCAGCTTCCCGGAGCACCCCTGTTCCACCCCCATGTTGTCCTGTCCACGTGACCCACAGCACCTCCTTTCATCATCATGAGTGTCTGGGTTAGACGAGAAATACATGTGCCACCCTGGTAATGTGCCTTCCAGCGAGGGTGGCCAGGCTTATTTCAGTTGGGGGAAACGGCTTTGCCTAAGCTTTGGGTGATGTCTGCTTAGGAAGCATGTCTGTGCCCTTGAACCCGACGCCCGGCCTGGAGGCGGGCGATGCACCTCCTGCCTTACCTGCCCGCAGGCTTCCGGGTTTAACATCCTGCGCCTTCTCTCCTGTCTCCTCCACACTCCAGGCTGGACCTGTACCGAGCCTCGGGTAAATTCGAGCTTCTTGATAGAATTCTTCCCAAACTCCGAGCAACCAACCACAAAGTGCTGCTGTTCTGCCAAATGACCTCCCTCATGACCATCATGGAAGATTACTTTGCATATCGTGGCTTTAAATACCTCAGGCTTGATGGTGAGTTCATATGAGCCAGTGAGGCGTTTGTGACAGAGTTTTGTCGTTGCAGCTGCCACAGAAGCTTCTCACTGGGATTCCCTCCGGTGAGGCAGGGTAAGGCCCAGGCGCTCTGGGTCCAGTGGCCAGAGTGGGCCTAGGCACAGGCTGAGCGTCTTGGGCACTCAGCACTGGGATGGGCCCTGGATTGGATGCCGGGTGTCCTGACTCCTGGGCTGACAGTCTTTCCACAGCACTGCTGGGTACACTGGGGAAGGGGTGCCCTGTGCACCTTTAGCTGGAAGTGCCAGAATTCCATCCCATGTGGACACAGGGAAGAAAGCACCGATTGGCTTACATAGCGCTAACCCCTGGAGGTTAAACATGCTTCAGGTACAGCTGGATCCAGGCATGCAGGCGATGTTGGAGAGACTCTTCTCCAGCTCTTGACTCTGCCTTCTTCCATCTTGGCTTCCCTTCTACCTGCTCAGTGTCCCCAACAAAAGCAGGTCCCAGGCTGGCTCTCATTTGGCTGCTGTGAGCCACATGCCCATTGCTGGGCCATTTGTAGCAGCCCAGTGGCTGCCACCTTGCCACAGGTCAGGCCTGGAGCTGGAATCAGACTCTGTGACGAGCACAGAGGGAGGGAAGCAAGCACTTCCAGGCAGGAGCAGCAGCTGCCGGAGAGAGGCCTTCAGCCCAACCGCCTACCCTGTGGTCCCTGATGGGAAAGGTCGCCGTGTGTGTTTTTGTGCCCACCTGCCCCAGCACACGGAAGCTCAGGGAGGAGAGGCTGTGAGACGCCGACAGGGCACGTGAGACATGTTGTCTGTCAGTCCCAGTGGGTCAGGGAGGCCCTGGAGTGAGTTCTCCGTGAGATTTACTAGAACGGGGCTTACAAGAAACACGAGCGTGAGCTGCTGGGACAGACACAGCTCAGCCAGTTCATTGTTCCCCACCTGGGCCGACCTGCTCAGGTGCCATCCGGAATGTGCTTTCTGCATCCCTCCAGCCACAGGTCCTCCCCGGGGTTCTGTCCAGGATCACTCTACAGACACGAGTCTTGCAGGGGTCTCCCCAGCTTGCCTTAATCCTTAGGGGCTTCCCACTGCTTTGAGACTGAAAACCAAAACCCTTCAGGGTCCGCGTGGCCGGGCCACCCCCCACCCTTTGCTCTCCTTTGGTCTGTCCAGCGGCTTCTCCCGTCCTTGAGAGGGCCAAGGCTTCCTGAGGACCGTCCCATCTGTGTCGCATCCCTGACTCCCCCAGGAGAGAGCCCAGTTCCCACCCATCCCAGTGCCTTTGTGGCTACTCCATAAGGACAAGGACTTTGGTCAGTTCAACTACAGATGTGTCCTCTGCATGTGATGTGGTCACAGCCACAGGGATAGAGAATCTGTTGAGAGTGGAGGAAGGGTAGGAGCTCAGTGAAGTCTCCTGAGACTGCAACTCCCATGAGTGGGCTGGCATCTGGGAGCCGGGTAGCCCCTCACCTCAGCCCCTCCTCCGAGCTGGGGTACCAGGGGCACATCTGGAGCCTGCGAGAGGGCGGGACAGCAGGCGGATGGCCAGACTACTACGGGCTTCCACACTGTGCCTGGGCACATGTAGGCTGGTGGCAGAAAATGGCTGGTTTTTATTTCATCACCAAAATGACTTCAGTGTTCCAAGGGCACCTCCGTCCGAACTCCCAGCAGCCCAAGGAGTGTAGACGTTGCCTTAATGCCCACAACACTGAGGGCATCCTTGGTTGTCACCCAGGAGACCTGCACTGGCTCCTGGACTTGGGTTTTCTGGGGCATGGGGACACCGATCCTGCCAGAAAGGATACGAGCCCCGTTTATAAGGTCCCCATGCTCTTACCTGTAGAAGATTATCTTTGTGAACCACAAAACCTTTTGAGACAGGGCTGAGGGCAGGTGCACCCACAGTCACTGTCCACCCATCCCCAGGTCCCTTGTGTTGCGAGCGGCAGTGTTGCCAGCATTGGCCACTGTGTCTCCCGCTCCCCATGGAGTGGCACGCGGCAGAGTAGGGGAGAGAGTCCAGGGCTGTGGTGGTGGTGGCTGTGCTGACGCTGTGGCCTACTGTGAGCTGGGTGCCGGGCTCTGCGCTCCAGGCCCACCTCCTCTAGTTCTCCCAGCGGGGCCTGTTTTCATCTCTGGGATGTGTGGAGAGGATTTTGTGGTGAAACACTGGAAATCCGGTTACTCGCCAGTGGCCCACGGGCCTGTGTGGAGAGTGCGGAGCCGGGGATCTGGGGGTGCTGGCAGGCGCTCATCCTGCGCCTGCTCTCAGAAGCAGGGTTCCCACTCTACCCCTGAGGTCACCTCTCTGACCCTGTTCTCTGTGCCCGTCAGGAACCACGAAGGCAGAGGACCGGGGCATGCTGCTGAAAACCTTCAACGAGCCCGGCTCCGAGTACTTCATCTTCCTGCTTAGCACCCGGGCCGGGGGGCTCGGCCTGAACCTCCAGTCGGCGGACACTGTGATCATTTTCGACAGCGACTGGAATCCTCACCAGGTAAAAGCGGGCTGGGCCCCAGGTCGAGGAGAAGGAAGGGCTGCCTGCAAAACCTCAAGGAGACATGGGCCCTGGCTTGAGGGTCCTCCAGTCTCCTCCACATTGTGGTAGACCCCAGGAGCCGGGAGGATCTGCACCTGTATCTCCATAGGTCATCAGGGAGAAAAGAGGAGGGGTCCTCCTATTTCCCAAAATACAAACAGCCTTTCCCTCTGATTGGGAAAGCAGTGTATAAGCCATCCGTCGGTTTGGTTTTTCTTAAATCCTGGAATGGCACCAATGAGGAGGAGGTGGAAAGTACCCTGATCAATCTGTGCCATTACCGTGGGGCGGCCCCTGCAGCGTGCCCTGTGAGTGGGCACACTGGCACTTGTTCAGGCAAAATTGGGGGTGAACTCCATGCCAGTTCATTTACTTCCTCCTCTTGTTCCATAACCGTGTACCCCTCATGGGCCTCAGCATCGGTGGATACCAGGTCGTGCTGTTACATAGCTACGAGAGATTGAAAATGCGTACAGCTTTTCTCTGTTTCGTTATAAGACTAATAGGTTCTTGTTGTTTTTAATATGCAAACACCAGTGACATGGTCAGGAGTCCCTTTTCCCTTCCTCTCCAACCCTGCTCTGTTCTGAGCCTCTGCCAGCCCGTCTGCCTTCGCACATGTGTGTGCTGAGATTAACACAGATGCGGTG
Source organism: Macaca nemestrina (assembly GCF_043159975.1). Lineage (NCBI taxonomy): Eukaryota > Metazoa > Chordata > Mammalia > Primates > Cercopithecidae > Macaca > Macaca nemestrina. Next base: position 10,500,814 of record NC_092144.1, read on the forward strand.
TGGTCTAGCATGTGCCTCTTCCACCAAGCAGTGGGTGTCAACTACCGAGTGCACATCGGAAGCCACCCGGCCGTCTAATTGACCACCAGGCGTCCCGGCAGATGGCCGCCCCAGGACATCTGCTCTCAAACTCTGGTGGTTGGCAGGCGTCCGGCTTTTCTGTTGATCAGCCTGTTCACCAGCCCCGCAGGGTCCCTCTTTCTGTTGGAGTGTTGTGCGAACACCCTAGGTCTGCTCAGCCCTCAGACGTGGTGTCGCTCCACCCAGGCACTGTCCTCTTCATGTTCTGGTTGCTTCTGCCAAAGTGGTTTCACTCCCGCCACTGGGGTGTGAACGTGCCCTGCCCTTCCCTGCAGCGTGAGGGCACCAGCGTTCTCAGTGTGTAAATTGTCACCCGTCTGATGGGTGAATGCCCTGGTGGTCACTGATGGCCCTCTTACGATCAGGCTGGGGTGTAGCTTCTGCCCAGACCCTGGTGACCAGCCAGTTTCCTGAGAGGTGGTAGGGTTGTGCCTCCCTGTTGGCAGGCCGGCAGCAGACAAAGGCTGCACCTCAGGGCCTGGGGCGCGTTGGGAAGGGCTGGCCCTGCCAGGAAGTGTGCTGACAGGGCAGGAGGGCTGAGCGGCAGACACAAGGCACTCCTGGTCCCCACCAGTTGTGGCCTCTGCCACCCCATGGGTGCCAGTCTTCAGTTTCGGAAGCATCACTGGTACTCAGCCTGGTCCCACAGCTCCTGGGCCCACAGACAGGATTTCGTGGGAGCCTCCTCGTTCTGTGCTGGGGTGATGATAAAACTGACAACCCAGGCCAGACATGGTGACTCACGCCAGTAATCCCAACATTTTGGGAGGCCGAGGTGGGCAGATCAGCTGAGGTCAGGAGTTCGAGACCAGCCTGGCTAACATGGTGAAACCCTGTCTCTACTAAAAATACAAAAATTAGCCAGGCATGGTGGTGTATGTCTGTAGCCCCAGCTACTCAGGAAGCTGAGGCAGAAAAATTGCTTGAACTTCGGGAGGCAGAGGTTGCAGTGAGCTGAGATCGCGCCACTGTACTCCAGCCTGGGCGACAGAGCGAGACTTTGTCTCAAAAAAAAAAAAAAGCCCAGGCACAGCACCCGCGTTGTCGGGAGCTGACTGCACCAGTCACTGGGCCATATTCCTGGTTCTTATTCACTAATTCAAGCCATGCAGTAGCCACGGGATGGGCCCCGTGTCAGCTGAGGGAGTTTTGAGGCTCACAGAGGTGAGACCTGGTTCCAGTTCTGTGTGCATTTTGAGAGTGGCAGGGCCCACAGCCAAACCAAGCACTGCCACAACGCCACCAGGCTTTGGCCACATCCTGTAAATGGTGCTCAACTGTGCAAGTCCACGCTGTGGGGATCCATGCCGCTGCCACAGGAGCTGCTTGGGAATATAACCCCCTGGGGGTTGGTGCTTTCTTCCCGAGTATCTGTTGGGTCCCAGTAAGGTAGAAGGTGGCACTTCTGGAGGAACGTGATGAGAGCCCCCTTCCCCCCAGGGACACATGGGGCCCAGGCTCCACCAGCTCTGTCTTCGTGCAGCGGCAGATCAGGCTGGGCAGAATTGCCAGGCTGAGAGTGGTACTCACAACACACCTGTCCAGCTAGTATCGGAGGCCGCCTTCCCTTTTATGACCTCCTGGGCTCCTTTGGGATTGACTGGCACCTCTTCCCCCAGGACCTGCAAGCACAGGACCGAGCCCACCGCATTGGGCAGCAGAACGAGGTGCGCGTGCTCCGCCTCTGCACAGTCAACAGCGTGGAGGAGAAGATCCTAGCCGCGGCCAAGTACAAGCTCAACGTGGACCAGAAGGTGATCCAGGCTGGCATGTTCGACCAGAAGTCCTCCAGCCACGAGCGGCGTGCCTTCTTGCAGGCCATCTTGGAGCATGAGGAGCAGGATGAGGTGAGCCCAGCGCCGGCCCCGACCCCTCCCCAGCGTGAATGGTGGACGCATGAGCGGCTTTCATTTTTGTTTTTTTACCTTTTTTGCACTCTTATTTTTTTTTGCATCCCTTTGGAGTAAAGGGAGTGTGGGCTGAACGGAAAGAGGATGAGTACTTGCTTTTTCTTTGAAGTGGTTTTTTTTTCCTAAACTGCTGGTGAAAGACGCCGGATTGACAGCCCTGGAGACTGAAGTCCTCTATTTATCCACAGAGCAGACACTGCAGCACGGGCAGCGGCAGTGCCAGCTTCGCCCACACTGCCCCTCCGCCAGCGGGCGTCAACCCCGACTTGGAGGAGCCACCTCTAAAGGTGAGAGGGGTAGTTCAGTCTCCATGCCCATTCAATCCTCGGCTTCTCGGCTGAGACGGCCAGCAAGGGCCCTGGTCCCACGGAGCGTGCGTGTGCGTGTGCGTGTGTGTGCCTTTCGCTGCCGTGTGGGTCCCCATCCACCGCAGCCGTGCCGGGACCACCAGCTCATTCCCACGGACGCCGCCGCTCACCTCTGAGCTTGGCAGCCGCCCACCCCGGCCCCTCCACAGCGGCGCTGACAGTTTGCAATCTTGTAGGAGGAAGACGAGGTGCCTGACGACGAGACCGTCAACCAGATGATCGCCCGGCACGAGGAGGAGTTTGATCTGTTTATGGTAAGCACCGCGGGCTGGACAGGATGGTTCAGGCATCCCACCGTGCCGCCACCAGGAGCAAAGCAGAGGTCCTAGTGCCCATGGTGGTGTCCCCAGCAGGTCAGGGAACTGGGGACAGCTCACAGTGCAGCCCACTCATGCCTCCAGCCTGACCCTTCTTCCACCCCCAGTCTCCTGAGCATGGCGTCAGAGGGCAAGATGCACACCCAGCCATTCTGTGTGTGACCCTAGACCTGCCCCACTGGCTCTGTTTTCTAACGGGCTCTTCAGGGCTTCATGCACTCCCTTTCAGAGGGAGTTCGCCGTATCCAAGGCCAAGGGACTGACCAGACCTTCAGTCGCAGAGCCCCCTCGCCCCTGGGTGGGAAACAGGAAGTAAGGCACCCAAGCAGGGGCCTCTTGGCCCGCAGGCCGTATGCCTCCACCGGCGCTGTGCCGCGCAGCTGCCGCCCTTCTGCTGGGGTCTGCAGCCCTCTTGTGCAACCTTCTATCTTTTCAAGTTTCCTCTACCTCCCGAGGCAGAGCCCCTAGTCAGGGTCGGACGTAGCCAGGCCGGGTCAGCCACCGAACAATGAAGAGCTGCTGTTTAACTCTTGCAGCAGCATGGGTCCCCACGGGCAGAGAAAGGCCCTTCTGAGCCCGGCGTTCTGGCTCTAGTGTGCCCCTGGTGCCCGCATGCTGATGCCTCTCCCTTTGCCTCCCTACCCACCAGCGCATGGACCTGGACCGCAGGCGCGAGGAGGCCCGCAACCCCAAGCGGAAGCCGCGCCTCATGGAGGAGGACGAGCTCCCTTCGTGGATCATCAAGGATGATGCGGAGGTGGAGCGCCTGACCTGTGAGGAGGAGGAGGAGAAGATGTTTGGCCGCGGCTCCCGCCACCGCAAGGAGGTGGACTACAGCGACTCACTGACAGAGAAGCAGTGGCTCAAGGTACATGCCGGAGAGGCCCGGCAGGCCCCTCAGGCCAGTGCCAGGCAGGGCTGGGGAGACAGAGGGCCCACCGCCAGGACTCAGGCCTGGGTCCAAAACGCTCCCCTTGGGCCACTCCTGGCCAGGCTCCGCGGACAGCCGAGAGCCTTCTGTTTTGGGCCAGGGATGGTTAGGTCCTTCTGGCTCCTCCTCAGAATGCAAGGAGGACCCATAGTTCCTGAGTAGCTCAAAACCTGCTGCTGGGTATGGTTGGTCTTTCAAGTACAAGGGTTTACCTCTTCCCGAGGTTAAAAATCATGTCGCTGATCTCAGTGGAGTGCTGGCTTTCCCAGTACCTGCCAGGAGGGAGGCACAAGGGTGAATCATGGACTATTGAGGCACCCTGCAAAGCGGTGCATTGCCGGCTCCAGGAAGCCTCACTTTGGGCAAGTCTCCCCCATGTGCTGGGGAGACTCAATCACAGGAAGGGAGGAGCGGGCAAGCCCCCAAGGGCCTCTGAACCTGGCAGGCGCTGCACAGGGCTGGCAGCTGCTTGTGGAGCTGACGTGAGGGCCATTTCTCAGCAGATGACACCTGGCCCTGCAACAGCAGCTACAGATGTCTGAGTCAGTCATGCGGTGCTCCTGGGACCTCCCCCAACCCACCCTTCCCAGCCTAAGGCACACTGTGACAGGTGCCTGGCACTGACGTCCTCACTGGGGTTACGGTGACAAATCAAACCCCTTCCCATCTCAGGGGCTCTGAGTTACGGAGATGATGATTCAGACTCCATCCATGAAGTTGTGTCATAAAAATGTCCTGAAGTAACAATTCCGAGAAGGCAGGTGGCGGCTTTTGGCTATGCTGTACAAAGTGCCATACCCAGGAATGAGCCATGTGGCCCAGCGCATGTAGCCAAGCAGCCCCAGGCTCCTCCTGGGACCTCAGCAGCCCAGACTCATGAGCTTGCCTGCCAAGCTGTGCACCAGAGGGCGCTGTTGAAACACACCAGGAGCCCAGGTCACAGGCCATCCTGTTCCCCAGCCAGCCTCCCGAGCAGAGCGCTCCGGGACCCACAAGAGAAACCCTGAAAAGCCGGAGTGTGAGCCCTGCCGCAGACCTGTGTGACCGCAGAGCTGTCTGACTGCTGTATGAGTGTCACCGGCCCTGCATTTTTTTCTTTTTCAATAGAGACAAAGTCTTGCTATGTTGCCCAGACTGGCCTCCAGTTCTTGGGGGGCTCAAGTGATCCTCACACCTCGGCCTCCTGAGTAGCTGGGACGACAGGTACACACCACCACGCCTGGCTAGTTTTAAATTTTTTGTAAAGTCAGGGTCTCACTGTGTCACCCAGGCTGGTCTCAAACTCCTGGGCTCAAGCAATCCACCCGCCTCGGCCTCCAGAGTAGCTGGGATTACAGGCATAAGCCATCGCGACCGCCTCAGCCTTGCATATTTGAGGCAGTGAGTGCCTTTTAAATTTAAGATCAGTTCATATGTGGATGCTCTATGTACACATTTTTCTAGGTGTAATTTACATACCATACAATTCACCCTTTTAGGGTATATGACACAGTCATCTTAAGTGTATCCAAGAGTTGTGCATCTATCACCACAGTCCATTTTAGGACATTCTCGTCACTCCCAAAGAAGCCTTGCCCCGATTTGCCATTTCCTGTTAATTCATTGATTCTCCCCAGCCCCAGGCAACCACTGATGTACTTTCTGTCCATATAGTTTTGCCTGTTCTGGGCGTTTCCTGTCAGTGGAGTTCTACAGTGTAGGATGCTTTGGTGTCAGGCTTTTTTTCATACAACTTAACGTATTTACGCGTGATGCAGCAGGTGGTCGTGCTTCATTCTTTGATGGTGAAATGATCCTACCTCGTACAGATTCGTCACGTTCTCTATTAAACCTTTTGAGGGACCCCTAGCCTGGTTTCCTTGGTGACTATGCCAGTTCACAGCCCCACCAGCTGTGTACGAGGGTTCCTCTCTCAGCATCCTCAGCAACCCTTGCTGTTCCCTCGCCCGCTGATTCTAGCCATCCCAGCAGGTATGAAGTGCCATCTGAGTGTGGTTTGGATTTGCATTTCCCTGATGGCTAATGGTGTGGAGTATGTTTTTTTGTTTTTTTTTTTTTTGAGACGGAGTCTCGCTCTGTCGCCCAAGCTGGAGTGTAGTGGCCGGATCTCAGCTCACTGCAAGCTCCGCCTCCCGGGTTCACCCCATTCTCCTGCCTCAGCCTCCCGAGTAGCTGGGACTACAGGCGCCCGCCACCTCACCCGGCTAGTTTTTTGTGTTTTTTTTAGTAGAGACGGGGTTTCACCGTGTTAGCCAGGATGGTCTCGATCTCCTGACCTTGTGATCCCCCCGTCTCAGCCTCCCAAAGTGCTGGAATTATAGGCTTGAGCCACCGCGCCCGGCCCTGTGTGGAGTATGTTTTCATGTGCTTATTGGCCCTTTGTGTATCCTCTGTAAAGACATGTCTATTCACATCATCCTTTACCCAAATTTAAAATATATGTATCTTAATATTGAATTGTAAGTTATTTACAGGTGCCTTATCAGATATCATTTGTAAATATTTTGTTCCATTTTGCACAGTTTTTCACTTCCTCGATATCCATTGAAGCACAGAAGTGTTTCATTGTACTTGCAGTTGATTTTTCTTTTTCACCTGTGCCTTGGTGTCGTATCTAAGAAACCATTGCCGGCCGGGCGCGATGGCTCATGCCTGTAATCCCAGCACTTTGGGAGGCTGAGGCGGGCGGATCATGAGGTCAGGAGATTGAGACCATCCTGGCAAACATGGTGAAACCCCGTCTCTACTAAAAATACAAAAAAATTAGCCGGGCGAGGTGGCGGGCGCCTGTAATCCCAGCTGCTCGGGAGGCTGAGGCAGGAGAATGGCGTGAACCCGGGAGGCGGAGCTTGCAGTGAGCCGAGATCGTGCCACTGCACTCCAGCCTGGGCGACAGAGCGAGACTCCGTCTCAAAAAAAAAAAAAAAAAAAAGAAACCTTTGCCATATCCAAGGTCACAAAGACTTGCCCTTGTCTTTTCTTCTAGGAGGGTTATAGTTTGAGCTCTTCCATGTAGATGCATGTAAGATCCATTTTGAATTAAATTTTATACATGATGTGAGGTAGAGGTCCATCTTCATCCTTTTGTATGTGGAAATCCAGTTGTACCAGCAGCATTTGTTGAAGAGACTGTTTTTTCCCATTGAGCCCATCTTATTACACATTGTATTCAAATTCACAGTTGTGAAAAATATTATACAAAACACGCTCTCCCCACTACTGGTGGCCTTGGAATTGGCACCACTCTTCTGGCAGACATCTGTTGCCAAGTGAACACAAAACCTTCAAAATGCTCCTATGGCCGCCATTGAAAATGGCCATGACTGTGGCAGCCTAAAGCAACAGAACTATTTTCTGTCCATTCTGGGTCAGAAGTCTGAATCCACAGTGTGGGCAGGGCTGTGTTCCCTTCGAGGCCCTAGGGAAGGACCCTTCCTTGGCTTTTCCAGCTTCTGATGGTTCTAGAAGCCTCCTGGCTTGGGGCAGCATCACCCCATCTCTGCCTCTGTCTTCATGGGGACTTCTCTGTGTCCCCTTCTGTATCCTTTAAGAACATGTTTTAAAGCTTAATCCCAAGAGTAAAGACCTCATTTGTAAAAAAGGTCCCATTCTGAGGTTTTAGGTAGACATGAGTCTGGGGGCACCGGCTGCTCTGCCCTGGGTCTGCAGGGGGACTTCTCCCAGTGCCTCCTGCCTGCTGTGCCCTCCATGCTGCTCCTTTGGCCCGGATGCCTTCCCTCCTCCCGGGCCCCTCAGGCTCTCAGCTTCTCATCTCCTTTAAGACACGTCTGCTCCATCATTGTGGTGTCTCTCTCTTCCCTCTTTCCTGGCACCTGACATGTTTGTCACCCCACTTGTGGGATGTTGCCATCTGATCACCATCTCCCTTTCAAGGGTAGGGGAAAGGGCCCCGGCTGGTTTGAGTCACTGCTGTGTTCTCAGCGCCAGGCACAGTGCCCAGCTCACTGGCACAGCCTCAGCGTGAGGGGAACAACCAGCTTTTGGGTCCAGGCCCTCCTTCCTTTTCCAATTCCGGGATTCCCTAGACACCTGGCTACCTAGACTGCATTTTTAACCATTGGGATAAGTTATTAGTTAGTACCATTGAATTAATACCTGGGGATTCTCTTAATGTTGTTCGTATTCATGTTCTTCTCAGCAGTTTTACCATGAGGGAATCTGTCTTAAACAATGTCAGTTGTCAATACATTACTTAAAATAGCAACAACAATAAAAAAAAAAAAGTGGTCAGACCTGGCAGCTCATGCCTGTAATCCCAGCACTTGGAGAAGCCAAAGCAGGAGGATCATTTCAGCTCGGGAGTTTGAGACCAGCCTGAGCAAAATAGCAAGACCTTTGTCTCTATTTAAAAAAAAAAAAAAAAAAATGGCCAGGCACAGTGACACATACCTGTAATCCCAGCACTTTGGGAGGCCGAGGTGGGCGGATCACCTGAGGTCAGGAGCTCAAGACCAACCTGGCCCACATGGTGAAAACCCGTTTCTACTAAAAATACAAAAATTAACCAGGCGTGGTGGCGGGCACCATCCCAGCCATCCCAGAGGCTGAGGCAGGACAGTCGCTGGAACCTCTAGGAGTCGGAGTTTACAGTGAGCCGAGATTGCACCACTGCACTCCAGCCTGGGTGACAGAATGAGACCCTGTCTCAGAAAGAAAGGGAAATGACCTAAATGCCCAAGAACAAGGGGAGGCTAAATTAGGGCACGTTGTGCACTGAAACACTAAACAGACGTTAAAAAATTTTGTTGTAGAAAATTACAGGAAAAGATATCCATGACACAGCCAGCAGTGTGGCACGTGGGCTACAATTCCAGCGTGGCCTTCAGTTCTGCACATGTGCGTCAAAGGTGGGGAGAGTTCTGGAGGTGGGGGGCGCTGAGGGCTGCACAACACTGGGGACGCGCCTGATGCCCCTAAACTGTGTAATAGAACATGGCTGCCATGGTAAATTTTATGTTATATATGATTTATAATATTTTTTTTTTTATGCCCAGCTACTCAGGAGGCTAAGATGGGAGGATCACTTGAACCCAGGAGTTCAAGTCCAACCAGGACAATGTAGCAAGACCCCATGTTTAAGAAAATTTAAAAATAGGCTGGGTGCAGTGACTCACACCTGTATTCCTAGCACTTTGGGAGGCTGAGGTGGGTGGATCACAAGGTTAAGAGATCAAGACCATCCTGGCCAACATTTTGAAACCCCATCTCTACTAAAAATACTGAAATTAGCTGGGTGTGGTGGCTGGCGCCTGTAATCCCAGCTACTCAGGAGGGTGAGGCAGGAGAATCGCCTGAACCAGGGAGGCGGAAGTTGCAGTGAGCTGAGATTGCACCACTGCACTCCAGCCTGGTGACAGAGCGAGACTTCATCTCCAAAAAATAATAATAATAATTATATATATAGATATATGAAAGAAGAAATAGATGGAAGCCAGGCACAGTGGCTTACATCTGTAAACCTAGCACTTTGGGAGGCTAAGATGGGAGCATTGCTTGAGACCAGGAGTTCAAGACAAGCCTGGGCAACATAATGAGACCCCATATCTACAAATATTTTTTTAATTAGCTGAGTGTGGTGACACGTGCCTGTAGTTCCAGCTTTTTTTTTTTTTTTTGAGACGGAGTCTTGCTCTGTCGCCCAGGCTGGAGTGCAGTGGCCGGATCTCAGCTCACTGCAAGCTCCGCCTCCCGGGTTCACGCCATTCTCCTGCCTCAGCCTCCTGAGTAGCTGGGACTACAGGTGCCCGCCACCTCGCCCGGCTAGTTTTTTGTATTTTTTTTAGTAGAGACGGGGTTTCACCGTGTTAGCCAGGATGGTCTCGATCTCCTGACCTCGTGATCCGCCCGTCTCGGCCTCCCAAAGTGCTGGGATTACAGGCTTGAGCCACCGCGCCCGGCCAGTTCCAGCTTAAGTGGCTGAAGTGAAAGGATCTCTTGAGCCCTTGGAGTTCAAGACTCCAGTGAGCTATGATGGTGCCACTGAACTCCATCCTAGGCAACAGAGAGAGACCCTGTCTCTAAAAATAAATGAGTAAATAAAAGAAATAGATGGGGAGGGTGTGGAACAGAGGTGTCAACATCTCCTGGGTGAAGGGATTTCAGGAGCACATTCTTCTCTGTACAGAGAAGATAGTTATTTTTTTGGTCAAGAAATTCAACCATTAGTGTTTTAAGGACATGCTTGGGTGGGGTGCCTGCTGGGGCCGTGCTGGTCTTTCACTGCAGCCCAGGGACCTCTTGAGAGTCCAGTGTGTGTTATGCCCCAAGCCAGCCACACTGGAGGGAGAGCGGGTGCGGGGGCCCTCCTCCGTGTCCCAGCCCGGCGCCCGGGATAGCGTCACGGCCTCTGCTTGTCGACCTGGGTGCTGGCTGTCCTATTTTACTACTATTGACCCTGAAGGCCATTGAGGAGGGTACGCTGGAGGAGATCGAAGAGGAGGTCCGGCAGAAGAAATCGTCACGGAAGCGCAAGCGAGACAGCGATGCCGGCTCCTCCACCCCGACCACCAGCACCCGCAGCCGCGACAAGGACGACGAGAGCAAGAAGCAGAAGAAGCGTGGGCGGCCGCCTGCCGAGAAGCTCTCCCCGAACCCACCCAACCTCACCAAGAAGATGAAGAAGATTGTGGATGCCGTGATCAAGTACAAGGACAGGTAAGCGAGGAGGCGGGGTGGGCGGGGCCTTCATGGGTCCCTGTGGGAGCAGCCCTGGCGTCTGCATTCTGACCCTGCACACTCAGGTTTGGGCCGCTCACTCTTTCACTTATCCACAAACACTGAATTAATCTCTGTCTTTGAGCCTGGCCCTGAGGAACACACTTTCAGGAACAGGGAAGCACACACATGTTTCCGCCGTGATGAGAGGAAATGTCACATGTGGTCGAGAGGAGAGGCAGGGATGCGGGTCTCGGGGAAGGGGACATTGCAACAGAGCCTTGAGAGATGGGAGGTTTGGGAGAGTGCACCAGCAGAGGCCACAGCAGGCGGAGAGGCTCTGCCAAAGCTGTGGCCTGGTGGCCTCAAGAGGCAAGGTGGGATGAGGGGATATGTGGCAGTAATGGGTGCTGCCCGTGTGGCCAGGAGGATGGCGACAAGAGGTTGGCATGTCTAGAGCAGAGAAAGTGGCAGCCCTTTCCTGTCCTTGGACGCTCCCAGGCTCCCCGTGCTGTCTCTGTGTTGGTGAGATGGTGGCCACGTTCCTGCTCTCTGCCAGGCTCTGCTCCAAGCCTGGAGGTCGCTGTCCTCACAGATATGTCCCGTATATGAGGCAGCATGTGGTTCCAGCTGTGGCCACGGCGCAGTGGTGGATCATAACGTGTTGGTGGATCATGAGTGCCATTTATATATTTTTCATTTACTATTATTCTTTTCCGTGAGTGACTCTATATGAGCACCATTTAAATAAGAAGAAAGGAATGTTCTCACCGGCTCCCCGGGGAGGTGTGTGCACCTTCTGCCAGCCCAGGGCAGGTCACAGAGCTGGGCAGGAGCCAGCAAGGGGTGTAAGTCCCATGCCTAGCCCAGGACTCACCCAGTCTTCCACTCTCCAAGGTCTTATTTCACTTCCTGGTACACACTGGCCAGTACCACTGTCCCCGCAATGGGGAGGTTGTACTGTTTGATTTTAAAGTAACAATTTGCTGTTAGTCATGAAGCAGAGGGTGGGGGAATTGTATCTGTTGGAGGGGAGAGTGAAGGGAGCCCACATGCATGGTTTGGAGAGAATCTTACCAAGTGTGAGGTTTTAGAGGATGGTAACAATTGGAGTGCCTAAATGGGTAAAAATTACTGTGTAAGGCCAGCCGTGGTAGCCCACACCTGTCAACCCAGCGCTTTGGGAGGCTGAAGTGGGAGGATCACTTGAGGTCAGAAGTTCGAGGCCAGCCTGGACAACATGGTGAAAACCTGTCCTTACTGAAAATACAAAAAAAATTACCTGGACGTGGTGGCACACGCCTTTAATTCCAACTGTTTAGGAGGCTGAGACAGGAGAATCACTTGAACCCAGGAAGTGGAGGTTGCTATGGACCAAGATTGCACCATTGCATTCCAGCCTTGGGTGACAGAGCAAAACTTCAACTCCAAAAACAAATACTGCTTTAAAAGGTTCTTTTAGCCAGGCGCGGTAGCTCACGCCTGTAATCCTAGCACTTTGGGAGGCTGAGGTGGGCTGATCGCTTGAGGTTAGGAATTTGAAACTAGCCTGGCCAAGATTGTGAAACCCCTTCTCTACTAAAACTACAAAAATTAGCCGAGTGTAGTGGTGCACGCCTGTAATCCCAGCTGCTCAGGAGGCTGAGGTAGGAGAATCTCTTGGAGCCGGGAGGCGGAGGTTGCAGTGAGCCAAGATCACATCAGTGCTCTACAGCCTGAGCGAGAGTCTGTCTCAAAAAAAAAAGGTTATTTTATTATTGGAAGAGAAACAGATAATGAAGGAAAAGAGACTTTCAAATTCAATGCCAGATCTGAAAATGTCATGTATTGTCGGTATTGAGAGAAAAAAATATTGACTCTAATTTACAAACCTAACTCCAAGGCTAAGTCCTCAAAGAGGAAAGTGAGTGGAGGACTTAACTTACTTAAAGTGTGGGATACGGCTGGGGGCAGTGGCGCACGCCTGGGGTCCCCGCTACTCGGGAGGCTGAGGTGGGAGGATCACTTGAGCACAGCAGGTCCAGGCTACTGTGAGCTGTGATCACACAGCTGCACTGCAGCCTGGGTGATGGAGTGAGACCCTGTCTCTTAAAAAAATAAAATAAATACAGAATACTTTTTAAAAATACGGGCCAGGCATGGTGGCCCATGTAATCCCAGTACTTTGGGAGGCTTAGGCGGGCGGATCACTTGAGGTTAGGAGTTTGAGACCAGCCTGGTCAACATGGCAAAACCTCATCTCTACAAAAAATACAAAAAAAGAAATGAATTGGGCGTGGTGATGAGTGCTTGTGGTCCCAGCTACTCGGGAGGCAGGGCACGAGAATCGCTTGAACCCAGAAGGCAGAGGGTGCAGCGAGCCAAGATTGCATCACTACAGTCCAGCCTGGGTGACAGAGTGAGACAATATCTGAAAAAAAAAAAACCAAAAAAACTGAATTTTCAAAAATCTAATGACAATGACAGACCCTCCCCATGTTTTATTTGGAATGATATTCTTGTGAGGGAAACTTAACATTACCAACCTGAAGAAGGTCCTTGAAGTGCAGTGGGGAAAGCACGGGCGTCTCCATCACACTGGTCTCCTGGGTATCCACGTAGAGAGGATGAGCCCTGACCCCCCGCCCCCCCGACACACACACCATGCACTTGGATCCACGTGACATGGACTATAGATGTAAGAACATGAAAGGTAAAACAAAGTTCTAGAAGAAAGCACAGGAGAAAATCTTGATGAATAGGCATCGATTTCTTCCACAGAAGCCAAAAGCCACTAATCACAAACAATTGAGAAATTAGACTTTACTAAAATTAATAACATCTGTTTATTAATGGACACGCTGATGGAGACAGTGAAAACCCCTCATAGATTCGGAAAAGACAACACAATTTAAAGCTGGGCAGGAGCTGGGAACAGATGCCTCCTTACACAGGACATCCCAGGACTAATCAGTGTAGGGAAAGGTGCTCACATCATTGCATTAGCATCACAACTTCAAGGAAATGCTCGTTAAAACCAGAGTGACGGCCGGGCGCGGTGGCTCAAGCCTGTAATCCCAGCAGTTTGGGAGGCCGAGACGGGCGGATCACAAGGTCAGGAGATCGAGACCATCCTGGCTAACACAGTGAAACCCCGTCTCTACTAAAAAATACAAAAAAATAGCCGGGCGAGGTGGCGGGCGCCTGTAGTCCCAGCTACTCGGGAGGCTGAGGCAGGAGAATGGCGTGAACCCGGGAGGCGGAGCTTGCAGTGAGCTGAGATCTGGCCACTGCACTCCAGCCTGGGCGACAGAGCGAGACTCCGTCTCAAAAAAAAAAAAAAAAAACCAGAGTGACTTGCGCCAGCACCCGCCCTAGAATGGCTGAATGCCCATCAGTGCTGGCAAGTCTGAAGCAGTCTGACCTCACGCCCTGCGTGTAGAGTATGCAGCTCTTTGGCGGTCTCTTCTGTTTTGTTTTGCTTTGCTTGTTTTTAACCATCAAACTGCAGAAGACAGTGTTTTCTGAGGTTCAGCCTGTGCACGCCCTCTGACCCAGCAACCTGCAGCCCTCGCTCTACGCAGGAGAGCTGAGTACGTGTCCACACAGACAGACATGGCCATAGCCACTTTGCTCATCCTCTCCCAAAACAGGAATCAGCCCAGTGTCCATCTACAGGGGCATGGATCCGTGGGGGCGTAATTGTACAGGGCCCCAAATAGCTGTGAAACAGACTCCCTGAAAACTGCTACCTGGAAGAAGCTTACATGTTACTGAGTGAAAGAAGCCAGATGCTAAAGAGGGCCTACTGTGTGCCTCCAGTTCTGTGAGAGTCAGAAGCTGATCCACAGCGATGGCTGCCAAGCAGTGCTTACCTTGAGAGAGGGAATTAGCAGGAAAGCCACATGATGAGCCTTCTAGGATACTGGCGATATTCTCTCTGTAGATCTGGACGTGTATATGATGTGTACATGCACCAAGGTGCACACATGAGATATGTACGCTTCTCTGCATTCCATTACACCTTGGTTTTTAAAAAGACAGAAACAGCATGCTCAACCTATTAAGACCCTGAATATTTTCAGACAAAAATGTATGTCTGTGTTAGTCCATTTGTTTTTCATTTTAGACTCACAGAAAGAGCCCTCTTAGGGTCATATTTAGTTGTATATCATCTGACAAAAGAGGAAATGGCTCACCCAGCTGCTACAGTCAGTCTTCTAGCCTGTGTAAGATTTGATGATAAATCATACAATAAATTAAAACTTCCGGCTGGGCACAGTGGCTCATGCCTGTAATCCCAGCACTTTGGAAGGCCGAGGTGGGTGGATCTCTTGAGCCCAGGAGTTCAAGACCAATTTGGGCAATGTGGTGAAAAACCATCTCTACAAAAAATACAAAAATTAGCCACGCATGGTGGTGCCTGCCTATAGTCACAGCTACTCGGGAGGTTTAGGTTGGAGGATCACCTAAGCTCGAGAAGTTGAGGCTGCAGTGCACCATGATCGTACCACTGCACTCCAGCCTGGACAACGAGAGTGACACCCTGTCCCAAAAAAGCCACAACAGTACAGGCTGGACATGGTGGCTCACGCCTGTAATCCCAACACTTTGGGAGGCCGAGGCAGAGGATCACCTGAGCCTAGGATTTCAGATGAGCCTGGACAACATAGTGAGACTCTGTCTCTATTTAAAAAAAAAAAAAGGCCGGTTACGGTGGCTCACACCTGTAATCCCAGCACTTTGGGAGGCCGAGGTGGGCAGATCACGAGGTCAGGAGATCCAGACCATCCTGGCTAACACAGTGAAACCCCGTCTCTACTAAAAATACAAAAATATTAGCTGGGCATGGTGGCGGGTGCCTGTAATCCCAGCTACTCGGGAGGCTGAGGCAGGAGAATGGCGTGAACCTGGGAGGCAGAACTTGCAGTGAGTGGAGATCACGCCACTGCACTCCAGCCTGGGTGACAGAGCGAGACTCCATCTCAAAAAAAAAAAAAAAAAAAAAAAAAAAAAAAGGAAGCCTCCTTAATGCTGGAAGCACAGCAGGTGTGGGTCTGTCCACTCACTGTAATGTGATTTGCGCAGGAAAACATCACATAGGGCACATCAAGTCAAGAAAGATAGTTGTTGAAAAGCTGCCTCAGCTGGGCATGGCAGTTCACCCCTGTAATCCCAGAACTTTGCAAGACGGAGGTGTGTGGATCCCTTGAGACCAGGAATACGAGACCAACCTGAGCAACATAGGGAGACCCCGCCTATGCAAAAAGTACAAAAATTAGCCAGGTGTGGTAGTGCATGCCTGTTGTCTCAGCTCTTCAGGAAGCTGAGGCAGGAGGACCACAAGAGGCCAAGGCCACAGTGAGGTATAATCACCCCCCTGCACTCCAGCGTGGGTGACAGAGTGAGACTCTGTTGCAAAAAAAAAAAAAAAGCGAAAGAAAAGCTGCCTCCATTTAGCAATAATTTCCAACATGATGTTTGGATACAAAATTGGCATAGTTAATGGATATTTCTGATATTCTTAACGAAATTTGAAGCTATGAGGGAAAACAACCTCAGGGTCCACCCTGTTGCACGGTTTGGGGAAAGTCCGCAAGATCACCCTCACGTGCCGTCATTCTCAGCCTGTTACGCCTGCAGTTATGATTTATTACAGTGCAAGGCTACAGATTAAAATCAACCAAGGCAAGAGGTATATGGGGCCTCTTGGGGGCCAAGGTGGGCGGATCACTTGAGGTGATCTGGACGGTTCCAGACACAGGACATTCCTTTGTCTCCTCCCTGTGGAGTTGCAGACGGCACTCATGTTCCTGGTGACGCTGACAACATTGCCAACCAGAGAAGCCTCTGTGTCCAGAGTGTGTTTTGTTTTGTTTTGTTTTCACTCTGTCACTCAGGCTGGAGTGCAATGGTGCAATCTCGGCCTGCTGCAATCTCTGCCTTCTGGATTGAAGTGATTCTCCTGTCTCAGCCTCCCGAGCAGCTGGGATTACAGGCTTACGCCACCACACCTGGCTAATTTTTGTATTTTTAGTAGAGATGGGGTTTCACCATGTTGGCCAGGCTGGTCTCGAACTCCTGACCTTAAGTGCTCCGCCTGCCTTAGCCCCCCGAAGTGTTGGGATTACAGGCGTGAGCCACCGCACCCACCCTGTGTCAAGCATTTTTACTGGGACTTGGTCATAAAGACACAGCTGGCTACCCATATGACTGACCTCCATCTCAAGCCCCTCTGCAGGTCGAGCAGAAACTACATAGCCCAAAGCCCCAACCTAGGACTGGTTCCAGACCCCATGTAAACCGAGACGCCCATTAGGTGTGACATTCTAAGTGCCCAGAGATCACCTCCCAGTAGCGCTGGGCAAAAGACCTCATTTGGGGTGAAGTTACGTTCTTTTTTATTATTATTATTTGCCCATCATTGGCTAGAAGTTACATTCTATATGACACATCTGTCAGACCCATGGAAGGTTCCACGCTACCAACTGCGTGGCAGGTGGTGCTCATGTCACTCGGCCCTTCCTTGGCACCACACAGCTGCACCAGGCTGAGAAGAGCTTGAATGGAATAAAGTCAGACACAGCTAACAGCTTACTTTTTTGTCTCCAACTTTCAATTGCTCCTTTCTAAGAAAAGAAAAGACAAATTATTTTTAATTGGATTTGTGTGTGTGTGTGTGAGGCAGAGTCTCACTCTGTCACCCAGGCTGGAGTGCCATGGCGTGATCTTGGCTCCCTGCAACCTCCACCTTCCAGGTTCAAGCGATTCTCCTGCCTCGGCCACCCAAGTAGCTGGGATTACAGGTGTGCACCACCATCACGCCTGGCCGGAATTTTTGTTTTTTAGTTTGCTTTCCAGAAACCCCTAATTAGTTGAACTCTGTAATTGAGTTAAATGTGAAGCCTGAAAAGAGATTGGCGTCTGTGTAGACCTGAGTTCTGACAATTCAGAGTGAACACAGGAGGTTATCCTCTGGATTCGGTGTCAGGAGCCTGCCTCGCCGAGCTGGAGACTGTGCCCGTGACTGCAGGTGGGAGTCACGTGGTCCCTCTAGGTGGTGACATCTGAGGACAGAAGTGGTTCAGCTGGGCACCCGCTGCTGTGTTGGGGCCAGACCCTTTAGGAGAGGCAGGGACGCCCTTCCTGTCAGGTGGAATCTTTTCGAATATTGTTTTTGATCGTTGGAGATACCCGCAGCCCCCTAGTTTGTATTTTATACCGGCAGAATTGTGTTTGACATGACCTCCGTGATGACCTCCTCATACGTGTCCAGTTGTCTTGCCTGGAAAGCTTTTACTCTGTTCCTCTGCAGTCAGATTCACAGCCACAAGACCCCTCCTCCCCAGGCCCCGGAGTGTGGCACTGCCGGCCTTCACAGCCACTGTCCTTTACGTTGTGGACACAGAGTGCACTGACAGGCCCCTCCTGCTCAGTGGCCACCGTGGGAACAGGCTGGAGTGTTCTGTGGTACCATGTGGGCAGTTCTGGCCTCTGCTGTCCAGGGACTTGTGGTGGCTCCAGTGGGAAGGGCCACATAAGCAGAACAGGAAGCGTGAGCAGTGTCCACTGGGAGGTGAGGGACAGGTGTCCCAGGCAGAGAGGACACAGTGCATGCAGAGGCTGGAGGGAGGCTAGGGGCTTGAGCGGGGCTGTGCCAGCACCAGGGGCCTCACAGGGGCCCTGGGCCACACACCTGCCCTCAGCCAAGGGCGTTTCTCCTTGGTGGTTTGAAATCTCAAACCACATTGAGGAACCTGCCAGAAATCGAAACCAGAATGAAGAAATTAAGTTGCATGTAGGAGATTTTACTTCAAAATCAGAACATGCAGAAATGTTCGCTGTGACTCTGGGTCAGGTTCAGACTTGTGGGGCTGTGCACTGCCAGTTGATACCTTCTTCCCTGGGGTTTTTTTTTTTTTTTTTTTTTTTTTTTTTGAGACGGAGTCTTGCTCTGTAGCCCAGGCTGGAGTACAGTGGCACAATCTTGGCTCACTGCAATCTCCGCCTCCCTCCCTGGGTTCTTTATAGCAGTCGGCAGCTGGTGGCTGAGGCATTTGGGGCACTGTGTCCAAATGTCAAGGCCGCATGTTTGTCAGGGGGCATCCCCTTGGTGTGCTTGGTAAGGGCTCAGAGAAGGGCATCTGCTGGCCCACATGGGTTCAGCAGGCAGGCTGCTAAAGACCACCCCGCCAGCCACCAGCCTGCCTGCGACAGTGATAGGGCAGAGATGCTGCTACAATAAAGACCATGCAGGCCAGGCGCAGTGGCTCACGTCTGTAATCCCAGCACTTTGGGAGGCCGAGCCGGGCCGATACTTGAGGTCAGAAGTTTGAGAACAGCTTGGCCAATGTGGCAAAACCCCGTCTCTATTAAAATACAAAAATTAGCCAGGCATGGTGGCACATGCCTTTAATCCCAGCTACTCGGGAGGCTGAGGCAGGAGAATCGCTTGAACCCGGGAGGTGGAGGTTGCGGTGAGCTGAGATCACGCCACTGCACTCCAGCCTGGGTGACAGTGAGACTACGTCTCAAAAAAAAAAAAAAAAACTACATGGCAGACAATGGTGTTGAACTTGATGCCTGTGCTGAGGTCAGGAGACACATGCGCACAGCCTCAGGGCTAGAGAGGCGCTCAGAAAGACGGAGTCGGGTCCAGGCTGCCGCAGCTAAGCCTCACAAAGCTCTGGCCCCACAGGGTGGGTCCTCTGGGTTCCATTCCCACTCCGCACTACCTGGAGGCAGCAGCCCTGTGGTTACTGTAGGAGGGACTTGAGTATGGTGAGGATCTGAGCTCCACATCTGTCTCTGTGCCTCAGTCTCCACATCTGCAGCACAGGGGCCTGACTGAAATAACGTGGCCAGGCACACAGCCCAGAGGCCAGCACCGTGTGCACTGTGAGAGGGGATGATGGTCCCCAGCTCAGGGCCTGAGCTGCTGCCTTGCCAATTCGTGGTGACAGCTTTGGTCTGAGTCTAGCAGGGGCTGGCTGCTACTGCACTCAGCCAGAGAGGCCGAGGTGAGCAGATCATGAGGTTGGGAGTTTGAGACCAGCCTGGCCAACATGGTAAAACCCCGTCTCTACTAAAAATACAAAAATTAGCCAGGCCTGGTGGCAGGCATCTATCATTCCAGCTACTTGGGACGCTGAGGCAAGAGAATCGCTTGATCCCAGGAGGCGGAGGTTGCAGTAAGCTGAGATCTCGCCATTGCACTACAGCCTGGGGGACAAGAGCAAGATTCTGTCTCAAAAAAGAAAAAAAGGGAAAAAAAAAACAAACTTGGAGCCTGGGCACAGTGGCGCACGCCTACAGTCCCAGCTACTCAGAAGGCTGAGTTGGGAGAATCACTTGAACCCGGGAAGCGGAGGTAATAGTAAGCCGAGATTGCGTCACTGCAGCCTGAGTGACAGAGGGAGATTCTGTCTCAAACAAACAAACAACAAAAAACTGAACTCATGCCAGACCAGGGCTCATGCCTGTAATTCCAACACTTTGGTACACTGAGGTGGGTGGATCACGTGAGCCCAGGAGTTCAACACCAGCCTGGTCAACATGGTGAATCTTCATCTCTACAGAAAATACAAAAAAAATAGCTGGGCATGGTGGCATCCTGTAGTTCTAGCTACTTGGGAGGCTGAAGCAGGAAGGTCACCTGAGTCCAGGAGGTCAAGGCTATGGTGAGCTGAGATTACACCACTGCACTCCAGCCTGAGCAACAGAGTGAGACCCTGTCTCAACAAATGAAACTGAATTTGGATTTCATTGTTCAACTGTATTGAACCCATAATAAGAAATAGGTGTCCCCGGGTGTGGTATTGGCGTGTTAGAATCTATCAGCTTATTACAAATACTGGTGCATTGGAAGCCATCAACATCATAACCTGTAGCCAGGCGAGAGCCTTGATGCACAGACCTCTCAACAGAGCTCCTGGCACCTCTGTCTTTACTGGAAGCCTGTGCCTGGCCTGCAGGGAGGTGCCTTCAGACCATGTTCATTGACAGATTCACTGGTGAACTTCCTTTCACTCCCCAATGCATGAGTCAGAATGTTTTCTGTGTCACAGCTGTAAGTCTAAATAATTCTCAAGGTAATACTTTATAACGTGTCAAAACATTCAACCTAGGCTCACGCCTATAATCCCAGCACTTTGGGAGCCAAGGCTGGCAGATCACTGGAACTTAAGAGTTCCAGACCAGCCTGGCCAACATGGCAAAACCCCATTTCTACTAAAAATACAAAAATTAGCCAGTCATGGTGGTGGGTGCCACCTCCCAGCTACTCGGGAGGTGGAGGTTGCAGTGAGCCAAGATCGTACCACTGCACTCCAGCCTGGGTGACAGAGTGAGACTCCATCTCAAAAAAAAAAAGAAAATGAAATTCAAATCTCAGTGTTGATAAATGATGTTTTGTTGGAATGCAGCCAAAGCCCACCAATTTCTGCATTGTCTATGGTTCCCTTCATGGAACAGCGGCAGAACTGAGCAGTTGCAACAGAGGCAGGCCCAGCAAGCCTCAAATATTTACACTGGGCTGAGCGCAGTGCCTCACACCTGTAATTCCAGTGCTTTGGGAGACTGATGTGGGAGGATCCCTTGAGCCCAGGAGTTTGAGACCAGCCTGGGCAACATAGTGAGACCCCATCTCTACAAAATATTTTTAAAATTAGCCGGGCGCTGTGGCGTGTGCCTGTAGTCCTAGCTACTTGGGAGGCTGAGGCAGTAGGATCTCATGAGCCCAGGAGTTGGAGGCTGCAGTGAGCTAGGATGGCATCACTGCACTCCAGCCTGGGCAACAGAACAAGACCGTGTCTGTAAAAAGAGAGAAAAGAAACAGTTCCTAGACTGGAGCAGGTGTTTGCAATAATGCATCCAACAAAGGACTCCCCAGGGAGGGAAATGGGCCAAAGATGGGAACAGGCGCTACTTGGAAGAGCCTGTGAAACGGTGCTTGACTTCTCTGCACAACAAGGAAACGTGTTTAGGGCCACGTTGTAGAATGGCTGCAAGGACGAGCACCGCTCACGCTGGCTCAGTATCTACCAAGTAGAGGATTTCCCCACCCTGTGACCCAGAGTATCTTCTCCCAGATAAATTCCCAGGAGAACTGCAAACTAAACACTTGTTCCTGAGTGTCCACAGACACTTGCTTCCTGGTTTCCAACCCTGGGCACAGCCCAGATGCCCAGCAGCGGGAAGTGGACATGGCTGGTATGTGCCCACTTCAGGACCTGCCGCTGCACTCGGCAACAGGGACAGCGGGAAGGTAGGAAGCCATGCCAGGCTTCGGGGCTCCCATGTGTTTCTGCATCATCAACTTCAAGAAGCAGCGAACCTCGGCCCAGGATCACCCCTGGGGAAAGGACTGACAGGAGCACATCTTTAGCCTCATGCTAAAGATCTGTGCATTGGGCCAGGCGCGGTGGCTCAGCCTGTAATCCCAGCACTTTTGGGAGGCCAAGGTGGATGGATCAAGAGATCAGGAATTTAAGACCAGCCTGACCAACATAGTGAAACCCGTCTCTACTAAAAATACAAAAATTAGCCAGGTGTGGCGGTGCGCCTGTAATCCCAGCTACTTGGGAAGCTGAGGCAGGAGAATTGCTTGAACCTGGGAGGCAGAGGTTGCAGTGAGCCGAGATCGCACCACTGCATTCCAACCTGGGTGACAGCGCGAGACTGTGTCTCAAAAAAAGATCTGTGCGTTGGTGTTAAGTCAGATATTAAGAGGTGTGGGCTGGGGTATGTGTGGGGGTCAGAGGAGGCGATGTTTGCCCTGAGATGAGAACAGAACCCAAATTCCCATGGGGGTGGAATCCCCTTTGTAGGCCCTGACATGAGCGTGAGAGTGGAGCTAGGAGCACTGACATCAAAGGTGATGGCGCCTATCCGGAGAACTCCGGGTTTTGTTCCAAGTAAGGGGAGGCTGCGGCATATCCCTCTTTAATATAGTGGTGAGGGAGGCTCTCAGCACCCCGCCTGCTGCAGCAAAGCCTGAGGACAGGACCTCTGGAGAACTCTGCACCAGAGCGAAATCCTCAAACTGGCCCCTGGGTGGTCTTTTTTTTTTTTTTTTTTTTTTTTTTTTTTTGAGACGGAGTCTCGCTCTGTAGCCCAGGCTGGAGTGCAGTGGCCAGATCTCAGCTCACTGCAAGCTCTGCCTCCCTGGTCCACGCCATTCTCCTGCCTCAGCCTCCCGAGTAGCTGGGACTACAGGCGCCCGCCACCTCGCTCGGCTAGTTTTTTTGTATTTTTTGGTAGAGACGGGGTTTTACTGTGTTAGCCAGGATGGTCTCGATCTCCTGACCTCGTGATCCACCCGTCTCGGCCTCCCAAAGTGCTGGGATTACAGGCTTGAGCCACCACGCTCGGCCCTGGGTGGTCTTTATTCATCCAGAACCTAATTCTCCTAGAGGTCCGGAAGGGGGTGCTCTTGTACTTTGGTTTTGTGTTTTGTTTTTGTTTGTATTTTGAGACAGAGTCTCACTCTGTCATCCAGGCTAGAGTGCAGTGGTACGATCTCAGCTCACTGCCACCTCTGCCACCCAGGTTCAAGCGATTCTCCTGCCTCAGCCTCCTGAGTAGCTGGGATTACAGGTGCCTGCCACCACACCCGGCTAATTTTTGTATTTTTAGTAGAGACGGGGTTTCACCATCTTGGCCAGGCTGGTCTTGAACTCCTGACTTCGTGATCCACCCACCTTAGCCTCCCAAAGTTCTGGGATTACAGGCGTGAGCCACCGCGCTCAGCCACACTTTGTGTTTTTTTTTGTTTTGTTTTGCTGCCTGTAGCTGTTTCTCATTAGCCTGATGGAGGTGGTGTTGGGGTGGCGGGGTGCTATTATAAAGCCTTCTGCTGTCACAGTCCTGGGGTCTTACTTCCTGCACTGCCTGCATAGGGAGCTGCCCTCCAGGGCAAGGGCCACAGTGTGCAGCAAGCCCCCCAAGGCCACAGGGCAGGGCGTTTCAAGCCAAGAGTCTGCACTGTTTGCTGGCCACTAAGGGCATTGAGTGGATCACAAAACTGGCTTTTTTTTTTCTCAGTGAAATAGAAATGGGGTTTTGCCATGTTGCCCAGGCTGGTCTCAAACTCCTGGGCTCAAGCAGTCCTCCCATTTTGGCCTCCCAGAGTGCTGGGATTACAGGCACGAGCCACTGCACCTGGCCAACAACTGGCATTTCTTTAAAAATGTAATAGAATGGAAAGTGGCAGAGCGCGCTGCTTTTCATAGACGAGAATATCGCACTGGGGCTCTTCTGTTGCTCCTGCCTGTGCTGCACATCCTGCTTCACAGCGTAAGGTGCAGCTCTTTGATGTGCCTCATCGTAACAGGTATAGGGTGGATGCCGCCATTGTGAAGAGAGAGGAGAGCTCTTTGCTTAAAAAATTCCGTAGAGTGGAGAGCAGGATGTGCCGGCTTAGGAGAGGGAAGAGGTACAGGCCTGCTCTGCCTGAGCTGCAGATGGGACACATGCTTCCCGACTCAAAGGGGAGTCGTGTCTTTCTCCAGGGCCACCAAGCAGCAAGTGCCTCTGCTGCGTGTTCTTTCCTGAGCCTGTGGACCGGGTTTACCAACAGTTGCCCGTGGCCGAGGCGGCCACCAGCCTGTGCATAAGAAAAAAGAAGCCTGTGCTTCCTTTTCTTATGGAAAAAGGAGGGCCCATGTTGAGAATGCTGGCTTAGAAGGGTATGTGCTCCTATACTGGACCAGCTGGTCCCACACCCAGGACCAAAAACACCTCCTGGCGGGAGATGGGGAGATGTAATGTACTTCATGAGCACACACTGGAGAAGGACAGCCCTGGAAGGCAGAGGCTCAAGGCGGGCTGTGGCCAGGCCAGGAAATTCACTCCCACCTCGACTTCCCTCCTCAACACAGCTGGCCTGACACTGCTGCCTGCTTCAGAGTTTAGTGTGCGTAAAGTGTGACTGGCCCAGCAAGGAGGGGATGATGGCGATTGTCAAGTCCAGGGGACTTGACAGGACGGACAGGATTCTGGCTCCTGTGTGTGACATCTGCATCTCAGGAGGCTCTCGTTTTAGAAGCCGGGTCAGGGGCTTCGTGATGCACACAAACGCCAAAGAAGCAGGAGGCCTTCTGGGATCCCGCCCGCGGGCAGCCTCCTGGAGGCAGGCCTGGCCCGTCTGCCCCTTGGTGACATCAGGATCCCCCAGCGACAGAACCAAGGAAGCCACCATGTTGTCGCTGCCATTTTCCAGGACAGTAAACAGAAACAAGATAAGGAGCACTCAGGACACCCAGACAGATGATGGGGCCAGCCAGTGGCATGAGCGGTCTGCCCTGCCCTCTGGAATTTTCTGGAAAAGAACATAAGGATAGAAGCGGTGCTGATGAGGCAGCTGGAGTTATCAGAACTCAAACTCAGCTCCTTCTTCCCATCGGGCCCCGTTGGCCACTTTTAGGCCTCATCCGCCGATGGCTCCCTGCTTAGGGCCGTTTCCCGGCCAGGCCCTTCCTCTGGGCCAAAGCAGAGGGGAGAGCGCATTTGCCATGCGTTCTCATTTTCCCAGCCTGCGGTCTAGGTTCTGTCAGAGCAAGGTCAGCTCTCAGAGCTTCTGTCCCCACCCACCCCATCCTCCTGAGCCAGGCTCAGGTATGGGCAAGACCTGGTAAGAGCTGGGAGTGCTGTGCACGAGGCCTGGTAGCGTCTCATCACCGCCGCTGTGCCGAGTACACGAGGGCACTTCCTGTGGTGTTCAGGGGGTTAGATCAGTCCCCAGTGAGGACAGAGCGGAGATCCAGATGCATCCCAGGCCAGGTGCAGTGGCTTCTGACTATAATCCCAGCACTTCGGGAGGCTGAGGAGGGAGGATTGCTTGAGGCCAGAGGTTTGAGACCAGCCTGGGCAAAATAGTGAGACCCCCATTTCTACAAAAAATTTTAGCTGTGCCTGGTGGTGCACACCTATAGTCCCAGCTACTCGGGAGGCTGTGCTGGGAGGATCGCTTGAACCCAGAAGGTTGAGATTGTGGTGGGTCATGATCACACCACTGCACTCCAGCCTGAGCAACAGAGCAAGACCTTGTCTCAAAAACAAATGTATTGGCCGGGTGCAGTGGCTCATGCCTGTAATCACAGCACTTCGGGAGGCTGAGACAGGCGGATTATGAGGTCGAGAGATTGAGACCAGCCTGGCCAACATGGTGAAACCCCGTCTACTAAAAATACAAAAATTAACTGGGTGTGGTGGTGGGCACCTGTAATCCCAGCTACTTGGGAGGCTGAGGCAGAAGAATTGCTTGAGCCCTGGAGGCAGAGGTTTTAGTGAGCCAAGATCACACCACTGCACTCCAGCCTAATGACAGAATGAGACTCCGTCTCAAAGGAAAAAAAAACAAAACCGCGTCACAGGCCTGTGTGTGTGGTTGTCGCTGGGGAATGTTCCAGAAGCTACAAGAAAGCACATGTGCAGGCCACGCGTGGTGGCTCACACCTGTAATCCCAGCACTTTGGGAAGCCAAAGTGGGCTGATCACCTGAGGTCAGGAGTTTGAGACCAGTCTGACCGACATGGAGAAACCCTGTCTCTACTAAAAGTACAAAATTAGCCTGGCATGGTGGCGCACGCCTGTAATCCCAGTGACTCCAGAGGCTGAGGCAGGAGAATCGCCTGAACCTGGGAGGTGGAGGTTGCAGTGAGCTGAGATTGCGCCATTACACTCCAGCTTGGGCAACGAGCGAAACTCCGTCTCAAAAAAAAAAAAAAAAAAAAGTGCAAGAAATAGCTCCTGAGCCAAGTTTGAATTTCTCATCCTCTCTGTCCTCAATGTGGGGACCTGCTGAGGTGGAGTAGGGGCTCCCAGGTGGGCGGGCCGAGGGGTGACGCCTGCCGGTTCTGCCTTGCAGCAGCAGTGGACGTCAGCTCAGTGAGGTCTTCATCCAGCTGCCCTCGCGAAAGGAGCTGCCGGAGTACTACGAGCTCATCCGCAAGCCCGTGGACTTCAAGAAGATAAAGGTAACACTGACGCTGTGCCTGTGCCGTGCATCTGCCCGCGGGAGGAGTCTGACCCAGGGGCACCCCCATCTGAGAGCTGTGGTGTGTGGGCGGAATGACCAGAAACTGCCTGGGCAGAGCCTTGGGATGCCTGGTTAGGGACCTGGTCGTGGGCTTTTGGGGTTCCTTGTAAGGGTTGGGGATGTCCTGTGGGATGTCAGTGAGCAGTTGGTGTTGGGTGTTCCTTCAAGGTCCTGCTCACTCAGTGCTGGGCCTCAGTCATGCAGTTCCCATGCCTGCTGGGCCAGGTTACCAAGGCTGGGGCTTCAGCCACATCCTCATAGGCGCGAGGAATCCTGGCCCGCGGGGTCCCCAGCACACAGCGGGACCTGCGGGCAGGCGAGGCGGGGTCCTGAGGTAAGACCTGCTCCTCCCGTCCATTGCAGGAGCGCATCCGCAACCACAAATACCGCAGCCTCAACGACCTAGAGAAGGACGTCATGCTGCTGTGCCAGAACGCTCAGACCTTCAACCTGGAGGGCTCCCTGGTGAGGGCACGGCTGGGGGATGGGGATGGGCCACTCCCACAGCTGGGCTTTGAACCAACCCACCCCTGCTTCCTTTCTGAATTGATGGGTTAAAAACAATTCCCGCTAGCTGTGGTGGTTCGTGCCTATAATCCCAGCACTTTGGGAGGCCAAGGCGGGAGGATCACTTGGGGCCAGGAGTTCAAGACCAGCCTGGGCAACGTAACAAGACCCTGTCTTTAAAAAAAAAAAAAAAAAAAATTTAAATTTCCAACAACTTGGGATATTTTAGCAATTACAAAAGCAGTACGTATTTACCAAAGAAAATAAAGATAGGCACAACAGAAGAAATAGACTCAGAGTCCTCTGTCTGTTGGAATTTTGTTTTAAATTCCCTGGGGCACACTCTCTTCAGAGGAATCCTATGGGTGTGTTCTTTCCTGTGATAGAATTGACACATACACAGCCTCAACTTGGCAAACTTTTCTTAAGTGTGTTTGGGATTGATGCCTCTCAGAAAAAATACTTGACTTGGATGCGTTTGGGGAAGATGCTGGCTTCAACAAGGGACATGCATTTCTAATGTTATTGCAGACCTCAGAGATTCTGCAGAAGGAGGGAGGCACCTGCAGCCATTTCCAAACCAGTGTGCCTGACCTTTCACCCCGGAGCATTTCAGAAGCCTGATGCTCTCTGGGGTACCTGTGGAGGAAGATCATGGAGAGGGCCTTCCACCCTGGGTGGGCTGAAGCCCCGACCCACTGAGGCTCGCACTGGCCACTGATCAGCTGTCCAGGGACAACACAGGGCTGGGGCTGGGGCTGGGGCTGGGGCTGGGGCCACGGCCGGGCAGGCAACCCTCCAGTCAGGCCCATCCACTCAAGCCCCTGGTGTCTCCGCCCAGATCTATGAAGATTCCATCGTCTTGCAGTCAGTCTTCACCAGCGTGCGGCAGAAAATTGAGAAGGAGGATGACAGTGAAGGCGAGGAGAGTGAGGAGGAGGAAGAGGGCGAGGAGGAAGGCTCCGAATCTGAGTGTGAGTCCCGGGGGGGTTCAGGATGCCGGGGTTCACGCTGGCCCAAGAGCCCCCAAGGTCACAGCTTTTCACAGCCCTCCCAGCTCCCAGACACCCCTTGCTGTGAGGGTGCTGCATTCCCAGAGCTCAAGGCTGTCTTTCCCTCGTGGTCCCCTCTAGCTCGGTCTGTCAAAGTGAAGATCAAGCTTGGCCGGAAGGAGAAAGCACAGGACCGGCTGAAGGGCGGCCGGCGGCGACCGAGCCGAGGGTCCCGAGCCAAGCCGGTCGTAAGTGATGACGACAGTGAGGAGGAACAAGAGGAGGTGAGGTCGGGCCCCCGAGCAGGCAGGGCTGGTGGGTGGCGGGAGGCATCCCAGGGCCCTGATAGGATAGCCCCGCGGGGCAGTGCTCTTATTCCCCCATGCTGCAGGTAGGGAAACTGAGGCTTGACCTGCCGTGGCTGACCCCAGGTCACACAGCCAATATGTGGCAGGGCTGCCACTGAAACCCAAGCCTGTGTGACCCTGGAACCAACTCTTAGTACCCGTGGGTGTCTGGGGACTGGGGGACATATGAGGTCTCAGGACAGGCAACAGGCGGTCCCATGGCACCAGGGCTGCTGGGCTGAGGCCGGGGAGGCCAGGGCTTGAGTAGGGTCAAGTGGGAGGTGCTAGGATTGGGGACCAACCAGGCAGTGCCTTGTCTCCTCAGTGTTGTAGAGAATGGGCAGAAATGCCAAACCCACAGTGGATAGTTTTTGGGGGACAGTAGGAAGCCTGAGCAGATCCACTTGCTGGCTTTAAATAATCTTCACCTTTGTCTCTGGCCCTTCTGGCTGTGGGACCTGGCAGGTCACTTTGCTTCTCAAGCTTCAGTTTCCTCTTATGCAAAGCAAGGAGGCTGCATGGATGAGGGAACTGCCCCCACTCAGGCCTGGCTCCCACTGAAGTCTGGTGAATGCCATTTTGTCAGCACAGAAGCAGCAAATTTCAGTGCCTGGAAATCAGTCTGACAAAAGAGGCATGTGACCTTTGAGGACATTCATGAAGTCCTCATGGGGAGGGGTGGCCCTCCAGGCAGGAGGGCCATGGGCTGTGATGGTGTGTCTCTTGCCCAAGCCAGAGCAGGGTGTTTTATGGCCCATGCCAGGCTGTTTAAAAATGTTTTACGAGGCCGGGTCTGGTGGCTCACACCTGTAATCCCAGCACTTTGGGAAACTGAGGCAGAAGGCTCACTGGAGCCTGGGAGGTTGAGGCTGCAGTGAGCCGTGATAGCACCGCTGCACTCCAGCCTGGGCAACAGAGCAAGACCCTGTCTTAAAAAAAAAAAAAATTAGGCCGGGTGCGGTGGCTCAAGCCTGTAGTCCCAGCACTTTGGGAGGCCGAGACGGGCGGATCACAAGGTCAGGAGATCGAGACCATCCTGGCTAACCCGGTGAAACCCCGTCTCTACTAAAAAATACAAAAAACTAGCCGGGCGAGGTGGCGGGCGCCTGTAGTCCCAGCTGCTCGGGAGGCTGAGGCAGGAGAATGGCGTAAACCTGGGAGGCAGAGCTTGCAGTGATCCGAGATCCGGCCACTGCACTCCAGCCTGGGCGACAGAGCGAGACTCCGTCTCAAAAAAAAAAAAAAAAAAAAAAATAGCAAAGATCTTTCACAGTCAGGAAGAGCCAAGATGGTTTGGAAGCTGTAGGTCAGGGGCCAAGGGCCAGGCAGGTGACATGGGACAGAGCAGGGAAGACACATGGAGCCTTGCAGGTCCCGAGAGGGCCGAGTGTGGTCACAGGGACTGGTCCTCTAGAGAAACATGAAGTTCAGGCGTGGCTATGGCTGCAGTAGCTTCTGTTGCCAGCATCGGTGTTTTCTTTTTTTTTTTTTTTTTTTTTTTTTTTTTGAGACGGAGTCTCGCTCTGTCGCCCAGGCTGGAGTGCAGTGGCGCGATCTCGGCTCACTGCAAGCTCCGCCTCCCGGGTTCACGCCATTCTCCTGCCTCAGCCTCCTGAGTAGCTGGGACTACAGGCGCCCACAACCGCGCCCGGCTAATTTTTTGTATTTTTAGTAGAGACGGGGTTTCACCGTGGTCTCGATCTCCTGACCTTGTGATCCGCCCGCCTCGGCCTCCCAAAGTGCTGGGATTACAGGCGTGAGCCACCGCGCCCGGCCTCATCGGTGTTTTCTTGAGCAAGTTTATTTAAAGCTTGGCAGGCCCCTGGCAAAGTGCCCTAGCAGGGGCAGCCAACACATACTCTCTCCTCCTGTCCCCTCTCCAGGACCGCTCAGGAAGTGGCAGCGAAGAAGACTGAGCCCCGACATTCCAGTCTCGACCCCGAGCCCCTCGTTCCAGAGCCGAGACGGCATAGGCCTTAGCAGTAACGGATAGCAGCACACGTAGTTTCAGACTTGGGGTAAAACTGTATAAACAAAAGAATCTTCCATATTTATACAGCCGAGAAGCTGTAGGACTGTTTGTGACTGGCCCTGTCCTGGCATCAGTAGCATTTGTAACAGCATTAACTGTCTAAAAGAGAGAGAGAGAGAATTCCGAATTGGGGAACACGCGATACCTGTTTTTCTTTTCCTTTGCTGGCAGTACTGTTGCGCCGCAGTTTGGAGTCACTGTAGTTAAGCGTGGATGCATGTGCGTCACCGTCCACTCCTCGTACTGTATTTTATTGGACAGGTCAGACTCGCCGGGGGCCCGGCGAGGGTATGTCAGTGTCACTGGATGTCAAACAGTAATAAATTAAACCAACAACAAAACTCACAGACTTGCCTGCAGGTGGACTCATGCCTGGCTCCCGGGGTTTCTGCCAGCAGGAGTGGTGGGGGCCACCTCATGTCCAGGTCCCTGTCCTTCTCCTGACACCAGAGCCCATGGGGCCTGTTTCACAGAGGAGGATACTGAGGCCCCGGCAGGGGAAGAGGACTTGCCTGGCCACACATGTGGCCTTTGCCACTGCAGGTCTCCAGCATTTGTTCAGTTGAGACCTATAGTGCAGGGAGCAGGCGGCTCCGTCCCTACCCTGTCCGTGGCCAAGCCTGGGTTGGGGAGACCCTCACAGAAATGGGCAGACGCCACATAGAGCTCTCAGGGCCATGATGCAGGAAGCTCAGGGCATAATGGGAGCCCAGGTGGTCAGGGAGGGCTTTCAAATCCAGAGCGTAATTTGAGTTTTTGTTTTTTGTTTTGTTTTGTTTTTGAGACGAAGTCTCTGTCACCAGGCTGGAGTGCAGGGTCATGATCTCGGCTCACTGCAACCTCCGCCTCCTGGGTTCGAGCGATTCTACCGCCTCAGCCTCCTGAGTAGCTGGGTTTACAGGGTGCGCCACCATGCCCAGCTAATTTTTTGTATCTTAGTAGAGACGGGGTTTCATCATGTTGGCCAGGCTGATCTCAAACTCCTGACCTCAGGTGATCCACCTGCCTCGACCTCCCAGAGTGCAGGGATTACAGGCATGAGCCACTGTGCCCAGCCGCTAATTTTTGTATTTTAGTTAGAGGGAAGGTATCACCATGTTGGCCAGGCTGCTCTCAAATTCCTGATCTCAAGTGATCCACCCACCTTGGCCTCCCAAAGTGCTGGGATTACAGGCATGAGCCACCGTGCTTTGAGTTTTTTACAGTAAGTCTTGGCTGGAGTGCAGTGGCTCAATCTCTGCTCATTGCAACCTCTGCTTCCTGGGCTTAAGCAATCCTCCCACCTCAGCCTCCTGAGGAGCTGGGATTACAGGTCCACACCACCACGCCCAGCTAATTTTTGTTTTTGTTTTTGTTTTTTGGTTTTCGGTTTTGGTAGAGACAGGGTTTTGTGATGTTGCCCAGGCTGGTCTCAAACTCCTGAGTTCAAGCAATCCACCCACCTCAGCCTTTCAAAGTGCTGAGATTACAGATGTGAGCCACTGTGCCCAACTAATATGAATTCTTACCATTTTTGTCTATTCATTAAGAGCCATTATTAGTGGGTCATTATGGTCATGCTTGGCTTTAATTCTTGAAATATGGTTTCTTCTATCTCTTTGAACCTTTTTTTTTTTTCTTTAATTGAGACAAGGTCTTGCTCTGTCACCCAAGCTAGAGTGCAGTGGTGTCATCACGGTTCATAACAGCCTTGACCTCCTGGGCTCAAGTGATCCTCCTGCCTCAGCCCCCTAAGTAGCTGGGACTACACCAGCACACCAGCACACTGGGCTAATTGTTGTGTGTGTGTCAAGAGATAATGTTTTGCTTTGTTGCCTGGGCTGGTGGTCTGAACTCCTGAGCTCAAGTGACCCTCCTGCCTCAGCCTACTTTTTTTTTTTTTTTTTTTTTTAAATCAAGACAGGGTGTTGCTCTGTTGCCCAGGCTGGATTGCAGTGGTGTGATCATAGCTCAACTTCCAGAGCTCAGATGATCCTCCCTCTTCAGCCTCCAGTGTGTCTGGTACCACAGACATACACAACCCAGCTTGAACCTATTTTTAGTAGCCGCTTTGAAGGCTTTAGGTCCAACATCCGGACCCGTTCCTCCACAGAAAGGTTCTCTTGACTCCTTTTTGTCCTCAGCGTAGGTCACACTTTCCTGTTTCTTCATATGTCTGGCAAGCTTTTGTTGTCAGAAAGTAGACATTGTATTTTATTTATTTGTTTTTAATTTTTGTATGTTTTTGAGATGGAGTCTCTCACTGTCACCCAGGCTGGAGTGCAGTGGTGTGATCTTGGCTCACTGCAGCCTCCACTTCCCGGGTTCAAGCGATTCCCCCGCCTTAGCCTCTGGAGTAGTTGGGATTACAGGCACCCGCCACCACGCCCGGCTAATTTTTGTATTTTAATAAAGACAGGGTTTCACCGTGTTGGCCAGGCTGGTCTCGAACACCTGACCTCAGGTGATCTGCTCACCTCAGCCTCCCAAAGTGCTGGGATTACAGGCTTGAGCCACCGCGCCCGGCCTTGTTTTGTTCTTAATTCTTGTTTTTCTTTCTTTCTTTCTTTTTCTTCTTTTTTTTTTTTTTTTTTTTTTTGAGACGGAGTCTCGCTCTGTCGCCCAGACTGGAGTGCAGTGGCGGGATCTCAGCTCACTGCAAGCTCCGCCTCCCGGGTTTACGCTATTCTCCTGCCTCAGCCTCCCGAGTAGCTGGGACTACAGGCGCCAGCCACCTCGCCCGGCTAGTTTTTTGTATTTTTTAGTAGAGACGGGGTTTCACCGTGTTAGCCAGGATGGTCTCGATCTCCTGACCTCATGATCCGCCCGTCTCGGCCTCCCAAAGTGCTGGGATTACAGGCTTGAGCCACCATGCCTGGCCTCTTTTTCTTCTTTTATGTTTCCCCTCGGAGACAAGGTCTTGTGCTGTCACTGATACTGGACTGCAGTGGTACAATCTCAGCTCACTGCAGCCTCCTGGGCTCAAGCCATCCTCCCACCTCAGCCTCTCGAGCAGCCGGAACTACAGGCTTGTGCCACCACACCCGGCTAAATTTTTGTTGTTGTTGTTAGAGACAGGGTTTTTCCATGTTGCCCACAGTGGTCTTGAACTCCTGGGCTCAAGCAATCTGCCCGCCTCGGCCTCCCAAAATGCTGGGATTACAGGCGTGAGCCACCACTCCCGGCCCAATTCTCGTTTTTCTTTAGAAGGAGTCACCGCTGGGTCAGCCGAGCTGAGACATCAGTCGGTGGTTGGTCAGAACTTGTGCCCAGATGCTGAGTCAGTGGCTCTGCCCAGGCAGTTTGCAGGCTGGCGCTACCTTTGCTTTCGGCCTGTGGTTCCTATCAGGGCATGCACTTCAGCTCTCTTGGGCAGGGAGACGTGCATCGGGCTCTCTCCAGAGCATATGTGTTGTCTTGGCCTGCACGTGGCCTCCCAACCCCTATGGATACCTGGGGCCAGCTGGGCCTCCTTTTCCGTTTCTGGCTAGTTTACCAATCTGTTGCTCAATTGGAGTCTCAACCTTAGGCCAGCTGATGACCTTGGCCCTCCCCTCCCGGTTCACTCCGCACGGAGATCCCTGCAGCTTCCAACAGTGAGGCCCTCCAGCAGTGAGGCCACTGATCTCTATGGCGTGGCTGGAGCTGGGGGCCCAGGCCAGGAGCAGCCCCAGGCAGAAATCACCTCCTACTGCTCTTCTCTGCCACGCGGTAGTTTTTCTGGTATAAACATGTCCTGGCCGGGTGAACACCTTTGACCAGATTTTCACAGTCCCGGGATGGTTGCTTTGGACAATTTTGTTAAGCTTTACTGTTGCTTTTAGGGAGAGGATTTGCCAAGATCCTCACTCCACCATTTGGGAAAATCCTCATTTTGTTTGTTTCAATAGCTTTGGCTTTATTTTAATAGATTAGAATTTATTATTTATTTATTTATTTTTGAGACAGGGTCTTGCTCTGTCGCCCAGGCTGGAGTACATAGTGACACGATCTCTGCTCGCTACAACCTCCGCTTCCTGGGCTCAAGAAATTCTGCCACCTCAACCTTCTGAGTAGCTAGGATTACAGGTGTGCACCACCACATCTGCCTAATTTTTTTGTATTCTTAGTAGAGACAGGATTTTGCCATGTTGCCCAGGCTGGTCTCAAACCCCTGCGCTCGAGCCATCTGCCCACGCTGGCCTCCCACAGTGCTGAGATTACAGGTGTAAGCCACCACTCCCAGCCAGAATTTATTTTAACGTTTATGGAAAACCAGCTCACCAAACGTATGATTTCATGGTTTTCAAGATGAGGCCAATTTATTTTATTTTATTTTATTTTTTTTGAGACAGAGTCTCGCGCTGTGTCACCCAGGCTGGAGTGCAGTGGCGCGATCTCGGCTCACTGCAAGCTCCGCCTCCCAGGTTCACGCCATTCTCCTGCCTCAGCCTCCGAGTAGCTGGGACTACAGGCGCCCGCCACCACGCCCGGCTAGTTTTTTGTATTTTTAGTAGAGATGGGGTTTCACCATGTTAGCCAGGATGGTCTTGATCTCCTGACCTCGTGATCCACCCGCCTCGGCCTCCCAAAGTGCTGGGATTACAGGCTTGAGCCACCGCGCCCGGCCGAGGCCAATTTAAAAATAAGTCCCAGGAGGGAGAGCATTAGGACAAATACCTAATGCTTGTGGGACTTAAAACCTAGATGATGGGCCGGGCGCGGTGGCTCAAGCCTGTAATCCCAGCACTTTGGGAGGCCGAGACGGGCGGATCACGAGGTCAGGAGATCGAGACCATCCTGGCTAACACGGTGAAACCCCGTCTCTACTAAAATACAAAAAAAATTAGCCGGGCGAGGTGGCGGGCGCCTGTACTCCCAGCTACTCGGGAGGCTGAGGCAGGAGAATGGCGTGAACCCGGGAGGCGGGGCTTGCAGTGAGCTGAGATCCGGCCACTGCACTCCAGCCTGGGCAACAGAGCTAGACTCCGTCTCAAAAAAAAAAAAAAAAAAACCTAGATGATGGGTTAATAGGTACAGCAAGCCACCATGCCATGGCACATGTATACCTATGTAACAAACCTGCGCATTCTGCACAGGTATCCCAGCACTTCAACCAACCAACAAACAAACAAAAATAAAATAAAAAAATAAAAATAAGTCCCTTAGTCTGGGCATGTTGGCTCATATCCATAATCCCAGCACTTTGGGAGGCTGAGGCAGGAAGATTGTGAAGATTTTTTGAGGCCAGGAGTTTGAGACCATCCTAGGCAACAGAGAGAGACCGCCATCTCAAAAAAATGAAAAAATTAAATTAGCCAGGCACAGTGGTGCACATCTGTACTCCCAGCTACTTGGGAGGCTGAAGCAGGAGGATCACTTGAGCCCAGGAGTTTGAGGCTGCAGTAAGCTGTGATCCCACCACCACACTCCAGCCTGGGAGACAGAGTAAGACCCTGCCTAAAAAAAAAAAAAAAAAAAAAAAAGAAAATTTTCAGGAAAATAGTTTTTAGGAAAAAAATGAGGGGAGCCCACAGAAAGAACTTTTGTCTGATGTCTTAATGTCCACCTATGTAAAACCCATGTTATGGGGACACGGGGACGTGTTAGCTGTGGTGCAGATGAGTTGTCCGGGCTGCAGGCCCATCTGACTCAGGTCTCAGACATCGGCTTTGGCCTGAGGGCCTGGAACCAGCTTGGTCCCCATGTGGACAGTGGCCTCAAGCCAGGGCCCTCCACCCGTATGACTGGTGACAGCTGCTGGCTGGCTACTGCCCTTCCTGACCTTTGCTCTCCGCCCCTGCCCCTCTGGTAGGCCTTTCCTCTCTCTCTCAGTCCCACTGGCCAATGCCCCTCTTCCAACAACCCTGGGGGCTAGAGGACTTCATTCCCGTTTCCCAGATGACACAAGCGGAGCTCAGGGAGGTTGAGCCACTGGCCTAAGGTTACATAGATCTGAGCTCAGGTTTGGGGGGCATGAGACTCCTCTGGGGCTGCCACCTGCTCCGGGGTTTGGAGCAGGGACCCTGAGACTTGAAGGCTGAAATGGCCCCTGGAACCAGGTGATGAACCTAAGCAATGGCGGACAGCTCAGTGTGTCCAGAGGAGTCAAGAGAGGCTTCCACAAGACACGACTGAGCAGGACCTTGAAGCTGAAACGCCCAGTGGTCGGGGCATGATGGGACCTGACACGGCCTGGATGAGGAGGGAGTGGGAGGAATAATGTGGCACATCATATGTGGCAGGTGGTCACGTGCTTTCCCACCCAGCCATCTAGGCTGGCTCTCCTGGAGTCTTTTTTGATTTGTTTTGTTTTGTTTTGAGACAGAGTCTTGCCCTGTCGCACAGCTGGAGTACAGTGGCACGATAGTTTCTCGAGTAGCTGGGACAACAGGTATGTACCCACGCCCAGCTAATTTTTGTATTTTTAGTAGAGATGGGGTTTTGCCATGTTGGCCAGGCTGGTCTCCTGACCTCATGCCACCCACCTCGGCCTCCCAAAGTACTGGGATTACAGGCGTGAGCCACCGTGCCTGGTTGCCTGGCCATTTTAAGAGTCACTTTTTGGGCCGGGTGCAGTGGCTTTTGCCTGTAATCCCAGCACTTTGGGAGGCTGAGGTGGGCAGATCACTTTTTTTTTTTTTTTTTTGAGGTAGAGTCTTGCTCTGTTGCCCAGGCGTGAGTGCAGGTGTGGTGGTGCAATCTTGGCTCACTGCAACATCCGATACCTCTCAAGTTCAAGCGATTTTCCTGCCTCAGCCTCCCATGTGGCTGGGATTACAGGCACGTGCCACCATGCCCAGCTAATTTTTTGTATTTTTAATAGAGATGGGGTTTTGCCATGTTGGCCAGGCTGGTTTCGAACTCCTGACCGCAGGTGATCTGCCCGCCTCAGCCTCCCAAAGTACTGGCCCACTTTCTGTATGTTTTAATAACATACAGAAAAACAAAAAACTAGCCGGGCGAGGTGGCGGGCGGGCGCCTGTAGTCCCAGCTACTCGGGAGGCTGAGGCAGGAGAATGGCCTGAACCCGGGAGGCGGAGCTTGCAGTGAGCTGAGATCCTGCCACTGCACTCCAGCCTGGGCGACAGAGCAAGACTCTTGTCTCAAAAAAAAAAAGGAAGGAAGGAAGTTCTGACACAGGCTCCAACACAGACGTTATGCTCAGTGAAATAAGCCAGACACAAAAGGACAATACTATCTGATCTCACTCACAAGAGGTCCCTAGAATTGTAGAATGGTGTGTGCCACGGGCTGGGAGGGGTGTGGCCAGAGTTGCAGTTTGGGAAGTTCAGAATGTTCTGAAGATGGATGGTCGTGGTGGTTGCACAACTGTGTGAATGTGCTTAATGCCACTAAACTGTACAGTTAAAAGTGGTTAAGATGGGCTGGTCGCGGGGGCTCGCGCCTGTAATCCCAACACTTTGTGAGACCGAGGTGGGTGATCACGAGATCAGGAGTTCAAGACCAGCCTGACCAACATGGTGAAACCCCGTCTCTACTAAAAGTACAAAATTAGCCGGGCGTTGTGGCACGCGTCTATAATCCCAGCTACTGGGGAGGCTGAGTTGGGAAGATCACCTGAACCCAGGGAGGTCCAGGCTGCAGTGAGCCGTGATTGCACCACTGCACTCCAGCCTGGGTGAGAGAGTGAGACCCTGTCTCCAAACACACACACATAAAAAACAGGGTTTTTTTTTTTAATTTAAAAAGGAAAGAAAAGGAGAGCGCTGTGTGGCAGGCACCTAGCCCTGTCCAGCGCACCCTGAGACAGGGATGATGTCTCCTCCTTGACGTAAGGCCACAAGTTCTAACCAATTCAACCGAGGACGGAGCCCCAATTCCAGGCAGGGTGATTTGGTCCCCTAGTGAACTAAGATGCAGATGGAGAAGAGCAGACACAGGCCTTGGGGCCCCTGCAGGGGTTTCTTGCTGGCTTTTTCTCCCTGGATTCCTGTGGCTTCTGGGCAACAGAGTTAGGTGGCCTGGCAAGAGAGATGCATGAGGCTGTGTCGCCCTTGACATTGAGCTGGAGGGCCAGAGTTCGTCACTGCTGACGCAGAAAAGCTGGGAGCCAAGGTTAGCCAGATGGCTTGGAGGAGCTTTAAACAATCTTTTCTTCTTTCTCTTTCCATCCATCTACCCTTCTTTCCTACCTTCCTGCCTCCTTTCTTTTCTTCTTTCTTTCCTTCCTCTCTCCTTCCTCCCTTTCTTTTCTTCGATTTTCTTTTTGTATTATTATTATTACTTTTTAGACAGGGTCTTGCTCTGTTGTCCAGGCTGGAGGGCAGTGGCATGATCACAGCTCACTACACCCTCAGTCTTCTGGGTTCAAGCAATCCTGCCTCAGCCTTCCAGGTAGCTGGGACCACAGGCACACACCACCACGCCTGACTGGTTTTTTATTTTGATTGATTGATTTATTTTAAGATGGAGTCTCGCTCTGTCACCCAGGCTGGAGTACAGTGGCATGATCTCGGCTCACTGCAACCTCCACTCCCTAGGTTCAAGTGATGCTCCTGCCTCAGCCTCCCAAGTAGCTGGGATTACAGGTGCCCGCCACCACGCCTGGCAAATTTTTGTATTTTTAGTAGAGACAGGGTTTTGCCATATTGGCCATGCTGGTCTCAAACTCCAGACCTTGTGATCTGTCTGCCTCAGCCTCCTAAAGTGCGGGGATTACAGGCATGAGCCACCACACTGGGTCTAATTTTTTTTTTTTTTTTTTGAGACGGAGTTTCGCTCTTGTTGCCCAGGCTAGAGTACAATGGTACAATCTCGGTGCAATCTCGGCTCACTGCAGCCTCCGCCTCCCTGGTTCAAGCAATTCTCCTGCCTCAGCCTCCCAAGTAGCTGGGATTACAGGTGCACACCACCATGCCCTGCTTATTTTTTTCCTTTTTTTTTTCTTTTTCGAGTTGGAGTCTTGCTCTGTTGCCCAGGCTGGAGTGCAGTGGTGTCATCTCAGCTCACTGCAACCTCTGCCTTCCGGGTTGAAGCGATTCTTGTGACTCAGCCTCCCAAGTAGCTGGTATCACAGGCGCATGTCATCACACCCGGCTAACTTATATTTTTAGTAGAGATGGGGTTTCACCATGTTGGTCAGACTGGTCTTGAACTCCTGACCTCATGATCCGCCCACCTCGGCCTCCCAAAGGTCTGGGATTACAGGCGTGAGCCACCATGCCTGGCCATGCCCAGCTAATTTTTTGTATTTTTAGTAGAGATGGGGTTTCACCATGGCCAGGCTGGTCTTGAACTCCTGACCTCAGGTGATCCGCCCGCCTCAGCCTCCCAGAGTGCTGGGATTACAGGCGTGAGCCACCGCACCCAGCCTAATTTTTTATTTTTTGTAGAGATGGAGTCTTTCTGTGTTGCCCAGGCTGGTGTCAAACTCCTGGCCTCAAGAGATCCTCCTGCTCCAGCGTCCAAAGTGATGGCAGCGTCCAACATGCTGGGATTACAGGCCTGAGCCACGATGCCCAGCTTTTCTCTCTGTTTGTTTGTTTGTTTGTTTGTTTTTCTCTCTCCCTCTCTTTCTAATTATGGCAAAACACATGTAATATAAAATTTACTAGCTGGGCATGGTGGCTCACGCCTGTAATCCCAGCACTTTGGGAGGCTGAGGTGGGTGGATTGCCTAAGGTCAAGTTTGAGACCAGCCTGGCCAACATGGTAAAACCCCATCTCTACTAAATTAGCTGGGCGTGGGAGCACACGCCCATAATCCCAGCTACTCAGGAGGCTGAGACTACAGAATTCCTTGAACCCAGGAGGCAGAGGTGGCAGTGAGCCGAGATCACGCCACTGCACTTCAGCCTGAGTGACAGAGTGAGACACTGTCTTTAAAAAAAAAAAAAAAAAAAAAAAAAAGTTACCATCTTAACCTTTTTTTTTTTTTTTTTTTTTTTTTGAGACGGAGTCTCGCTCTGTAGCCCGGGCTGGAGTGCAGTGGCCGGATCTCAGCTCACTGCAAGCTCCGCCTCCCAGGTTTACGCCATTCTCCTGCCTCAGCCTCCCGAGTAGCTGGGACTACAGGCGCCCGCCACCTCGCCCGGCTAGTTTTTTGTATTTTTTAGTAGAGACGGGGTTTCACGGTGTTCGGCAGGATGGTCTCGATCTCCTGACCTTGTGATCCGCCCGTCTCGGCCTCCCAAAGTGCTGGGATTACAGGCTTGAGCCACCACACCCGGCCCATCTTAACCTTTTTTAAAAAATAGGTCCTCACATTTTGTGGGATCTGATATTTCTTTGATGAAAGTGCTGCAATTAATCTATACCCTCTTAACTATGTTTTTTCTTTTCTTTTTTTGAGATGGAGTCTCGCTCTGTCACCCAGGCTGGAGTTCAGTGGCGTGATCTCGGCTCACTGCAACCTCCGCCTCCTGGGTTCAAGCTATTTTCCTGCCTTAGCCTCCTGAGTATCTGGGATTACAGGTCCATGCCACCACCTCCAGCTAATTTTCGTATTTTTAGTAGAGACAGGATTTCACCATGTTGGCCAGGCTGATCTCAAACTCCTGACCTCGTGATCTGCCCGCCTCAGCCTCCCAAAGTGCTGGGATTACAGGTGTTAGCCACCGCGCCTGGTCCTCTTAACCATTTTTAAGTGCACAGTTCAGCAGCATTAAGTACATTCACACTGGAGTCCAACCATCAGTCCTCGTCCATCTCCATCTTTCTCTTTTTTTTTGTTGTTTTGAGACAGGGTCTTACTCTGTCGTCCAGTTTAGAGTGCAGTGGTGTGATCTTGGCTTACTACAACCTCTGCCTCCCAGGTTCAAGCTATTCTCCTGCCTCAGTCTCCCCAGTAGCTGGGATTACAGGCACACACCACCATGCCCAACCAATTTTTTTGCATTTTTAGTAGAGATGGGATTTCACCATATTGGCCAGGCTGATCTTGAACTCCTGGCCTCAAGTGGTCTGCTCCAAACTGCTGAGATTACAGCCGTGAGCCACCGTGCCCGGCCATCTGCACCCTTCTCATCTTCCCAAATGTAACAATGTCCCCGTGAAGCACTCACTCCCCATTCCACCTCCCCAGTCCCTGGCACCCACTATTTTATTCTGGTGCTAGGGGAATTTCAAACCAGGCAAGTCTCAACACATGCTCCAGTGTTAAGAACCAGCCCACAGCCTCATTCCCTAATCTCCATCAAACCAAAATTCTACTCCAGGTTCTACTCTGTGAATCTGCTTTCTGTGAATCTGTTACTCTGGGGACTGCCTATATGTTGAATCCTACAGTGTCTCCACTTCAATGACTGGCTTATTTCACTTTTCTACTCTTAATTAATGAATTATCTATTTCTGAGACAGAGTTTCGCCCTTGTCGCTCAGGCTGGAATGCAAAACATCTCGGCTAAGTTTTTGGTATTTTTAGTAGAGGCAGGGTTTCACCATGTTGGCCAGGCTAGTCTTGAACTCCTGACCTCAAATGATCCACTTTGGCATTCCAAAGTGCTGGGATTACAGGCGCGGCCCACCTTTCTCCTCTTAATCAAACAGGTAATCCATACATACGACATTCTTTTTTCTTTGAGACAGTCTTACTCTGTCGCCTAGGCTGGAGTGCAGTGGCACAATCTTGGCTCACTGCAACCTCTGCCTCCCAGGATCAAGCAATTCTCCTGCCTCAGCCTTCCCAGTAGCTGGGATTACAGGTACCTGCCACCATGCCTGGCTAAATTCTGTATTTTTAGTAGAGACGGGATTTCATCATGTTGGCCAGGCTGGTATTGAGCTCCGGGTTTCAAGTGATCCTCCTGCCTTGGCCTCCCGAAGTGCTGGAATTATAGGAATGAGTCACTGTGCCCGGCCAATATGACATCCCTGTAATGAAGTGCAACATATGAGACACGAGTGAAAAACACCCTTCCCCCACCCACTGCTCCCCCCACGCCCCCCACCCCTACCACAGGGCCTAACCCCCCCACTCTCATCTTCAGATCAGAACTCGGGGCTGTGCAGTATTCAACCTTGTAGCCACTTGCTACTTGGGTAGTTGAAGTTCAGTCTCAGCCAGGGTGGAGTCCTGGACTCTGGCCCATCTTTTTTTTTTTTTGAGACAGGGTCTCTGTCACCCAGGCTGAAGTGCAGTGGCGCGATTTCGGCTCACTGCAAGCTCCGCCTCCTGGATTCACACCATTCTGCCACCTCAGCCTCCTGAGTAACGGGGGCTACAGGCGCCCGCCACCACGCCCAGCTAATTTTTTGTATTTTTTAGTAGAGATGGGGTTTCACCGTGTTAGCCAGGATGGTCTCTATCTCCTGACCTCATGATCTGCCTGCCTTGGCCTCCAAATTATTTTGTTGATTTCTTTCTTGCTGGTTTCCAGGAGGGATGGGACCTTTGTCTTGTTCATGGCTTTGTCACCAGTCCCTGGAGGGGACTCCAGAGGAGGGATGTGCCCTGACTCAGGTACTCACAGGTGTCTGGTACATAGCGAACAGTAAAGAAAAGTTTTTTGGCTGGGTGCGGTGGCTCAGGCCTGTAATCCCAGCACTCTGGGAGGCCTAGGCGGGCAGACCACGAGGTCAGGAGATTGAGACCATCCTGGCTAAGATGGTGAAACCCCGTCTCTACTAAAAATACAACAAATTAGCTGGGCGTGGTGGCAGGCGCCTGTAGTCCCAGCTACTCGGGAGGCTGAGGCAGGAGAATGGCCTGAACCCGGCGGGGGGGGCTTGCAGTGAGCCGAGATTGCACCGCTGCACTCCCGCCTGGGCGACAGAGCGAGACTCCATCTCAAGAAAAAAAAAAAAAAGCTGCAAGCTCTCCCTCCCGGATTCAAGCGATTCTCCTGCCTCAGCCTTCCAAGAACCTGGGATTATAGGTGCCCGCCACCACGCCCAGCTAATTTTTGTATTTTTAGTAGAGATGCGGTTTCACCATGTTGGCCAGGCTGGTCTCGAACTCCTGACCTCACGTGGTCCACCTGCCTCGGCCTCCCGAAGTGTTGGGATTACAGATGTGAACCACTGCACCTGGCCAAGAAAAGTTGCTTGAATGAAGAGTAAATAGAAGACCCAGAAAGAAATGATTCATCCAAGGAAGGTCACAAAAGCAACGTAACAAAGATGGAAATCTGACTCTTCCTAATTCTGGCCAGACTGCCCATCCCTCCAAAGCTTTCCAGACTCTTCCAGATCATTCTAGATATTTCCAGAAATCATTCGTGAAATCTTCTAACTAGGAGTAGTCTATAAACAATGTGCTTCACACAAATACAATTCATAAACGATGAGAAGACAAGGACACTTCATGAATGAAATTTTTATGGCCGGGTATGTTGACTCACACCTATAATCCCAGGACTTTGGGAGGCCCAGGCAGGAAGATTGCTCCTCCTGGAGTTCAAGGAGTCCAGGAGTTCAAGACCAGTCTGGGCCACAGAGTGAGACCCTGTCTCTACAAAAAATTTAAAAATTAGCTAGACGTGGTGGTGTATGCCTCTATTTTTAGCTTTTTTTGAAGGCTGAGGCAGGATGATCTCTTGAGCTCAGGAGGTTGAGGCTACAGTGAGCTATGACTGAACTATTTACACTCCAGTCTGGGTGACAGACAAAGAGGCTGCCTCAAAAAAATAAAAATAGAAAAATAAGGCCGGGTGCGGTGGCTCACGCCTGTAATCCCAGCACTTTGGGAGGCCGAGGCGGGCAGACCCTGAGGTCAGGAGATCGAGGCCATCCTGGCCAACATGGTGAAATCACGTGTCTACTAAAAACACAAAAATTAGCTGGGGGTGGTGGCGCATACCTATAATCCCAGCTACTCGGGAGCCTGAGGCAGGAGAATCACTTGAACCAAGGAATCAGAGGTTGCAGTAAGCGGAGATTGCGCCACTACACTCCAGCCTGGCAACAGAGCGAGACTCCGTCTCAAAAAAAAGAAAAACGAAAAAGTCTGGGCACTGTGTCTCATGCCTGTAATCCCAGCACTTTGGGAGGCCCAAGTGGGTAGATCACTTGAGGTCAGGAGTTTGAGGCCAGCCTGGCCAACAAATATGGTGAAACCCCGTCTACTAAAAATACAAAACTTAGCCGGGTGTAGTTTCAGCTACTTGGAAGGCTGAGGCAGGAGAATCGCTTCAACCCAGGAGACGGAAGTTGCAGTGAGCC
This sequence comes from Macaca nemestrina, assembly GCF_043159975.1. NCBI lineage: Eukaryota > Metazoa > Chordata > Mammalia > Primates > Cercopithecidae > Macaca > Macaca nemestrina. The sequence goes on from NC_092144.1 coordinate 10,545,074, forward strand.
GAGATTGCGCCACTGGTGACAAAGTAAGACTCTGTCTCAAAAAAAAAAAAAAGAAAGTTTAATTTAATGATTCAAATAATGACCTGCTCAAGACATAAATATAAATTCTAACGTAAGAGGTGTACACTTTTTCCTCCTTCCTGCTCTCCTTGCCCCCACCTCACCCCAAGTCCCCAACCTGATTGATCAGTCTCCTTTCCCTCTGGTATCCCCACACTCGTGACGGAACTGAGAAGTCGTGTACCCAAACGAGAACTGTAATTTTTTTTTCCCAAAGTCTTCTTATTGCCTTGAAAATAGTTTCTTTCCTTCCCAGGGGATGTGAAAGTGTCTCTCCCAATTTTATTTCAACCTCTCAGCATTCCACACACATGCCCTGCCTCAGCCAGCTTTCACTGATCTGCCATTGCCACCTCGGCACTGCTCCTACTGTCCATCCATACTCTGATTTCTGTTGTTCCAGAACATTATTATTATTATTTTTTTTTCCGGAGCATTTTTTTTTTTTTTTTTTTTTTGAGACGGAGTCTTGCTCTGTTGCCCAGGCTGGAGTGCAGTGGCGCGATCTCGGCTCACTGCAAGCTCCGCCTCCCGGGTTCACGCCATTCTCCTGCCTCAGCCTCCCGAGTAGCTGGGACTACAGGTGCCCACAACCGCGCCTGGCTAATTTTTTGTATTTTTAGTAGAGACGGGGTTTCACCGTGGTCTCGATCTCCTGACCTTGTGATCCGCCCGCCTCGGCCTCCCAAAGTGCTGGGATTACAGGCGTGAGCCACCGCGCCCGGCTTCTGGAGCATTCTTTAAGATAAATCAATAAATGAAACCAGGGGGTATAGAACAGTATGAATGGGGACTACAATGTACAGGGGGAAATGGAGGGGAGTTTGATGTACTCTCCTTCTTGTATATGCTTAGGATGTTCTACAAGGGTATGCTTAATAGGTCAGCGGTCCTGGCCAGGCGTGGTGGTTCACACCTGTAATCCCGGCACTTTGGGAGGCCGACGCAGACGGAATCACACGGTCAGGAGTTCTAGATAGCCTGACCAATATAGTGGAACACCGTCTCTACTAAAAATACAAAAATTAGCCGGGCATGGTGGCGGGCGCCTGTAGTCCCAGCTACTTTGGAGCCTGAGGCAAGAGAATCGCTTGAACTCGGGAGGCAGAGGTTGCAGTGAGCAGAGAGCGTGCCATTGTACTCCATCCTGGGTGACAGAGCAGGACTGTGTCTCAAAAAAAACCAAAAAAGGTAAGCAGTCATAGTTGTCAGAGGGGAGGGGACCTGGCTGGGATGGAGGTTTTTCCTTATGTCCACCTTTTGAACCCTTTTGCCTTTTTTCTTTTTTTTGTAAGTCTTTTTATTGTAGCAAAATAGATATAAAATTTACCACCCCGGCTTTTTTTTGTTTGTTTTTTTGTTTGTTTTTGTTTTTTGAGACAGGGTCTCACTCTGTTGCCCAGGCTGGAGTGCAGTGGCATGATTTTGGCTCACTGCAACCTCTGCCTCCCAGGTTCAAGCAATTTTCCTGCCTCAGCCTCCCGAGTAGCTGGGATTACAGGCACGTGCCACCATACCCGGCTAATTTTGTTTTTTTGTTTTTGTTTTTTTTTTTTTGAGACGGCGTCTTGCTCTGTCACCCAGGCTGGAGTGCTGTGGCCGGATCTCAGCTCACTGCAAGCTCCGCCTCCCGGGTTCCCGCCATTCTCCTGCCTCAGCCTCCCGAGTAGCTGGGACTACAGGCGCCCGCCACCTCGCCCGGCTAGTTTTTTGTATTTTTTAGTAGAGACGGGGTTTCACCGTGTTAGCCAGGATGGTCTCGATCTCCTGACCTCGTGATCCGCCCGTCTCGGCCTCCCAAAGTGCTGGGATTACAGGCTTGAGCCACCGCGCCCGGCCTAATTTTGTATTTTTAGTAGAGATGGGGTTTTACCAAGTTGGCCAAACTGGTCGCAAATTCCTGACCTCAAGTGATCCGCCCCCCTTGGCCTCCCAAAGTGCTGGGATTACAGACAGGAGCCACCACGCTCAGCCCTAAAATGTACCATATTAACCATCCTCAAGTTCAGAGGCATTAAAGTATGCTCACATTGTTGTTCAACCATCACCACTACTCATCTGCGGAAGTTTTTCATCTTGCAAAACGGAAACCCTGTACCCAATTCCCCGTTCTTCCTCTCAGCCCCCAGTAATCACTATTCTACTTTTTTGTCTACTTTTTATATGAATTTGCCATTCTAGGACCTAATAGAAGTGGAGTCAAACCTATTTGTCCTTTTGTGACTGGCTTTTTTTTTTTTTTTTTTTTTTTTTGAGACGGAGTCTTGCTCTGTCACCCAGGCTGGAGTGCAGTGGCCGGATCTCAGCTCACTGCAAGCTCCGCCTCCCGGGTTTACGCCATTCTCCTGCCTCAGCCTCCCGAGTCCCGAGTAGCTGGGACTACAGGCGCCCGCCACCGCGCCCGGCTAGTTTTTTTTTTTTTGTATTTTTAGTAGAGACGGAGTTTCACCGTGTTAGCCAGGATGGTCTCGATCTCCTGACCTCGTGATCCGCCCGCCTTGGCCTCCCAAAGTGCTGGGATTACAGGCTTGAGCCACCGCGCCCGGCCAGTGTGACTGGCTTATTTCACCCAGCTTTATGTCCTCAAGGTTTATCCATGTTGGAGGATGCCTGAATTTCCTTGCTTTTTAAGCCTGAATGATACTCTATTAATAAGTCATATTTTGCCGGGCGCGGTGGCTCAAGCCTGTAATCCCAGCACTTTGGGAGGCCGAGACGGGCGGATCACGAGGTCAGGAGATCGAGACCATCCTGGCTAACACGGTGAAATGCCGTCTCTACTAAAAAATACAAAAAACTAGCCGGGCGAGGTGGCGGGCGCCTGTAGTCCCAGCTACTGGGGAGGCTGAGGCAGGAGAATGGCATAAACCCGGGAGGCGGAGCTTGCAGTGAGCTGAGATCCAGCCACTGCACTCCAGCCTGGGCGGCAGAGCGAGACTCCGTCTCAAAAAAAAAAAAAAGAAAAAAGAAAAAAAGAAAAGGTGATTTCCCTAAACCTAGCAGTGAGATATACAGTTCAGAAAACAATTCTTCCAAGACAGAAACTCAGGGTAATAGTTTTATTTTGGCCGGTAGCTGTGGTTTTAACACAATTCAGGAAATACCCAGCATTTCACATTATGTTTATACTAAGCATACCCCTTCTACCAACTACATATGGAAACCTGACTGCCCACACTTGTCAGAAATTTTGTGTTTTATTTTAGCCTTTTTTTTTTTTTTATCTTAAGTTGAATTTATTAAGCTCTTCTAAGATTCTGGCTCTGGCCGGGCGCGGTGGCTCACGCCTGTAATCCCAGCACTTTGGGAGGCCGAGGCGGGCGGATCACAAGGTCAGGAGATCGAGACCACGGTGAAACCCCGTCTCTACTAAAAATACAAAAAATTAGCCGGGCGCGGTTGTGGGCGCCTGTAGTCCCAGCTACTCGGGAGGCTGAGGCAGGAGAATGGCGTGAACCCGGGAGGCGGAGCTTGCAGTGAGCCGAGATCGCGCCACTGCACTCCAGCCTGGGCGACAGAGCCAGACTCCGTCTCAAAAAAAAAAAAAAAAAAAAAAAAAAAAGATTCTGGCTCTGAATTATGGCACTTTGGGTCTCCATCAAGAGTAATCATCAAACTGGGCATGGTGGCTCATGCCTGTAATACCAGCACTTTCGGAGGCCGAGGTAAGAGGATCGCCTGAGCCCAGGAGTTTGAGACCAGCCTGGCCAACATAGGGAGATGAGACGGTATCTCTAGAAAACTTTTAAAAATGAGCAAGGTTCGGCTGGGCGCGGTGGCTCAAACCTGTAATCCCAGCACTTTGGGAGGCTGAGACGGGCAGATCACGAGGTCAGGAGATTGAGACCATCTTGGCTAACATGGTGAAACCCCGCCTCTACTAAAAATACAAAAAATTAGCCGGGCGCGGTTGTGGGCGCCTGTAGTCCCAGCTACTCGGGAGGCTGAGGCAGGAGAATGGCGTGAACCCGGGAGGCAGAGCTTGCAGTGAGCCGAGATCTGGCCACTGCACTCCAGCCTGGGCGGCAGAGCGAGACTCCGTCTCAAAAAAAAAAAAAAAAAAAAAAAAAAAAAGTCATATTTTGTTTATCCTGATGGACACTTGGGTTGATTCCACCATTGGCCATTTTGAAGAATGCTTCTATGAACATGGTATACACATATATCTTTGGGTCTGTGCTTTCAATGCTTTTGAGGATATTTCAAATGTGGAATTTCTGGATTATAAGGTAATTCTTTTTTTTTTTTTTTTTTTTTTTTTGAGACAGACTCTTGCTCTTGTCACCCAGGCTGGAATGCAGTGGTGTGATCTTGGCTCACTGCAATCTCTGCCTCCCAGGTTCAAGCTATTCGAATAGTCCCTCAGCCTCTCCATAACTGGACTACAGATGTGTGCCACCGTGCCCAGCTTTTTTTTTGAAATATATTTATTTATTTATTTATTTTTTATTTTTTTTATTTTTATTTTTTATTTTTTTTTTGAGACGGAGTCTCGCTGTGTCTCCCAGGCTGGAGTGCAGTGGCGTGATCTCGGCTCACTGCAAGCTCCGCCTCCCGGGTTCACGCCATTCTCCCGCCTCAGCCTCCCAAGTAGCTGAGACTACAGGCGCCCGCCACCACGCCCGGCTAGTTTTTTGTATTTTTAGTAGAGACGGGGTTTCACCGTGTTAGCCAGGATAGTCTCGATCTCCTGACCTCGTGATCCACCCGCCTTGGCCTCCCAAAGTGCTGGGATTACAGGCTTGAGCCACCGCGCCCGTCTGAAATATATTTAATACATTTAAGTTCTGGGATACATGTGCAGAACGTGCAGGTTTGTTACATAGGTATACACGTGCCATGGTGGTTTGCTGCATCCATCAACCTGTCATCTACATTAGGTATTTCTCCTAATGCTATCCCTCCCCTAGCCCTCCACCCTCCCTGTTTTTGTTTTTGTTTTTAGTAGAGACAGGGTCTCACCATGTTGCCCAGGCTAGTCTTGAACTCCTGACCTCAAGTGACTCACCCGCCTCAGCCTCCCAAAGTGCTGGGATTACAGGTGTGACCTACTACCCCCAGCCTTATTTTCACGTATTTATGCAACTTTCACTCTTGCTGTATTCTAGTAGGCACTGTGGAGTTCCACTGTGGAATTTTCATATTGCTGTATTCCAGCATGCCGTGGGGTCTGTCAGCACATGGCTTATGGGCATTTTGTGAAGATAACGGATGCCAGCTGAGCCAAGGCAGGTTCATGATTCCACCCACTGGCAGGCACCGAGGTCTCTGCTGTTACTGATAGTTTCTCTGTGGACTGATGGGCTTAAGGCCAGACCACAGCTGCAATGGCTCACTTCTGCCAAAAGGCCGGGCTCGTTGTTGGGGCAGAGACCTATTCTGGTCTGAGCCTCCTGGTGAATCAGAGAGATAGAAAATGGGGCCGGGCGCGGTGGCTCAAGCCTGTAATCCCAGCACTTTGGGAGGCCGAGACGGGCAGATCACGAGGTTAGGAGATCGAGACCATCCTGGCTAACACGGTGAAACCCCGTCTCTACTAAAAATACAAAAAACTAGCCGGGCGATGTGGCCGGTGCCTGTAGTCCCAGCTACTCAGGAGGCTGAGGCAGGAGAATGGCGTAAACCCGGGAGGCGGAGCTTGCAGTGAGCTGAGATCCGGCCACTGCACTCCAGCCTGGGCGACAGAGCGAGACTCCGTCTCAAAAAAAAAAAAAAGAAAATGGGAGGACAGGGGCAAGGCGGGCTACTACAACGAGGAAAACGCCCACCCTGAATTTTATTAGATAACTTTGGGAGTTCAGGAACTTTCCAATAAAGTGGGTTCCACAGGATTACATACTGACTCCCTAATAGAAAGAAGGCAAGCACAGGCTCGGCGCGGTGGCTCACGCCTGTAATCCCAGCATTTTGGGAGGCCAATGCGGGCGGATCACAAGGTCAGGAGATCCAGACCATCCTGGCTAACACAGTGAAACCCCATCTCTACTAAAAATACAAAGAATTAGCCGGGCGTGGTGGCACGTGCCTGTAGTCCCAGCTACTAGGGAGGCTGAGGCAGGAGAATTGTTCGAACCCGGGAGGCGGAGGTTGTAGTGAGCTGAGATCGGGCCACGGCAGGCTCGCCTGGGTGACAGGGCAAGACTCTGTCAAAAAAAAAAAAAAAGCAGCAGGAACAGGCAGGTCTTCCCTAAGAGACTTAAAAAAAAAAAAAAATGCAGTTGCAACACAAAAGCAGCCACAGAGAAAAGCAAACCCATATATGGTATTTATTATGCACCGAGTGTGGCTCTAATCACTTTTTTTTTTTTTTAAGACAGAGTCTCGCTCTTTCACCCAGGCTGGAGTGCAGTGGCTGGATCTCAGCTCACTGCAAGCTCCACCTCCCGGGTTCACGCCATTCTCCTGCCTCAGCCTCCTGAGTAGCTGGGACTACAGGCCCCTGCCGCCTCACCCATCTAGTTTTTTTTATTTTTTAGTAGAGACGGGGTTTCACCGTGTTAGCCACGATGGTCTCGATCTCCTGACCTAGTGATCCGCCCGTCTCGGCCTCCCACAGTGCTGGGATTACAGGCTTGAGCCACCGCGCCCGGCCTTTTTTTTGTTTAATTGAGAGCTAGCCTGGCTCTGCTGATCGGGCTGGAGTGCAGTGGCACCATCATAGCTCATTGCAGCCTCAACCTCCTGGGCTCAAGCAATCCTCCTGCCTCAGCCTCCTGAGTAGCTGGGACCACAGGTGTGAGCCACCACGCCTGGCTAATTGTTTTATTTTTTGTAGAGACAGAGTCTCACTATGTGGCCCAGGCTGGTTTCCAACTCCTGGACTCAAGTGATCCTCCCGCCTCTGCCTCCCAAAGTGCTGGGGATTACAGGCATGAGCCACCTCACTTGGCCTCTAATCGCTTTATATATTTTAACTTAATCCTTGCAAGAGCCCTACGAGCTAGTTACAGGAGCACAAATGGAAACCAAGAAACAGAAAAATTTATCAGCATGACTCAGTCCTCAGGGCCATGTATGACCGTGTCCGTGCGTGGCAGGCAGGTCAGGGGCCTGGGGAACGCTGTTCTGGAAACCTTGGCCAGGCCTTGGCACCCCAGGAATGTGCTTTTCAGAGTTTCTGTGGCTCTTTTCCAGACCTGCCCTGACCTGTAGCTCTGGGAACTACGTAAGCCAAGTGCCTTCTGGGAAAGGAGTCCCTCTCTGGTAACTCTTTCCGGGCCTGTCTACCACCAGATGTGGACTCATGACACACACTAAGCCTAGGTCTTATAATTTTTTGTTTTTGCTTTTGAGACAGAGTTTCGCTCTTGTTGCCCAGATTGGAGTGCAATGGTGCGATCTCAGCTCAGCACAACCTCCGCCTCCCCGGTTCCAGCGATTCTCCTGCCTCAGCCTCCCTAGTAGCTGGAATTGCAGGCATGCGCCACCATGCCCGGCTAATATTTTGTATTTTTTTTTTAGTAGAAACAGGGTTTCAACTTGTTAGACAGGCTGGTCATGAACTCCTGACCTCAAGTGATCCGCCCGCCTTGGCCTCCCAAAGTGCTGGGATTACAGGCCTGAGCCACCACGCCCGGCATATATATATATATATCTTATATATATATGTGTGTGTGTATATATATCTAATATATATATGTGTGTGTATATGTGTGTGTATATATATATTTTTTTTTCAGAGGGAGTTTCTGTCACCCAGGCTGAAGTGTAGTGGCGTGATCTTGGCCCACTGTAACCTCTACCTCCCAGGTTCAAGTGATTCTCCTGACTCAGCCTCCCAAGTAGCTGGGACTGCAGGCGCCTGCTACCACACCTGGCTAATTTTTGTAGTTTTAGTAGAAACAGGGTTTTGCCATGTTGGCCAGGCTGGTCTCAAACTCTTGACCTCAGGTGATCCACCCCCCCCTTGGCCTTCCTAAGTGCTGTTATTACAGGCATGAGCCACTGTGCCCAGCCGTCTTAATTTTTTTTTAAGGGAAATCAAACCCAGTGATATTGGGCCAGTGCAGTGGTTCACACCTGTAATTCCGGCGCGCTGGGAGGCTGAGGCAGGCGAATCACCTGAGGTCAGGAGTTCGAGACCAGCCTGGCAAACATGGCGAAACCCCGTCTGTAATAAAAATACAAAAATCAGCCAGGCGTGGTTGCATGCACCTGTAATCTCGGCTGTTCGGGAGGCTGAGGCATGAGAATTGCTTGAACCTGGGAACAGGAGGTTGCAGTGAACTGGTATCACACCACTGCACGCCAGCCTGGGTGACAGAGCAAGAATCTGTCTCCAAAAAAAAAAAAGAAAAGAAAAATCCAGTGATACTGACTTTTTAAATTTTTATTTACTTATTTTTTGCTTTAAGTTTAATTTTTAAATTTATCTTTTTTTTTTTTTTTTTTTTTTTTTTTTGAGATGGAGTCTCGCTCTGTAGCCCAGGCTGGGGTGCAGTGGTGCAATCTCGGCTCACTGCAAGCTCTGCCTCTCGGGTTCACGCCATTCTCCTGGCTCAGCCTCCCGAGTAGCTGGGACTACAGGCGCCCGCCACCTCGCCTGGCTGATTTTTTGTATTTTTTAGTAGAGACGGGGTTTCACCGTGTTAGCCAGGATAGTCTCGATCTCCTGACCTCATGATCCGCCCGCCTCGGCCTCCCAAAGTGCTGGGATTACAGGCTTGAGCCACCGCGCCCGGCCAACTGCTAAAAATTATTGTTATCAATTTCTTCTTCTGGGTTGGGCACAGTGGCTCATGGCTGTAATGCCAGCAATTTGAGAGGCATCATGATGCAACAGGAAGAGGATTGCGTGAAGCCAGGAGTTCGGGACCAGCCTGGGCAACATAGTCCCCATCTATAAAAAAAATTAAAAATTAGCTGGGCATGGTGGTGCACTCCTGTGGCCCCAGGTATTCCGGAGGCTGAGGTGGGAGGATTCCTTGAGCCCAGGGTTGATGCTGCAGAGAGCTGTGGTCACGCCACTGCATTCCAGCCTGAGTGACACAGCTGGAAATAATGATAAATAAATAATAATTATAAAAAATAAAATTATTCTCCCTGATTAATCTTTTTTTTTTCCTACTGAGAGTTCAATTTGTCTCTTTTCTGCCTCGTCCCCTAGGTTTCCCTGAAATCCTGCTGAAAGGTTAGCACTCCCTGCCAAAGTCAGTCTGCAAAACCCCAGACAAATCCAGCTCATTCCTGGGGAAAACCACCAAGACTGCCCAGCCCTGTGTGGGGTTCAAGCAAGTTTCTCACACGTGCCTTCTTGGCACAAGGTCTCTGCAATCCCATGAGTCCGCAAAGAGACTCAATTCTAAAAGTTGGTCTCCACCAGCTCTCTGTGGCTTAGGGGGTCAAGTTCAACTGTGAAAGCCCTGTTCTGTTTTGATTTTGCTTTGAGGGGGAGGAAGCCGCCCCTTCTGTTTGTTTAACTCCTTCTCCTAAAGGGAGAAATCAATATTTATGTCCAGACTCCAGGTATCTGTACAATTGATTTTTCAGATGTTTATACTGATAATTCATCCAAAGGCAGGATCTCACAAAAACAAACAAAATTTTTTTTTGGCTGTACTTTTGTGAAGATTTTATTTAAATTCCTTATTGATCAGTGCTTATAAGGTGATTTGGAATAACCATGTAAAAACAATATACAACGAAAGTAAGCTAAAAATCTATATACAATTCCTAGAAAGGAAAAGGCAAATATAGAGAGTGGCGGAAGTTCCCAACATTTCTAGTGTTTTCCTTTTGAGGCAGAGAGGGGATTGGCATTAGGCTATTGGAGGATTTTGAAAGGATGCTGTTATCCTTCTGTGGACAAAAACAACAACATATTAACGGTGAAACGTGGAGACATTTCAGGGGGATCTTTCAGAAGATACATTTCTAATTTTGGGGGGGAGTCAGCTCTTCACCAGAGACCTGAATACAGCAAATCAAGTCGCCTGCCCTGGCAACACTTTCAAAAGACTGGAGTGGGAATCAGAGCTTCACGGGTTAAAAAGCCGATGTCACATCAGCCGTTCGAAACTCCTCCTCTCACAGTGAAGTGAAGACATTTGAAAATCACCCCACTGCAAACTCCTCCCCCTGCTAGAAACCTCACGTTGAAATGCTGTAAATGACGTGGGCCCCCGAGTGCAATCGCGGGAAGCCAGAGTTTCCAGCGAGGACACAGCGGGTCCTGATCCGGGTCGGGACACTTTCTGGCAGAGGCTGCGAGCATGGGGCCCTGGGGCTGGAAACTGCGCTGGACCGTCGCCTTCCTCCTCGCCGCGGCGGAGGCTGCAGGTAAGGCTTGCTCCAGGCGCCCACGTAGGGCGAGAGGGAATCCCCGGGGGGCCCCTTGGGAATTTTTTTTTTTGGGGGGGTAAAAGTAATCACTCTATCCCTGGAAGACTTGTAGGGTAATGGCACGGGGTCCTTCCCAAACGGCTGGAGGGGGCGCTGAGTAGGGCGCGAAGGTCGGGAGGAGTCTGAGGGATTTAAAGGAAACGGGGCACGGCTCGCCCCCAAGTCTCCACCAGGTAAGGGACACCTTCCTCTTCTTTATTTTTGAGACGGAGTCTAGCTATATCGCCCAGGATGGAGTGCAGTGGTGCGATCTCTGCTCTCTGCAACCTCCACCTCCCGGATTTAAGCAATTCTCCTGTCTCAGCCTCCCGAGTAGCTGGGATTACAAGCGCCCAACCACCATGCCCGGCTAATTTTTGTACTTTTAGTAGAGACGGGGTTTAACCATTTTGGCCAGGCTGGTCTCGAACTCCTGACCTCAGGTAATCTGCCCGCCTCGGCCTCCCAAAGTGCTGGGATTACAGGCGTCAGTCAAGGCGCCCGGCCGGGACCCCTTCTTCTAACTCAGAGCGGGGTGTGGGGACCTAAAAGAAGGGACCACCCCCCCTCCCCGCTTAAGTCCTTCTGGGGACGAGGGTCGCGCGACTGGAGACCAGATGTCCAGCCTGGAGGTCCCCGCGGGCTCAGGGGTCCTGATCCGCTTTGCGCGACCCCAGGGCGCTACTGCCACCCTAGGTTGGGTGCAGTTCCCGGATTCCGCCGCGTGCTCCGTCCGGGGGCCACCCCCTCCCGCCTCTGCCCCCGCCCCTTTGGCCCGCCTCCCGAATTCCATTGGGCGCAGTCCGAACAGGCCACCCTCGAGCCACTCCCCTCATCCAATGGGAGGCGGTGGAGGTGGAGGCCGGCGTCTGGAGGGCGGGGATTGTGTACTAGCTGGGCGGGGCTGGCGCGGAAGTCTGAGCCGCACCTCGTCCAGGGCTAGGCGGCTTCATGGTAGCCTTGCGTTCCTCCGCGGTTCCTGTCACAAAGGCGGCGACAAGTCCCGGGTCCCCGGAGCCGCCTCTGCGACATACACGAGTCGCCCTCCGTTCGCCCGGGCCCACCCGGCGAATGCCCCGGTTTCCGCTGTGCTCTATGGCGAGACCTCCATCCCCACCTTGTCCTGGGGGCCGCCCCCGCCGCGCCAGCCCCGGTCAAGTTCACATAGGGGCCCCCGACCACCCTCAAGGCCTCGGTTCCTTCCAAGGCTGAAACGTTGTCTCAGAATCTACCTCCTTGGTCTGAAGCCGAGATCTTCCAACCCCTTGGGGTGGCCTCGCCTCTTCAGAGGCTGTGAATGTGAATGGCTTCGGTTCAGCTGTCCAAGTGGCAATTTTTCCTCTGGGTGAAATGGATTCGATTTTAGATTTTCACAGGAGGCTGGTTGGTGCATGATCCTGAGTTAGAGCTTTTTCGGTGGCTTTAAATCAGTTGCAGAGAGAGAGCCTCGCCCTAGACAATAGCTATATGGTCCTTTCCCTCCTGAGAACCAGCCCAACCTAGAAAAGGATTGGGATTGCCTGTTGAACAGAAGGATTGCAGGAAACTTTTTTTTTAATTGGCAAGGGGGGTTGGCTTTGACTGGAGGGAGAGCTTTGAACTGCCTTGAAATTCACGCCATAACTAACACACCGGTTTCCTCTGGGAGGCCAGAGAGGGAGGGAGGGAGGGTGCAGTGAAATACGGATGATTATTCTTTTATTTTTATTTATTTATTTATTTTTTAACTTTTTGTAGAGATGAGGTCTCGCTTTGTTACTCAGGCTGGTCTTGAACTCCTGGCCTCAAGCGATCCTCCTATCTCAGCCTTCCAAAATGTAGGGATTACAGGAGTTAATCACCGCGCCCCACCAGGGATGACGATTATTGCAAACATTCTGCCACCCAGTTTTACAAAAGAAAGAGAGTCACTGAGGCCGGGCGCGGTGGCTCAAGCCTGTAATCCCAGCACTTTGGAAGGCCGAGACGGGTGGATCACGAGGTCAGGAGATCGAGACCATCCTGGTGAACACAGTGAAACCCTGTCTCTACTAAAACTACAAAAACCTAGCCGGGCGAGGTGGCGGGCGCCTGTAGTCCCAGCTACTCGGGAGGCTGAGGCAGGAGAATGGCGTGAACCCAGGAGGCAGAGCTTGCAGTGAGCTGAGATCGGCCACTGCACTCCAGCCTGGGCAACAGAGCGAGACTCCGTCTCAAAAAAAAAAAAAAGAAAGAAAGAGAGGCACTGGATTAACGTGTATTTCACTCACCAATCAACCTCTTCCTTAAGAGAAAATGTTAAGGGAGTCTTAAGCAAGACCTTGTTTGTTCATCACTTTAGCTGTCTCTCCCGCGGGGTGGCTGAGAATGTGATGTTTCTTCTGTTGTCAAGGAGACCACACCCCTGATGTTTCCCTCCAGACTTCTGAGAGCTTGGTGATGTGTTTCTAGCACTCCTAGTTGCGCTACCTCATGCTCCAGCTGGCTTCAAGGCATATCCAGGGGGGAGTTTCTTGTCATTTCCTTTACAAAGGGAAGTTGTTGGAATCTGAACGCTTAGATCAAAATTAGGCAACAGTGGTGAGCGCAGCTCCAAACATGTCAATGGCTCACCCGAACTTGAGTAAGGGAGTTGTTTGCTTTAGCGAGCCCCAGGGTGATTCCCTTGTCATTTCCGGACATACCTATCTTCCAGGGAACACTGGGAAAAAACAGTGTTTGTTGAGACTGAAAACCTGTAGGGAATTCTCTTCCTCATTCCTGCTCTTATCTGTAGACTTCCTCCCTGATAAGATCCAATTCTAGATGGGTCTGTTGTTGCTTGCTTTGATGGGTGCTTTGATGGACTTTTTTTTTTTTTTTTTTTTTTTTTTTTGAGGCGGAGCCTCGCTCTGTCACCCAGGCTGGAATGCAATGGCCGGATCTCAGCTCACTGCAAGCTCCGCCTGCCGGGTTTACGCCATTCTCCTGCCTCAGCCTCCCGAGTAGCTGGGACTACAGGCGCCCGCCACCTCGCCCGGCTAGGTTTTTGTGTTTTTTTAGTGGAGACGGGGCTTCACCGTGTTAACCAGGATGGTCTCGATCTCCTGACCTCGTGATCCGCCCGTCTCAGCCTCCCAAAGTGCTGGGATTACAGGCTTGAGCCACCGCGCCCGGCCTGTTTGTCTCCCTTTCAAGGAAATTATTCTAGCTGCAATTGTGGATTTCCTCGTACAACTGTTTTCAGTAGCACGAGGAAAGAAAACATCGAAAGCATTCACCACCTCATTTGTGTGCTGGGGCAAAAAGCAGAAATGTGTATTCTTTCTGTTTCGATAACCTGTTCCTGACTTGTCACTCGTGACTTGAGAGATCGGAAGCCTAGAGGACTGGAATTTATAGAGATTTTTTTTTTTTTGAGACGGAGTCTTGCTCTGTCACCCAGGCTGGAGTGCAGTGGCACGATCTCTGCTCACTGCAACCTCTGCCACCCAGGTTCAAGTGATTCTTCTGCCTCAGCCTCCCGAGTAGCTGGGACTACAGGCGCACGCCACCACACCTGGCTAATTTTTGTATTTTTAGTAGAGACGGGGTTTTACCATATTGGCCAGGCTGGCCTCGAACTCCTGACCTCATGATCCGTCTGCCTCAGCCTCCCAGGGTGCTGGGATTAAAGGCATGAGCCACCGCACCCGGCCTTTTGTGTTTTGTTTTTGGTTTTTTGAGAGGAGCTCAGTGCTTTTTAGGCATCCTTAGCATGAGAAAAATCTGGGGATCCATGCTCTAGTTTGCTTCCTTTTTTGTTTTTTGTTTTTGTTTTTTGTTTTTTGTTTTTTTTTGTTTTTGTTTTTGTTTTTTTTGAGACGGAGTCTTGCTCTGTCACCCAGGCTGGAGTGCAGTGGCCGGATCTCAGCTCACTGCAAGCTCCGCCTGCCGGGTTTACGCCGTTCTCCTGCCTCAGCCTCCCGAGTAGCTGGGACTACAGGCACCCGCCACCTCGCCCGGCTAGTTTTTTTGTATTTTTTAGTAGAGACGGGGTTTCACCGTGTTAGCCGGGATCGTCTCTCGATCTCCTGGCCTCGTGATCCGCCCGTCTCGGCCTCCCAAAGTGCTGGGATTACAGGCTTGAGCCACCGCGCCCGGCCTGTTTTTTTTTTTAAATGGAGTCTCGCTCTGTCACCCAGGCGATCTCAGCTTATTTCAACTTCCGCCTCGGGGGTTCAAGTGATTCTCGTGTCTCAACCTCCTGGGTAGCTGGGATACAGGCACCCGCCCCCATGCCTGGCTAATTTTGTACTTTTAGTAGAGACAGGGTTTTGCCATGTTGGCCAGGCTGGTCTCGAACTCCTGACCTCGGGTGAGCCTCCCACCTTGGCCTCCCAAAGTGCTGAGATTACAGGCATGAGCCACCACACCTGGCCTAATTCGCTTTTCCTGAAATTCAAATGGTCTAATATGAAAAATGCCAACCTTGCTTGAAAGAATAAGAAAGAGGTGTGGTTTCATTGGGCTGGTCGTGTTTGGAACAGGACTGGCTTTGTCCCCTTGCTTGGGAAGGGCAGCATCTGTGAGGACACCTCCCTGATGTGCTCTCACTCAGTACTATTCTGTTCCTGAGCCGTGTCCCCACTAGCTGGGCCAAGGGAGTTCGTTTTGCAGGCAACTGCTGTCTAGCTGCGCCTGTTGCAGTAAAATCCCCCTTCATTTTTCAAAGGAAGGGTCTTGTCCTGTCACCCAGGCTGAAGTGTGCAGTCATAGCCCACTGCAGCCTCCAGCTTCTGCACCCAACTGATCCTCCTCTCTCAGCCTCCTGAGTAGCTGGGACTACAGGCCTGTGTCACCACTCCCAGCTAAGTTTGTTTATTTATTTGTTCATTTATTGAGGCGGAGTTTTGCTCTTGTTGCCCAGGCTGGAGTGCAATGGCGCGATCTCGGCTCACCGCAACCTCTGCCTCCCGTTTCAAGCGATTCTCCTGCCTCAGCCACCGGAGTAGCTGGGATTACAGGCATGCACCACCACGCCTGGCTAATTTTGTATTTTTAGTAGAGATGGGGTTTCTCCGTGTTGGTTCAGGCTGTTCTAGAACTCCCAGCCTCAGGTGATCCACCCACCTCGGCCTCCCAAAGTGCTGGGATTATAGGCGCGAGCCACCACACCAGGCCACTCTCGGCTAAGTTTAAATTATTTTTGTTTGTTTGTTTGTTTTTATTTTTTGAGACAGGGTCTCCTGCCCAGGCTGGAGTGCAGATCACTGCAGCCTCCACCTCCCAAGCCTAAGCCATCCTCCCCACTCAGCCTCCCAAGTATCTGGGATTACAGGTGTGTGCCACCATGCCTGGCTAAGTTTTGTATTTTTTGTAGAGATGAGAGTCTCACTATGTTGCCCAGGCTGGTCTCAAACTCCTGGGCTCAAGCAATCCTCCCTCCTCAGTCTCCCTAAGTGCTGGGGAAATCCACTTTTGAAACACTGTCTGGAGAGGTGCCCAGGTGTTAGATCACAGAAATAGGTCATCGTGGGGTCCTCTCATGGGTGCAGTCTTGAGCCACCTGTGGCCAGCAAATATTTGGAGAATAATAGTCAGGGGAGAGCTTGAGGTTCAGGAAAAGATTTTGTTTTTCCTCAGGGAAAGTTTTTTATTGTTCTTTATCCCTCCTTAAAGGACCTTCAGGTGTTACTGACATTCCCAGTCTACCCAGTGCCACATTTAGTTTGTAAGCTGGGCCCTTATACAGAGGTAGGGAGGTGAGAGCATTGGATTAGTGGTCACCAAAGCTGCCGTCACCTAGTGGGGTGATCGGAGACTCCTCCCTTAAGATCTTTATCGCCAACGCCTCTGGCGCAACTTTCCTTTTTATTTATCGCAAACCTCCTGGAATCTCAATTGCTTTTTGCCCACCCGGTGTGTCAGCACAAGAAATGAGTCATTTCCTCCTTTAAGCACAATCGAAATTGAGCTGTGAGTCAGTGGGGTGTGTACAGTATTGTCAAAGCACCTCCAATGAGACATTCCACACAGATCTGTAGTTGGGCAAGATAATTATCAGTTTGTGACCACAACAGATTCCAAAGCTCAACTCATTTTCTTCTCTCTTCCTTCCCTTTTTTCTTTTCTTTTTTTTTTTTTTTTTTTGGACAGAGTCTCGCTCTGTTGCCCAGGCTGGAGTGCAGTGGCACAATCTGGGCTCACTGCAGCCTCTGCCTCCTGGGTTCAAATGATTCTCGTGTTTCAGCCTCCCGAGTAGCTGGGATTACAGGCATTCGGGTTCAAGTGATTCTCCTGCCTCAGCCACCTGAGCAGCTGGGATTACAGGCATGTGCCACCATGCCCAGCTAATTTTTGTATTTTTAGTGGAGACGGGGTTTCACCATGTTGGCCAGGCTGGTCTCGAACTCCTAAACTCAGGTGATCTGCCCACTTTGGCCTCCCAAAGTGCTGAGATTACAAACGTGAGTCACCACGCCCAGCCTGTTCTGTTCTTTAATTCTCAAAACACCCTCTAGGAAGTAGAGATTGCCATTCTCCCCCATTTTACAGCTCAGGAAACTGAGTCCCAGAAGGATTAAGTCAGTTACCCAAGTTGTTCTCATTAAATGACCTGGAAAGCCACTGAAGCCCAGGATTGTCTATCTAACCCCCTTACTACTCTGACTTTCAGGGAGTCTACATGAATGTGCTGGGTCAACTATCAAAGTTGAAATGGATAAAGGGGGCTGGATGCAGTGGCTCATGTCTATAATCCTAGCACTTTGGGAGGCCGAAATGGGTGGGTGGGTTGCTTGAGCCCAGGAGTTTGAGACCAGCCTGGGCAACATAGTGAGACCCCTGTCTCTGCAAAAAATAAAAGCAAAAAGTTGGCCGAGTGTGATGGTGCACCCGTCTAGTTGCAGCTGCTCAGTTAGGCTGAGGCAGGAGGATCGTGTGAACCTGGGAAGTCGAGGCTGCCGTGAGCCTCAGTCATGCCACTGCACTCCAACCTGGGCGACAGACTGAGACCCTGTGTCCAAAAGAAAAGAAAAAAAGACATAGATATCCCTTTTAAAGTTAGGTTGTATGTGAATTACCTACAGCTCAGTTTCAACCGTGCTTAAAGGAGGAAATGACTCATTTCTGGCTACACGTCAAATTAGCCCAAAACATAGTGGCTTAAAACAACACATTCATGGTTTCTCATTTTTTGTGTGTCAGGAATTTGGAAGCAGCACAGCTAGATGGTTCCAGCTCAGGGTCTCTCATGAAGTTGCAATCAAAATATTGGCAGGAGAGGAAAACATATTTTCAGAAGCCGCAGGCATAGGAAGGCTTGGCTGGGGTTGAAGGATCCACTTCCACGACGGGGCACTCAGTGGCTCTTGGCTGGAGGCCTCAGTTCCCTGTTGCATGGAGCTCTCCCTCCAGCTGCTTGAGTGGACTCATGACATGCAGCTGGCCTCCCCTGGAGTAAGTTGATCCAACAATGAGCATGGCCATGAACTAGGCTCAGAAGCCACTTGTTGTCACCTCTACATTTTCCTATCAGAAGTCCAGTGCCACTCCAGGGGACAGGAATTAGGCTCTGCCTTCTGAAAGGATTATCATAGAAGATGCAGTCATATATTCTTTTTTTTTTTTTTTTTTTTTTGAGACGGAGTCTCGCTGAGTCGCCCAGGTTGGAGTACAATGGCACGATCTTGGCTCACTGTAAGCTCCGCCTCCTGGGTTCACGCCGTTCTCCTGCCTCAGCCTCCCGAGTAGCTGGGACTACAGGCGCCCACCACCACGCCTGGCTAATTTCTTGTATTTTTAGTAGAGATGGGGTTTCACCGTGGTCTCCATCTCCTGACCTCATGATCTGCCCGCCTTGGCCTCCCAAACTGCTGGGATTACAGGCGTGAGCCACCGTGCCCAGCCTATTCTTTTTTTTTTTAATTATTCTTTTTTTTATTTTGTAGAGATGGGGTCTTGGTATGTTGCCCAGGCCAGTCTAGAACTCCTGAGCTCAAACAATCCTATCTCTGCCTCCCAAAGTGTTGGGATTACAGGCGTGAGCTACTGCACCTGGCAATGTGGTCATAGTTTCTTTTTTTTTTTTTTTTGAGACAGAGTCTCTGTCGCCCAGGCTGGAGTACAGAGGCATGATCTCGGTTCACTGCAACATCCACCTCCCAGGTTCAAGCGATTCTCCTGCCTCAGCCTCCTGAGTAGCTACAGGCGCCCACCACCACACCCGGCTGATTTTTTTAGTAGAGACGGGGTTTCACCGTGTTAGCCAGGATGGTCTCGATCTCCTGATCTGGTGATCCGCCTGCCTCGGCCTCCCAAAGTGCTGGCTGGGATTACACGTATGAGCCACCACGCCCGGCCTTTCTTTCTTTTTTTTTTTTTTGTGAGACAGAATCTTGCTCTGTTGCCAGCCTGGAGTGCAGTGGTGTAATCTTGGCTTACTGCAACCTCCACCTCCTGCATTCAAGCAATTCTGCTGCCTCAGCCTCCCGAATACCTGGGACTACAGGCCTGTGCCACCGCCCCTGGCTAATTTTTTGTATTTTTAGTAGAGATGGGGTTTCACCATGTTGGCTAGGATGGTCTCGATCTCCTGACCTGGTGATCCACCCACCTCGGCCTCCCAAAGATTCAACCATCGATCAAAAGTTATCGATGTACATATGTAGCTAGGCACGGTGGCGTGTGCCTGTAATCCCAGCTACTTGGAAGGGTTAAGGCAGGAGAATCGCTTGAACCTGGGAGGCAGAGGTTACAGTGAGTTAAGATTACACCACTGCACTCCAGTCTGGGCAACAGAACAAGACTCTGTCTCAAAAACAAAACAAAACAAAAAAAACCCTTGTATGTGATTTTCCTGGAGAGCATCTGTTACACCTTCACAAAGATAAAAGGCAGACTTGGCCGGCCGTGGTGGCTCACACCTGTAATCCTAGCACTGAGAGACTGAGGCAGGTGGATCACTTGAGGTCAGGAATTCGAGACCAGCCTGGGCAACATGGTGAAACCCCGTCTCTACAAAAAATACAAAAATTAGCTGGGTGTGGTGGCTGGCACACGCCTGTATTCCCAGCTGCTTGGGAAGCTAAGTCAGGAGAATCACTTGAACCCAGAGGCAGAGGTTTGCAGTGAGCTGAGATCGCACCATTGCACTCAACAGAGTGAGACTCTGTGTCAAAAAGAAAATAAATTTTTTTTTAAAAAGGCAGATTTTTTTTTTCTTCTTGGTCTTATTACCTCATTATAGTAATAATAAGTGCATAGTGCATGCTGAGATAAGCAATCATAATTTGTTATTGCAGCCAGGCACGGTGGCTCCCACCTATAATCCCAGCACTTTGGTCAGGAGTTCAAGGCCAGCCTGGCCAATATAGTGTACTGGGCAGTACAGGTTTTTTTTTGAGATGGAGTTTTGCTCTTGTTGCCCAGGCTGGAGTGCAATGGTGCCATCTCAGCTCACCACAACCTTTGCTTCCCGGGTTCAAGTGATTCTCCTGCCTCAGCCTCCTGAGTGGCTGGGATTACAGGCATGTGCCACCACACCCAGCTAATTTTGTATTTTTAGTAGAGATGTGGTTTCAGCATGTTGGCGACGCTGGTCTCAAACTCCTAACCTCAGGTGATCTGCCCACCTTGGCCTCCCAAAATGTTGGGATTACAGGCGTGAGCCACCGCGCCCAGCTGCAGTACAGGTTTTTAATATGCGAAATACTCTTCCTTTCTTTATGAATGTGCATGGAAATTCTAATTTGGAATCAACAAAATATGGAGCCCATATTTTGGAATCAACAACATCAGTCTTTGTTGACAAGTGTCTGTCTCTCTTGGGTGTCTTCCTTGTGTCCTCCACTGTATTCTGGGGTTCATAAAATTTCAGTTGTTGTGGTTGCTTAATTTCCTGGGAATCAGACTGTTCCTAATTGGATGATATTTCTGGTTAATTCTATAGTTGGCAGGAAACAGGCACAGGAAACGTGGTCAGTTTCTGATTCTGGCGTTGAGTAGACCCTTTCTCCTTTTCCTCTCTCTCAGTGGGCGACAGATGTGAAAGAAACGAGTTCCAGTGCGAAGACGGGAAATGCATCTCCTACAAGTGGGTCTGCGATGGCACCGCTGAGTGCCAGGATGGCTCTGATGAGTCCCAAGAGACGTGCTGTGAGTCCCCTTTGGGCATGATACACTTTTTTTTTTTTTTTTTTTTTTTTAATAGAGACAGGGTTTTGCCATGTTGGCCATGCTGGTCTTGAATTTCTGGTCTCAAGTGATCCTCTGGCCTCGGCCTCCCAAAGTGCTGGGATTACAGGCACCACGCCTGGCCTGTGACACAATTCTTAACCCCTTTTTGATGATGGCAGCTGGAAAAGTGGGCAGGGGATTTTGATGTATCCAGTCATTAATTAGGAGGTGGGGAGAGAATGAATTATTGGAGCTTTCCTTAAAGCCATTAAATGGCTTTTTTTCCATTGATGTGAATTTCACATAACATGAAATTAACCATGGCCGGGCGCGGTGGCTCAAGCCTGTAATCCCAGCACTTTGGGAGGCCGAGGCGGGCGGATCACAAGGTCAGGAGATCGAGACCACAGTGAAACCCCGTCTCTACTAAAAATACAAAAAAAAATTAGCCGGGCGCGGTGGCGGGCGCCTGTAGTCCCAGCTACTCAGGAGGCTGAGGCAGGAGAATGGTGGGAACCCGGGAGGCAGAGCTTGCAGTGAGCCGAGATCGCGCCACTGCACTCCAGCCTGGGCAACAGCGTGAGACTCCGTCTCAAAAAAACAAAAAAAACAAAAAAAACAAAAAAAACATGAAATTAACCAGCTCAGTGGCATTAATACATTTGCAATGCTGTGCTGTGTGGCCACCACCTCTATCTCAGTCCAAAACTTTGCATAACCTAATGTCTTTTTTTTTTTTTTTTTTTTTTTAAAGAGATGGAGTCTAATTCTGTTGCCCAGGCTGGAGTCCAGTGGCACAGTCATACCTCACTGCAGCCTTGACCTCTTGGGCTCAAGCGAGTCTCTTGCCTCGACCTCCCAAAGTATTGGAATTACAGGTGTGAGCCACTGCACTCAGCCTAATTCCAATTTTTAACAAGCTCCGTTAAATGCCCTCTGTTTTGACCCATAAAGGGGTAGGCTTGGCCGGGCACAATGACTTGTGTCTGTAGTCCCAGCTACTTGGGAGGCTGAGGCAGAAAGGCAAAAAGATTCCTTTATAAAGCCCAGAAGTTTGAGGGCCACCTGGGTGACATGGCTAGACCCCATCTCTAAAAAATAAATAATAAATAAATATTTGTTTTTTTTTTTTTTTGAGACGGAGTCTTAGTCTTGCTGTGTTGCCCAGGCTGGATTGCAGTGGTGCGATCTTGGCTCACTGCAAGCTCTGCCTCCTGAGTTCATGCCATTCTCCTGCCTCAGCCTCCCAAGTAGCTGGGACTACAGGCGCCTGCTACCATGCCCAGTTAATTTTTTGTATTTTTAGTAGAGACAGCGTTTCACCGTGTTAGCCAGGATGGTCTCAATCTCCTGACCTCGTGATCCACCTGTTTTGGCCTCCCAAAGTGCTGGGATTACAGGCGTGAGCCAATGCGCCCAGCCCATATGTATTTTTTTTTTTAAATGAATGGGAGGCCAGACATGGTGGCTCATGCCTAGAATCCCAGCACTTTGGGAGGCTGAGGTGGGTGGATCACTTGAGGCCATGAGTTTGAGACCAGCCTGGTCAACATGATGAAACTTCATCTCTACTTAAAAAAAAAAAAGTGGGATTGGCATTCTCTTCAAAGTTCTGGGGTTTTCCTTTGCAAAGAGAGAATTGGCGAGGCCAGTGGGTCTTTTTTTTTTTTTTTTTTTGAGACGGAGTCTCGCTCTGTCGCCCAGGCTGGAGTGCAGTGGCTGGATCTCAGCTCACTGCAAGCTCCGCCTCCCGGGTTCACGCCATTCTCCTGCCTCAGCCTCCTCAGTAGCTGGGACTACAGGCGCCCGCCACCTCGCCCGGCTAGTTTTTTTTTTGTATTTTTTAGTAGAGACGGGGTTTCACCGTGTTAGCCAGGATGGTCTCAATCTCCTGACCTTGTGATCCGCCTGTCTCAGCCTCCCAAAGTGCTGGGATTACAGGCTTGAGCCACCGCGCCCGGCCGTCTTTTTTTTTCTGTCTTGTGACGGAGTCTCACTCTGCCACCCAGGCTGGAGTGCAGTGGTGGGATCTCGGCTCACTGCAACCTCCGCCTCCTGGGTTCAAGTGATTCTCCTGCCTCAGCCTCCCAAGTAGCTGGGACTACAGGCACCCACCACCACGCCCAGCTAAGTTTTGTATTTTTAGTCGAGACGGGGTTTCACCATGTTGACATGTTGACCAGGCTGGTCTTGAATCCCTGACCTCAGGTGATCTACCCGCCTTGGCCTCCCAAAGTGCTAGGATTACAGGCGTGAGCCACTGTGCTCAGCCTCAGTGGGTCTTTGCTTTGAGTGACAGGTCAATCCTGTCTCTTCTATAGTGTCTGTCACCTGCAAATCCGGGGACTTCAGCTGCGGGGGCCGTGTCAACCGCTGCATTCCTCAGTTCTGGAGGTGTGATGGCGAAGTGGACTGTGAGAACGGATCAGATGAGCAAGACTGTCGTAAGTGTGGCCCTGCCTTTACTATTGAGCCCATCTGGGTCCTGGGGAGTGGTTTGACTGTCTCTACAGGGTCCTGCTTAAGCTGCAAGGCAGCTGCCCTGAACTGGTCTCCATCTCTTGGGGGCTCATACCAAGCCTCTTCTGCCCCTCAAATCCCTCCCTGACCAGGAGGCATTACAGACCAGGGATAGTGCCACCTCTTCGGTTTGTCGCGCACAGTCAGGGACACCATCCCTGCCGAGGGCTGGCCACCTGGCACACACACTGGCAAGCCACTGTGATCCCCAGTGGCCGTGATCCCCGCCCCGTGAGGCTGAACACATAGTGACACTTGATAGCCATGCCTCAATGACCCAGGTAACGTGAAGGGGAAAAAGCTAGAAAGTTCTGCCAAGGAGGAAGGCCAAGAATCCCAAAGGGAAATGGGCTTTGGAGCTGGGCATCTTCTTGGCTGTCTTAATACAAGTGGCATATCCCAAATCCAAAAACCCGAAATTCAAAGTCCTGAGCACCCAAAATTCTGAAACGTCTTGAGCACTGACATTTAGAAGAAAATGCTTATTGGAGCATTTTGGATTTCGAATTTTTACCATTAAATGTGGAGTCCTAATTAGGAAAAACCCAGGCTGGTCAAACCAAGGGAAAGCAATAAAAGAAGGCAGATAGAGTCGAGTGCAGTGGCTCACGCCTGTAATCCCAACCCTTTGAGAGGCTGAGGCGGGTGAATCACTTGAGGTCAGGAGTTCAAGACCATCTTGGCCAACAGGGTGAAACCCCGTCTCTACTAAAAATACAAAAATTAGCCAGGCATGGTGGTGTGTGCCTGTAATCCCAGCTACTCGGGAGGCTGAGACAGGAGAATCACTTGAACCTGGGAGGCAGAGGTTGCAGTAAGCCAAGATCACACCATTGCACTCCAGCCTGGGGGACAAGAGTGAAAATCTATATCAAAAAAAAAAAAAATGAAGGCTGGGCATGGTGGCTCATGCCTGTAATCCCAGCACTTTGGGAGGCCGAGGTGGGTGGATCAGGAGGTCAGGAGATCAAGACCATCCTGGCTAACACGGTGAAACCCCTTCTCTACTAAAAATACAAAAAATTAGCTGGGTGTGGTGGCGGGTGTCTGTAGTCCCAGCTACTCGGGAGGCTGAGGCAGGAGAATGGTGTGAACCCAGGAGGTGGAGCTTGCAGTGAACCGAGATGGCACCACTGCACTCCAGACTGGGCAACACAGCGAGACACTGTCTCAAAAAAAAAAGAAGGCAGATAAACTATATAAGTCTGCCTTTCTTCATGGTCCAGAACACATAGCTCTCCTGTGTAAATAACTCCCAATCGTCCTGTGCCCAGGTATCAGCAGACACCTTGGCTGATAGAAAATTGCAGGTTAGCGCACTGCAACCTTGGCATCATAGGGACTGCACAACGCCCTCTTCAGCGCGCAGCACAAGCACCATTCTATAAAATCTCCAGCAAGCAGCCGGGTGCGGTGGCTCACACCTGTAATCCCAGCACTTTGGGAGGCTGAGGCGGGCTGATCATCTGAGGTCAGGAGTTTGAGACCAGCCTGGCCACAATCATAAAACCCTGTCCCTACTAAAAATACACAAAAATTATCCAGGCATAGTGGCAGGTGCCTGTAGTCCCAGCTACTTGGAAGACTGAGGCAGGAGAATCGCTTGAACCTGGGAGGTGGAGGTTGCGGTGAGCTAAGACCGTGCCATCACACTCCAGCCTGGGGGACAAGAGTGAGACTTCTTCTCAAAAAAAAAAAAAAAATCCCCAGCAAGCCTTTGTCTCCTGGCAGTCAGCTCCTCCCTTGCTGACCTGCTCATTGCTTTCTTGCAAGGTATTTTCCTACTTTCTCAAATAAATCTGCGTTTCTTTACCTACAGCTGCCTTTTTTTTTTTTTCCTTCAATTTTTTGAGACCGAGTCTCACTCTGTTGCCCAGGCTGGAGTTCAGTGGTGCAGTCTCGGCTCACTGCACCACTGGTCCCAAGCATTTTAGAGAAGTGATACTCAACCCAAAATAAGGACAGGAATTCTATAAATGGTGCCACCGTCTTGCAGTTCTCAGTTTAACAGCTTTACACCTATTAACGCACCAGTCCTCAGAGCAGTGCTGGGAGATGTGTACAGATGAGGAAACTGAGGCACTGAGAGGGCAGTGGTTCAGAGTCCATGGCCCCTGACTGCTCCCCAGCCCGCCTCTCCAGGCGCCTGGCGTTTCTGTGGCAGCGTCCCCGGCTATAGAATGGGCTAGTGTTGGGAGACTTCACGGTGACGGTGGTCACGGCCCATCCATCCCTGCAGCCCCCAAGACGTGCTCCCAGGACGAGTTTCGCTGCCACGATGGGAAATGCATCTACCGGCAGTTCGTCTGTGACTCAGACCGGGACTGCTTGGACGGCTCGGACGAGGCCTCCTGCCCGGTGCTTACCTGCGGCCCCGCCAGCTTCCAGTGCAACAGCTCCACCTGCATCCCCCAGCTATGGGCCTGCGACAACGACCCCGACTGCGAAGATGGCTCGGATGAGTGGCCTCAGCGCTGTCAGGGTCTTGAAGTGCCCAAAAGGGACAGTAGCCCCTGCTCGGCCTTCGAGTTCCACTGTCGAAGTGGCGAGTGCATCCACTCTGGCTGGCGCTGTGATGGAGGCCCCGACTGCAAGGACAAGTCTGACGAGGAGAATTGCCGTAAGGACAGGGGCGGGGCCTGGGGCGGGAGCGGGGCGTCCTATCACCTGTCCCTGGGCTCCCCCGGGTGTGGGACATGCGATGATTTAGGTGCTGAAGTGGATTTCGAACAACATGCCAAGAAAGTGGTTCCCATTTCATGTTTTTTTCTTTTTTTTTTTTTTTTTTTTTTGAGGTGGAGTCTCACTCTGATTTTTTTCGTCTCTAAATTTCCTGCATCCATGAGGCCCCAGGCGATGGTTCCTGTTGGCTTATTGGGAAGTCACTGTTTGGAAGGTGCTGGTTGTTTTTTGTTGTTTGTTTTTGTTTTGAGACGGAGTTTCGCTCTTGTTGCTCAGGCTGCAGTGCAATGGCGCGATCTCGGCTCACTGCAATCTCTGCTTCCCAGGTATAAGTGATTCTCCTGTCTCAGCCTCCCAAGTAGTTTGGATTACAGGCATGCACCACCACGTCCAGCTATTTTTTGTTGTATTTAGTAGAGATGGGGTTTCACCATGGTAGTCAGGCTGGTCGCAAACTCTTGACCTCAGATGATCCATCTGCCTTAGCCTCCCAAAGTGCTGGGATTACAGGCGTGCACTGCCGCATCCAGCCTCTTTTTTTTTTTTTTTTTTTTTTGAGACGGAGTCTCGCTCTGTTGCCCAGGCTGGAGTGCAGTGGCCGGATCTCGGCTCACTGCAAGCTTCGCCTCCTGGGTTTACGCCATTCTCCTGCCTCAACCTCCCGAGTAGCTGGGACTACAGGCGCCCGCCACCTTGCCTGGCTAGTTTTTTGTATTTTTTAGTAGAGACGGGGTTTCACCGTGTCAGCCAAGATGGTCTCGATCTCCTGACCTCGTGATCCGCCCGTCTCGGCCTCCCAAAGTGCTGGGATTACAGGCTTGAGCCACTGCGCCCAGCCTCTGGTTGTCTCTTCTTGAGAAAATCAACACACTCTGTCCTGTTTTCCAGCTGTGGCCACCTGTCGCCCTGACGAATTCCAGTGCTCTGATGGAACTTGCATCCATGGCAGCCGGCAGTGTGACCGGGAATATGACTGCAAGGACATGAGCGATGAAGTTGGCTGCATTAACGGTGAGCGCTGGCCATCTGCTTTCCCATCCCCCATTCTCCGTGCCTTACTGCTTGCAAATGATTTGTGAAGCCAGAGGGCACTTCCCTGGTCAACTCTGCACCAGCTGTGTGTCTGTGGGCAAGTGACCTGAGTTCCCAGAGCCTCACTTCCTTTGTTTTTAGATGGAGCCTCGCTCTGTCACCCAGGCTGGAGTAGTGTGGCACAATCACAGCTCACGGCAGCCTCTGCCTCTGGGGTTCCAGTGATTCTCCTGCCTCAGCCTCCCGAGTAGCTGAGATTCAAAGCATATGCCACCATGCCAGGCTAATTTTTTGTATTTTTATTAGAGACAGGGTTACACCATGTTGGCCAGGCTGGTCTTGAACTCCTGTCCTCAGGTGATCCACCCGCCTTGGTCTCCCAAAGTGCTGGGATTACAGGTATGAGCCACCACCCCAGGCCTCATTGTTTTGTATTTTTAGTAGAGATGCGGTTTTGCCATATTGCCCAGGCTTGTCTCGAACTCCTGGGCTCAAGCGATCTGCCTGCCTCGGCCTCCCAAAGTGCTGGGATTACAGGCGCAAACCTCTGTGCCCGATGCGCTTTCTTAATGAGTCCATTTGCATGCGTTCTTATGTGAATAAACTATTATATGAATGAGCGCCAAGCAGACTGCAGGTCAGACACACCTGACCTTCCTCCTTCCTCTCTCTGGCTCTCACAGTGACACTCTGCGAGGGGCCCAACAAGTTCAAGTGTCACAGCGGCGAATGCATCAGCCTGGACAAAGTCTGCAACATGGCTAGAGACTGCCGGGACTGGTCAGATGAACCCATCAAGGAGTGTGGTGAGTCAGGGTGCAGGCGGCTTGCAGAGTTTGTGGGGAGCCAGGAATAGAACTGAGAAATGAGTGCTGTAGGGTTTTGGGAACTCCACGCTGCCCACCCTATGCAAAGGGCTCCTTTTTTTTTTTTTTTTTTTGAGAC
Source organism: Macaca nemestrina (assembly GCF_043159975.1). Lineage (NCBI taxonomy): Eukaryota > Metazoa > Chordata > Mammalia > Primates > Cercopithecidae > Macaca > Macaca nemestrina. Next base: position 10,572,749 of record NC_092144.1, read on the forward strand.
GGAGTCTCGCTCTGTCGCCCGGGCTGGAGTGCAGTGGCCGGATCTCAGCTCACTGCAAGCTCCGCCTCCCGGGTTCCCGCCATTCTCCTGCCTCAGCCTCCCGAGTAGCTGGGACTACAGGCGCCCGCCACCTCGCCTGGCTAGTTTTTTGTAGTTTTTAGTAGAGACGGGGTTTCACCGTGTTAGCCAGGATGGTCTCGATCTCCTGACCTCGTGATCCGCCCGTCTCGGCCTCCCAAAGTGCTGGGATTACAGGCTTGAGCCACCGCGCCCGGCCAGGGCTCCCTTTTTTTATTTTGAGACAGTCTCGCACCGTCTCCCAGGCTAGAGCACAATGGCGTGATCATGGCTCCGTGCAACCTCCACCTACCAGATTCAAGCAATTCTCCTGCCTCAGCCTCCCAAGTAGCTGGGATTACAGGTGAATGCCACCATGCTGTACTGATTTTTGTATTTTTAGTAGAGCTGGGGTATCACCATGTTGGCCGGGCTGGTCTCGAACTCCTGACCTCAAGTGATCCACCCACCTCCTGAAGTGCTAGGATTACAGGCGTGAGCCACCTTGTCCTGGTGAGATTTTGTTTTTTTTTTTTACCAACCCTCTGTAGTGGATACTGAAAGACCCTATTAGGATAACCGTACAGTACAGAGAACGCAGTGGGAAGTTTTCTCTGTCATATACCAGAGAGGGCCTGGGCACGGTGGCACACTCCTGTAGTCTCAGCTACTCAGAAGGTTGAGGAAGGAGGATCGCTTGGGCCCAGGAGTTGCAGGCTGTAGTGAGCTGTGATCATACCACCACACTTCAATCTGGGCAACAGAGTCAGAGACCCTGTCTCTAAAAAAAAGTAAATATTTTGGACACTGTGGGCCATACGGTCTCTGGTGCAGTTTCTCAACATGGCTGTTGGGTGAACACCACCACCCACAGAACGCAAACCAATACATGTGGCTGTGGGCCCAGAAAATGTTATTTATGGACACTGAAATTGGAATTCCGTATAACTGTTTTGTGTCACAAAAATGATTTCCCTTTTTATTTTTATTTTTCTTCTCAAGTATTTAAACATGGAAAAGCCATTTTTAGGTCTGGCGGGATGGTTCACGGCTGTGATCCCAGTACTTTGGGAGGTCGAGGCGGGAAGACCACAAGGTCAGGAGATCGAGACCATCCTGGCTAACATAGTGAAACCCCATCTCTACTAAAAATATAAAAAATTAGCCAGGCGTGGTGCCGCGCGTCTGTAATCCCAGCTGCTCGGGAGGCTGAGGCAGGAGAATCGCTTGAACGCAGGAAGTGGAGGTTGCAGTGAGCCGAGGTCGCACCACTGCACTCCAGCCTGAGCGACGGAGTGAGAGTCCGCCTCAAACAAAAAATCGTTTGCTCATGCAGGTCTTGAACTCCTGGGCTCAAGCTATCTGCCCGCCTTGGTCTCCCAAAGTTCTGGGATTATAGGCATGAGCTACAGCACCCAGACTTTTGTTGTTTTATATACATATATTTAAACTGCAGCAAAAAACATGTAATATAAAATTTACCGTCTTAAACCTTAGTAAGTGCACAGTTCTGTGCCAGTAGCACATTGACACTGTTGTACAGCATCACAACCACCATCTCCAGAACTATTTTTTTTTTTTTTTTTTTTTTTTTTTTGAGACGGAGTCTCGCTCTGCCGCCCAGGCTGGAGTGCAGTGGCCGGATCTCAGCTCACTGCAAGCTCCGCCTCCCGGGTTCACGCCATTCTCCTGCCTCAGCCTCCCGAGTAGCTGGGATTACAGGCGCCCACCACCTCGCCCGGCTAGTTTTTTGTACTTTTTAGTAGAGACGGGGTTTCACCGTGTCAGCCAGGATGGTCTCGATCTCCTGACCTCGTGATCCGCCCGTCTCGGCCTCCCAAAGTGCTGGGATTACAGGCTTGAGCCACCGCGCCCGGCCCAGAACTCTTTTTTAAAATTTTGTTTGTGATGGAGTCTCACTCTGTCACCCAGGCTGGAGTGCAGTGGTGTGATCTCTGTTCACGGCAACCTCCACCTCCCAGGTTCAAGTTATTCTCCTGCCTCAACCCCCTGAGTAGCTGGGATTACAGGTGCCCACCACCATGCCTAGCTAAATTTTGAATTTGTGGTAGAGACGGACTGGGTTTCATCATGTTGGCCCGGCTGGTCTCGAACTCCTGACCTCAAGTGATGCTCCCACCTCGACTTCCCAAAGTGCTGGGAATACAGGCATGAGCCACCGCGCCTGGCCCCAGAAATCTTTTATCTTCCCAAACTGAAGCTCTGTCCCCATGAAACACTCACTCCCTATCCCCTCCCCAACTCCTGGCACCTACCATTCTACTTTCTGTCTCTATGATGGCTCTAGGGACCTCCTTTGAGTGGAATCAGACAGCATTTTCCTTTTTTGACTGGCTTATTTCACTGAGCCAAGTGTGGTGGCTCACGCCTGTAATCCCAGAACTTCAGGAGACCAAGGCAGGCAGATCACCTGAGGTCAGGAGTTCGAGACCAGCCTGGCCAAGGTGGTGAAACCCCATCTCTAGTAAAAATACAAAAAATTAGCCGGTTTTGGTGGTGGGTGCCTGTAGTCACAGCTACTCGGGAGGCTGAGGCAGGAGAATCACTTGAACCCAGGAGGCAGAGGTTGCAGTGAACCGAGATCGTGCCATTGCACTCCAGCCTGGGCGACAAGAGTGAAACTCCGTCTAAAAAAAAAAAGAGAGAGAGAGAGAAACCCCGTCTCTGCTAAAAAATACAAAAAAATTAGTAGTCGGGCATGGTGGCGCATGCCTGTAGTCCCAGCTACTCGGGAGGCTGAGGTATGAGAATCACTTGAACCCGGGAGGTAGAGGTTGTAGTGAGCCAAGATTGGCAGTGAAGGGATGGGTGGGGGCCTGAGAGTGACCAGTCTGTGTCCCCTGGCCCTGCACAGGGACCAATGAATGCTTGGACAACAACGGTGGCTGTTCCCACATCTGCAACGACCTTAAGATCGGCTACGAATGCCTGTGTCCCGACGGCTTCCAGCTGGTGGCCCAGCGAAGATGCGAAGGTGATTCCCGGGTGGGACTGAGCCCTGGGCCTCCTCTGCACTTCCTGACATGGCGACTAAACCCCTCGTGCCTCAGTTTCCCCATCTGTTAAGTGGGCCTGAAAGCAGTTAGTAGGGCTTCATGAGATTCCACAGACATGGAAAACTATCATTGGCTGGCCAGAGGTTCTTGTCTCTGGGGATTAATAATTAAGAAATTTCGGCCGGGCGCGGTGGCTCAAGCCTGTAATCCCAGCACTTTGGGAGGCCGAGACGGGCGGATCACGAGGTCAGGAGATCGAGACCATCCTGGCTAACACGGTGAAACCCCGTCTCTACTAAAAAATACAAAAAACTAGCCGGGCGAGGTGGCGGGCGCCTGTAGTCCCAGCTACTCGGGAGGCTGAGGCAGGAGAATGGTCTAAACCCAGGAGGCGGAGCTTGCAGTGAGCTGAGATCCGGCCACTGCACCCCAGCCTGGGCGACAGAGCAAGACTCTGTCTCAAAAAAAAAAAAAAAAAAAAAAAGAAATTTCAGGCCGGGCGTGGTGGCTCACGCCTGTAATCCCAACACTTTGGGAGGCCGAGACGGGCGGATCACCTGAGGTCGGAAGTTCGATACCAGCCTTACCAACATGGAAAAACCCCGTCTCTACTAAAAATACAAAATTAGCTGGGCGTGGTGGCTCACGCCTGTAATCCCAGCTACTCGGGAGGCTGAGGCAGGAGAATCACTTGAACCTGGGAGGCGGAGGTTGCGGTGAGCTGAGATTGTGACATTGCACTCCAGCCTGGGCAACAAGAGTGAAACTCCGTCAAAAAAAAAAAAAAGAGAGAAATTTCAGCTGATACAGCTTCACACTCTTGGTTGGGTTCCTGTGGTGAGTGGTGAGGTCACATCATGGCTGGGGATGACACCTGGCTGTTTCCTTGATTACATCCTTTGAGAGGCCAGGCTGTCCCCTGGCTGCCTTCGAAGATATGGGTTTTGGCCTGGGTCCCATTGCTCCGTTTCTAGCCATTGGGGAGGAGTCCCCCCACCAAGCCTCTTTCTCTGCCTCCCAGATATCGATGAGTGTCAGGATCCCAACACCTGCAGCCAGCTCTGCGTGAACCTGGAGGGGAGCTACAAGTGCCAGTGTGAGGAAGGCTTCCAGCTGGACCCCCACACCAAGGCCTGCAAAGCTGTGGGTGAGCATGGGAAGGCGGCGGGTGGGGGCGGCCTCACCCCTTGCAGGCAGAAACGGTGAGGAGTTTCATCATCTGAACTTTGCACAGACTCATATCCCCTGGCCAGGAGGCTGTTTGCTCCCAAGGGCTCTGGCAGCAGAGTCCGCTGCCCTGTTAGGACTTGGGCTTGCCAGGGGCATGACTGCATAAAACCTAGTTTCTAGGAATATCCAGTTAACAAAACCCTCAGCCCTGCTGATGGAACAGGAACCGGCTTTCCTTTCAGGGACAACCTGGGGAGTGATTTCAAGGGGTTAAAGAAAAAATTAGCCAGGTGTGGTGCCGCACACCTGTCGTCCTGGCTACTCTGGAGGCTGAGGCAGGAGGATCGCTTGAGGCCAGGAGGATTGGTTCATCCTCCCATGTCGGCCTCTGGAGTAGCCAGGACCCCAGGTGCATGCCACCATGCCCAGCTAATTTTCATATTTTTAGTAAAGACAGGGTTTCACCATGTTGGCCATGCTAGTCTCGAATTCCTGAACCCAAGTGATCCTCCTGCCTTGGCTTCCCAAAGTGCTAGGATTACAGACACCACACCTGGCTATTATTGGTTTTTTTTTTTTTTTTTTTTTTTGAGACGGAGTCTCGCTCTGCCGCCCAGGCTGGAGTGCAGTGGCCGGATCTCAGCTCACTGCAAGCTCCGCCTCCCGGGTTTATGCCATTCTCCTGCCTCAGCCTCCCCAGTAGCTGGGACTACAGGCGCCCGCCACCTCGCCCGGCTAGTTTTTTGTATTTTTTAGTAGAGACGGCATTTCACCATGTTAGCCAGGATGGTCTCGATCTCCCGACCTCGTGATCCGCCCGTCTCGGCCTCCCAAAGTGCTGGGATTACAGGCTTGAGCCACCGCGCCCGGCCTATTATTGTTTTTTAGAGACAGGGTCTTGCTCTGTCTTCCAGCCTGTAGTGCAGTGCAGCCTCCATCATAGCTCACTGCAGCCTTGACCTCCTGGGTTCACACGATCCTGCTACCTCAGCCTCTGGAGTAGCTGGGACTACTGGCATGTGCCACCATACCTGGGTAAATTTTTTTTTTTTTTTTTTGGTTTTTTTTGAGACAGAGTCTCAGTCACCCAGGCTGGAATGTGGAATGTAGTGGCACGATCTTGGCTCACTGCAATCTCCACATCCCAGGTTCAAGCAATTCTCCTGCCTCACCCTTCCAAGTATCTGGGATTACAGGTTCCCATTACCAAATGTGGCTAGTTTTTGTACGTTTAGTAGAGACGGGGTTTCTTTTTTTTTTTTTTTTTTTTTTTTGAGACGGAGTCTTTGCTCTGTCACCCAGGCTGGAGTGCAGTGGTGTGAACTCGGCTCACTACAACCTCCACCTCCTGGGTTTACGCCATTCTCCTGCCTCAGCCTCCCGAGTAGCTGGGACTACAGGCGCCCACCACCACGCCCGGCTAGTTTTTTGTACTTTTAGTAGAGACGGGGTTTCACCGTGTTAGCCAGGATGGTCTCGATCTCCTGACCTTGTGATCCGCCCATCTCGGCCTCCCAAAGTGCTGGGATTACAGGCGTGAGCCACCGCGCCCGGCCAGAGACGGGGTTTCACCACATTGGTCAGGCTGGTCTCAAACTCCTGACATAAAGTGATTCGCCCACCTCAGCCTCCCAAAGTGCTGGGATTACAGGCTTGAGCCACCGTGCCCGGCCAAAGTTTTTTTTTTTTTTTGTGGCAATAAAGTCTCATTGTGTTACCCAGGCTAGCCTTACACTCCCAGGAAAAGTGATCCTCCTCCCTCAGCCTCCCAATGTGCTGGGATTACAGGCGGGCTCCACTGTGCCTGTTCCCATCTGGAAGTTCTTTTCCATCCTGTTTTTCTGGGTGCCTCCTCTGGCTCAGCTGCACCCTGCAGGGTGACACGAGGGGACGGGGAGGCACTCTCGGTTCCATCGCCGGGTTTCCTCTGCCCCCCTGACCTTGCTCCCCGGGTCCCCAGGCTCCATCGCCTACCTCATCTTCACCAACCGGCACGAGGTCAGGAAGATGACGCTGGACCGGAGTGAGTACACCAGCCTCATCCCCAACCTGAGGAATGTGGTCGCTCTGGACACGGAGGTGGCCAGCAATAGAATCTATTGGTCCGACCTGTCCCAGAGAATGATCTACAGGTGAGCGTCGCCCCTGCCTGCAGCCTTGGCCCACAGATGAGATGAGGGCTCCCAGCCCTGACGCCCTCCTCTCCTCCTGCCTCAGCACCCAGCTTGACAGAGCCCACAGCGTCTCCTCCTACGACACCGTCATCAGCAGGGACCTCCAGGCCCCCGACGGGCTGGCTGTGGACTGGATCCACAGCAACATCTACTGGACCGACTCTGTCCTGGGCACTGTCTCCGTTGCGGATACCAAGGGTATGAAGAGGAAAACGTTATTCAGAGAGAACGGCTCTAAGCCAAGGGCCATTGTGGTGGATCCTGTTCATGGGTGCGTATCTACGACGCTGAGTGGTGCATAGGGAAGGGAGGGAGTAGGAAGGGCCTTCAGGAACTGGTTAATGGGCTGGGCATCGTGGCTCAAAGTGCCTGTAATCCCAGCACTTTGGGAGGCTGAGGAGGGTGGATCATCTGAGGTCAAGAGTTCAAGACCAGCCTGACCAACGTGGTGAAACCTCATCTCTACTAAAAATACAAAAATTAGCCGGGTGTGGTGACGTGCACCTGTAATCCCAGCTGCTCGGGAGGCTGGGGTGGGAGAATCACTTGAACCCAGGAGGCGGAGGTTGCAGTGAGCCGAGACAGCCCTGCTGCACTCCAGCCTGGGTGACAGAGCGAGACTCCGTCTCAAACAAACAAACAAAAAAAGAACTGGTTAGTGGTTAGTGGTTAGTGGTTAGTGGCTAGGCCCCAGAATGGTATCTTCCCAGCCCGTGGCTGACTCAGCAGCTCCTGGGACAAGGCACTCTGACCTGTGTCCCCTGGCAGGAAGCATCGCCCCTGCCGCCTGCCTGGCGTACTCTGTACCTGTCAGGCGACATCTGCCACCTGAGCACGTGAGAGGTGGCACCTCAGTTTCAGTGAGGCACTGACAAGCTGGGATGCACACCGTCCTCACAGCCACCATCAGGAGGTGAATGTTCGGTCTCGGGCAGAGATCACTGGAGAAGGCACACTCGGTGTCCGGCAGGGGAAAGCAGGGAAGAGAGCATCATTTAGATGGAACAGAACTTGCCTGTGGGGGAAGGTGGGCCCGCTAGGGCCAGCGTCCCTTTTTATTTTTATTTATTTATTTATTTATTTTTATTTTTTTTTTTTTTTTGAGACGGAGTCTCGCTCTGTCGCCCAGGCTGGAGTGCAGTGGCTGGATCTCAGCTCACTGCAAGCTCCGCCTCCCGGGTTTACGCCATTCTCCTGCCTCAGCCTCCCGAGTAGCTGGGACTGCAGGCGCCCGCCACCTCGCCCGGCTAGTTTTTTTGTATTTTTTAGTAGAGACGGCATTTCACCAGGTTAGCCAGGCTGGTCTCGATCTCCTGACCTCGTGATCCGCCCATCTCGGCCTCCCAAAGTGCTGGGATTACAGGCTTGAGCCACCGCACCCGGCTTATTTTTTTTGTTTGAGACAGAGTCTCGCTCTGTCACCCAGGCTGGAGTGCAGTGGTCCGACCTAGGCTCACTGCAAGCTCCGCCTCCCAAGTTCACGACATTCTCCTGCCTCAGCCTCCCGAGTAGCTGGGACTACAGGCGCCCGCCACCACTGGCTAATTTTTTGTATTTTTAGTAGAGACGGGGTTTCACTATGTTAGCCAGGATGGTCTTGATCTCCTGACCTCATGATCCGCCCGCCTCAGCCTCCCAAAGTGTTGGGATTACAGGCGGGAGCCACTGCGCCTGGCCCCGTTTTTATTTTTTATTTTTTGAGGCGGAGTCTTGCTCTGTCGCCCAGGCTAGATTGCAGTGGCAAGATCTTGGCTCATTGCAGACTCCACCTCCCAGGTTCAAGTGATTCTCCTGCCTCCCAACTAATTGGGATTAGAAGCATGCACCACCACACCCGGCTAATTTTTTGTATTTTCTTTTTCTTTTTTTTTTTTTTTTTGAGATAGAGTCTCGCTCTGTCGCCCAGGCTGGAGTGCAGTGGCTGGATCTCAGCTCACTGCAAGCTCCGCCTCCCGGGTTCACGCCATTCTCCTGCCTCAGCCTCCCGAGTAGCTGGGACTACAGGCGCCCGCCACCTCGCCCGGCTAGTTTTTTGTATTTTTTAGTAGAGATGGAGTTTCACTGTGTTAGCCAGGATGGTCTCAATCTCCTGTCCTCGTGATCCTCCCGTCTCGGCCTCCCAAAGTGCTGGGATATTTTTTGTATTTTCAGTAGCGACTGGGTTTCACCATGTTGGCTAGGCTGGTCTTGAATGCCTAGCCTCAAGTAATCCGCCCACCTCAGCCTCCCAAAGAGCGGAGATTACAGGTGTGAGCCACTGTGCCCAACCCAACCCTGGATCTCTTTTAAACAAGACAATGCTCACTGTTGCCACAGAACAATGGGTGGGGTACGTGTGGCCCAGTGTGTTTGGCCACATAACTGCCAGGCCAGCGGGAAAGAGACTCCAGACTGTCTCCACTCAGATACAAATGTTGTGTGTGTTGTGTGTGTGTGTGTTCTGGTCTCATGTTTGTTTTTATCGTTTGTTTTGAGACAGGGTGTCGCTCTGTCACTGAGGCTGGAGCGCAGTGGCGCAGTCAGAGCTCACTGCAGCCTCAAACTCTCGGGATCAATCGATTCTCCCACTTCAGCCTCCCACGTAGCTGGAACCACAGGTGCACATCACTGCGCCCAGCTGAATTATTTTATTTTTAGTAGAGATGAGGTCTCACTATGTTGTCCAGGCTGGTCTTGACCTCTTAGCCTCAAGCAATCCTCCTGCCTTGGCCTCCCAAAGTGTTAGGATTACAGGCGCGAGTCATTGTGCGTGGCTTGTGTTCTTGTGTTTCTTCCTTTCTTTTTCTTTCGAGGTAGCGTCTCAGTCTGCCACCCAGGCTGGAGTGCAGTGGTGTGATCATAGCTCACTGTAGCCTCAGCTTCCTGGGCTCAAGCAATCCTCTGATTTCAGCCTCCTGGGCCTGGCCAGCATGGTGAAACCCCATCTCTACTAAAAATACAAAAATGTAGCCAGGTGTAGTGGCGCGCGCCTGAAATCCCAGCTACGCGGGAGGCTGAGGCAGGAGAATCGCTTGAACCTGGAAGGTGGAGGTCGCAGCGAGCCGAGATCATGCCACAGAACTCCAGCTTGGGCGACAGAGACAGACTCTGTTTCAAAAAAAACCCCAAACAAACCATATTTGGAGTTTGGGGTTCCCAGCAGGGCTATTTCCCAAGCCTGAGCCTGGCTGTTTCTGCCAGAATTCGTTGCACGTGTTGGCTGGGATCCTCCCCCACCCTCCAGCCTCACAGCTATTCTCTGTCCTCCCACCAGCTTCATGTACTGGACTGACTGGGGAACTCCCGCCAAGATCAAGAAAGGGGGCCTGAACGGTGTGGACATCTACTCGCTGGTGACTGAAAACATTGAGTGGCCCAATGGCATCACGCTAGGTATGTTCGCAGGACGGCTGTCCCAGCCAGGGCCGGGCACAGGCTAAAGGACGGACGGGGGTTGCCAGGTGGCTCTGGGACAAGCCCAAGCTGCTCCCTGAAGATGTCCCTCTTTCTTTTCTTTGTTTTTTCTTTTTTTTGAGATGAGGTCTTGGTCTGTCACCCAGGCTGGAGTGCAGGGGCGCAATCGTAGCTCACTGCAGCCTCCACCTCTCAGACTCAAGTGATCCTCCTGCCTCACTCTCCTGAGTAGCTGAGACTACAGACACGTGCCACCACACAGACTAATTGTATTTTATTTTGGGGAAGAGACACAGTCTTGTTATGTTGGCCTGGCTGGTCTCAAACTCCAGGGTGCAAGGGTCCCTGCCACCTCTGTCTTCCAAACTGCTAAGATGACAGGCGTGGGCCGCCGTACCCAGCCTCCCTGAGGTTTTTCTGACCTGCAGCTCCCCTACCTGCCTGTTGGAGAGGGCGTCACAGGGGAGGGGTTCAGGCTCACACATGGTTGGAGCTGCCTCTCCAGGTACCTCTGCCGGGTCCCTGGGGGGTTCTTCCTGCCCGGATCAGCGTGGCCAGGCCCGCAGGCCCCTCTGGGACTGGCATCGGCACGTGACCTCTCCTTATCCACTTGTGTGTTCTAGATTTCCCCAGTGGCCGCCTCTACTGGGTTGACTCTAAACTTCACTCCATCTCAAGCATCGACGTCAACGGGGGCAACCGGAAGACCGTCTTGGAGGACGAAAAGAGGCTGGCCCACCCCTTCTCCTTGGCCATCTTTGAGGTGCGGCTTACGTACGAGATGCAAGAACTTAGATGGCAGATAGACACAGACTGTGTAGATCACTCAAGCCAAGACGAATGCGGAAAACTGGTCATGACTAGGAGGAGGTCTTAGACCTGAGTTATTTCTATTTTCTTTTTTTTTTTTTTTGAGACGGAGTTTCGCTCTTGTTGCCCAGGCTGGAATGCAATGGTATGATCTCGGCTCACCACAACCTCCACCTCCCAGGTTCAAGCAATTCTTCTGTCTCAGGCTCCCCAATAGTTGGGATTATAGGCATGGACCACCATGCCCGGCTAATTTTGTATTTTTAGTAGAGACAGGGTTTCTCCATGTTGGCCAGGCTGGTCTCGAACTCCCGACCTCAGGTGATCCACCTGCCTCTGCCTCCCAAAGTGCTGGCTGGGATTACAGGCGTGAGCCACCGCGCCTGGTGCTTTGTATTCTTTTTACTGAGAGCAGTGAAAGGCAGTGATCCTCAGTCACATGTGATCTTGGCTCTCAAGGCACATTTGGTGACTTCTAGAGATTTTTTGGTTGTCACAAGTTGATGGGGAAGACTGTTGGCATGTAGTGGGTAGAGGCCAGTGACGTTGCTGAACGCCCAGAACAGAGAAGTAGCAGGCCTTAGATACAGCCACGATGGGGAAACCTGCTCTAAGGAAATGGCATTATTTTATAACCCCACGTTCCTGGCAGCATGATTACCCAGAGCCAAAAGTGGAGTCCCCCCAGGTCTGTTCGTCCATTTGCATTTTAGTAAAGGAATAGCTGAGGCCGGGTAATTTATAAAGAAAAGAGGTTTAAACTGGGCACGGCAACCTACGCCTATAATCCCAGAACTTTGGGAGGCTGAGGCAGGAGGATCACTTGAGTCCCGGAGTGTGAGACCAGCCTGGCCAACATGACGAAACCCTGTCTCTACAAAAAATACAAAAAGTAGCCAGGTGTGGTGGCAGGCACCTGTAATCCCGGGTTCTCCAGAGACCGAGCCATGAGAATTGCTTGATCCCAGGAGTTGGAAGCTGCAGTGAGCCAAGATCATGCCACTGCACTTCAGCCTGGGCGACAGAGTGGGACTCTGTCTCCAAAAAAAAAAAAAAAGAAAAGAAAAGAAAAAAAGTTCTGGAAATGGGTGGTGATGGTGATACTTGCACAACAGTGTGAATCTGCTTAAGGCCATTGAACTGTGCACTTACAAATAGCTGAGATGGTACATTTTATGTTATGTATATTTTTACCACAATTAAAAACTAGTTGTGGGCCAGGCATGGTGGCTCATGCCTATAATCCCACCTCTTTGGGAGGTTGAGGGAGGCGGATCATGAGGTCAGGAGTTCGAGACCAGCCAGGACAACATGGTGAAACCCCATCTCTACTAAAAATACAAAAAATAGCCAGGTGTGGTGGCACATGCCTGTAGTCCCAGCTACTCGGGAGGCTGAGGCAGGAGAGCCGCTTGAACCTGGGAGGCTAAGATTGCAGTGAGCCTAAATTGTGCCACTGCACTCTAGCCTGGGTGACAGAGCAAGACTTAGTCTCAAAAAAAAAAAAAAAAAAAAAAAGGCTAGCTGTGGGTGAGGCATGGTGGCTCATGCTTGTAATCCCAGCACTTTGGGAGACCGAGGCAGGTGGATAGCCTGAGGTCAGGAGTTTGAATCCAGCCTGGCCAACATGGTGAAATCCCGTCTCTACTAAAAATACAAAAAATTAGCCAGGTGTGGTGGCATGTGCTTGTAATCCCAGCTACTCGGGAGGCTGAAGCAGGAGAATCGTTTGAACCCGGGAGGTGGAGGTTGCAGTGAGCCGAGACTGGGCCACTGTACTCCAGCCTAGGCAACAAGAGTAAAATTCTGTCTCAAAAAACAAACAAGCAAACAAGTTGTGGAGAGAGGGTGGCCTGTATCTCATCCCAGTGTTTAATGGGATTTGTCATCTTCCTTGCTGCCTGTTTAGGACAAAGTATTTTGGACAGATATCATCAACGAAGCCATTTTCAGTGCCAACCGCCTCACAGGTTCTGATATCAATTTGTTGGCCGAAAACCTACTGTCCCCAGAGGATATGGTCCTCTTCCACAACCTCACCCAGCCAAGAGGTAAGGGTGGGTCAGCCCCACCCCCCCCCTTGAAACCTCCTTGTGGAAACTCTGGAATGTTCTGGAAGTTTCTGGAATCTTCTAGTCTATCTGATGATCTGGTTCCTGCCCTGACTCCACTTCTTCTGCCCCAGGAGTGAACTGGTGTGAGAGGACCACGCTGAGCAATGGCGGCTGCCAGTATCTGTGCCTACCTGCCCCACAGATCAACCCCCAGTCGCCCAAGTTTACCTGCACCTGCCCGGACGGCATGCTGCTGGCCAAGGACATGAGGAGCTGCCTCACAGGTGCGGCACACGCCTTGTTTCTGTGTCCTGTGTCCTCCAACTGCCCCTCCTGAGACTCTCTGCTTATCTGTCAAATGGGTACCTCTAAGTCATTGTGAGGACTCGTGAGTCGGGAAAACCATACTTTTCTTTCCTTGGATGGACACATCAGCACTGGGCTGGACATATACCCAGTTCCCCTTTGATACCTGGTTTCCTCTTTCCCGGACCCGTGAAGAGGTGATATGATTTCTGACAAGGGCCCTGAGGAGGAAATGGTCCCCTTTGTTGACTTTTATTTCTCTTTTTTGAGATTTACTCTGTCACCCAGGCTGGAGTGCAGTGGTGCCATCTTGGCTCACTGCTGCCTCTCCTATTGGGTTCAAGCAATTCTCATGCCTCAGCATCCCAAGTAGCTGGGATTACAGGCATGCACCGCCACGCCTGGCTAATTTTTGTATTTTTAGTACAGACAGGGTTTCTCCACGGTGGTCAGGCTGGTGTCGAACTCCTGACCTCAGGTGATCCACTCACCTCTGCCTCTTGAAGTGCTAGGATTACAGGCATGAACCACCGTGCCAGGCCCCCTTTGTGGACTTTTCTCATCCTCTGAGAAAGTCTCAATTGAGGCCAACACCTCCCTCAAGCAAATTGAATCTCCCTTTTGTTTTTTTTTTTGAGACGGAGTCTAGCTCTGTCGCCCGGGCTGGAGTGTAGTGGCCGGATCTCAGCTCACTGCAATCTCCGCCTCCCAGGTTCACGCCATTCTCCTGCCTCAGCCTCCCGAGTAGCTGGGACTACAGGCGCCCGCCACCTCGCCCGGCTAGTTTTTTGTATTTTTTAGTAGAGATGGGGTTTCACCGTGTTAGCCAGGATGGTCTCGATCTCCTGACCTCGTGATCCGCCCGTCTCGGCCTCCCAAAGTGCTGGGATTACAGGCTTGAGCCACCGTGCCTGGCCCTTGAATCTCCCTTTTGAATAACAACAAATAACAATATGACCCAGACATGGCGGCTCACACCTGTGGTTCCAGCTACTCGGGAGGCTGAGGTGTGAGAATTGCTTGAGCCCAGGTGGTGGAGGCTACACAGAGCTATAATCACACCACTTCACTCCAGCCTGGGGGACAAAGTGAAACCCTATCTGTAAAAAAAAAAAGAAAAAAGAAAAAGAAACAATATGATCACAAAGTAGATATTCATGGTGTTTATTTTCAATACTCTTTTTTCTGTTTTTTTTTTTGAGATGGAGTCTTGCTCTGTCACCCAGGCTGGAGTGCAGTGGCACGATCTTGGCTCATGGCAACCTCTGCCTCCGGGGTTCAAGCGATTCTCCTGCCTCAGCCTCCCCAGTAGCTGGTACTACAGGCACGTCCCACGATGCCCGGCTAATTTTTTGTAGTTTTTAGTAGAGATGAGGTTTCACTATGCTAGCCAGGATGGTCTTGATCTCCTGACCTTGTGATCTGCCCACCTCGGGTTCCCATATTGCTGGGATTAGGGGCGTGAGCACTTTTTTTGAGGCGGAGTTTCTCTCTTGTTACCGAGGCTGGAGTGCAATGGCGTGATCTCAGCTCACTGCAACCTCTGCCTCCTGGGTTCAAGCGATTCTCCTTCCTCAGCCTCCCGAGTAGCTGGGATTACAGGCATGTGCCACCATGCCTGGCTAATTTTCTATTTTTAGTAGAGATGGGGTTTCTCCATGTTGGCCAAGATGGTCTTGAACTCCTGACCTCAGGTGATCCACCTGCCTCGGCCTCCCAAAGTGCTGGAATTACAGGTGTGAGCCACCGCGCCTGGCCTCATTTTGGACTTTTTATTTTAATTTAATTAAATTAATTAATTTATTTATTTGAGACAGAGTCTCACTCTGTCGCCCAGTCTGGAGTGCAGTGGCCGGATCTCAGCTCACTGAAAGCTCTGCCTCCCAGGTTTACGCCATTCTCC